>NC_053155.1:318306344-318610055 GCF_016835505.1 Polypterus senegalus | reverse complement strand
TACGTATTTATTGCTGGTGGTCTGTCTATCGTAATTACTGTAACATGTGATCTCGGAGACATTTGATATATTTAAAATAACATTTAGGTTTTACTGTATATAAACAGTGTGTTTACATAATTTCAATGAATCTTCCCTACCGTAGATCCCGGAATACAGGCCGACCCGGTATATTAGCCGAATCCCTTCTCTACCTACTAAATTACATGTATTTGCTGATGACCGGTATTTAAGCCGACCCCCTTCTCCAAGCAAAATTTTCTAAATTTCCTTAAAAGTGTCTCTTCGGTATATTTATAATGTTTATCGGCGAGAATTTGAGACTGCCGGCATTTTTGATATATAATATAATGTGCATAATTTACCAAAACACCAATAATTTTTCTAATGTACTAACCAAAAGTTATAAAAGTGCCTAGCCTACTTGATTAAGCTAGGAGCATGGCGGCGCGCATGGTCGCAGCGGCTCAGAGCTCTCCTTTTCAGTGCACTTTTTTGTTGTTTTTGTACTTTTTGTTTGTCCTTGTTTGTGCACGATCGGTTTGGCGAATATCCGCTACACCATTCAGAACCTTATAGACATCGGTGTCCAGAGCCAGACATCTGTTTCGAGTGTTTTTCATCACACGCACAACATCCCAGACAACAAAGCGAGACCAGCGGGCTCTCCGTGGATTGTTGTCGGGTCTAGGAGACAACACAGACGGAGGAGAGAAAGAAAGCAGAAGCGGGGCCGCAGATCCGGTGTTATGCTAAGGCTAATAAAACAACCATACAAGCCCTATACAAAACTTTTTTCTGCACTGAAGGAGCTGCTTTTAATCTCATTGTAGCTGCGTATAGTGACAATAAAAGGCATTCTATTCTAGAAACAATTTCATACTGTACTCACCATTTAATTTGACATCTTTGGGCTGCAGTAAGGGAGGAGATATTTCCACACAATGTCCATCTTCGTTTGATTACGATCACTTACTTTTACCTTCTCTTCCTTCCTTAGCAATTATGTGTCTTGCTTGCATGGTCTTAATGAATTATATATATATATATATATATATATATATATATATATATATATATATATATATAGGTAAATCACTGCAATGACGGAAATTACATCCATAAACACATGTAACTGGGCTCCAACTGATGCTACTAGCGCTCTCGGTTGTTTGTTTACAATCGCGCAAGCGGATACACGTGACCGCATCCGTTTAAGTAGCATAAGATGTTGATCGTAAATCAAAACAAAAAATTTCATTTTAAACTTCCCGATAATTTATTATAAATTTTATTAAAAAAATCAACAACTAAAACACTTTTTTGAATAAATTCTTTATTTAATTTAAAGTACCGCCATGCAAAGTTACTTCTTTATCTGAAAGATGGCTCTGTGGTTTCGTCATTATTTACTTCCGTATTCATCGGCGAAACCGGCATTGCGCTGGAAATCTTAAATCTGAAACGATACTCGTTGTATAAACCGACCCCCAAACTCCAAGCCAAAAATCTAGGACGAAATTCTCGGCTTATATAACGGGATCTACGGTAATATCTAAGAGATTGTAAAGGGCTTATGCTGTATAACTATACGGGAAATTTTTATAAGAGTGTGGGAGAGTTTATAAGGGTTTTTACATATGGTTTTTACTTTGCGGATTTTCACCTTTCGTGGGGGGTTCTGGAACGCAACCCCCACAGTCGAGTTGGGGTCACTGTAGAACGTATACGCTTTGTCTGCTGAGCGTCATGTGATTGTGGTATAGCGGGTCCGCGGCTTCAATAAAAAAAGGGGCCAGACTTTAACTCCATAAAGCCATGTCACTCTCTGTGGGCAACTGCACGAACACGGGGAGTTAATGAGGTAATTGGGACGAGTCTATGAGGAGGCAACAAAAGGATACGATCAAAGTGAAGCTTATGATATAATTTATCTGGACTTTAAGAAAGTGTTTGATAAGGTGCCACATGAGAGGTTGGGCATCAAATTAAAAGATGTGGGAGTTCAGGGTGATGTTTTTAGATGGGTGCAGAATTGGCTCAGACACAGGAAGCAGAGGGTGATGGTGCGAGGAACCTCTCCAGAACTGGCCGATGTTAAGAGTGGTGTTCAACAGGGGTCAGTGATAGGGCTGCTGCTATTTTTAAAATATATAAATGATTTAGATAGGAATATAAGTAACAAGCTGGTTAAGTTTAGAGATGATACCAAGATAGGTGGATCAGCAGATAATTTGGAATCAGTTATATCATCACAGAGGAACTTGGATAGCATACAGGCTTGGGCAGATTTGTGGACGATGAAATGTAATGTCAGTAAATGTAAAGAATTATACATAGAAAGTAAAAATGTTAGGTTTGAATACACAATGGGAGGTTGGAAAATCAAAAGTAAACCTTATGAGAAGGATTTAGGAGTCATAGTGGACTCTAAGCTATCAACTTCCCAACAGTGTTCAGAAGCCATTAAGAAGGCTAACAGAGTGTCAGGTTATATAGCGCCTTGATGTGTGGAGTACAAGTCACAGGAGGTTCTGCTCAACCTTTATAACACACTGGTGAGGCCTCATCTGGAATCCTGTGTGCACTTTGGGTCTCCAGGTTACAAAAAGGACATAGCAGCACAAGAGAAGGTCCAGAGAAGAGCGACTAGGCTGATTCCAGGGCTACAGGGGATGAGTTATGAGGAAAGAGTAAAAGAGCTGAGCCTTTACAGTTTAAGCAAAAGAAGATTAAGAGGAGACCTGATTGAAGTGTTTAAAATCATGAAGGGAATTAATCCAGTGGATCAAGACTTGTATTTTAAAATGAGTTCATCAAGAACACGGGGACACAGTTGGACACTTGTGAAGGGTAAATTTCGCACAGACATTAGGAAGTTTTTCTTTACACAAAGAATGATAGACAGTTGGAATAAGCGACCAAGTAGTGTGGTGGACAGTAAGGTGTTAGGGACTTTCAGAACTCGACTTAATGTGCGGGTGCAATCGTTCTCAATTGCTTCATTAGCTTCTTGCGGCATGTGATTAAGGCGCTGTGCCCACGGACACAAGTGTGTATATATACTGGCCGGCACAAAAGGAGAGGAGTGGAATCAAAGAAAAGGAAAAAAGATTGAAAACGAAGGGGGTTAAAGGACGTGAAAGGCAGGCTTGGGAAGGATGATCTAGCCACCTAGAAGGAGGAGACAGTATATGAGCTGGGGCGCTCTAGGGGCTAGTTTGTACCACTGAATATTCAGGTGGAGTATGGCGAACAAGGCAGGTACCCTCCCTACTGTGCGATCAAGTGAGCGCTAAGGAAGAAGGGAGGAGAGACGACATCAGATGATCTGGCTGCGATGTCCAGAGGCAGTCAAAACGGGGGTCGACATAATGGAGCTCATGGCTGCTGAGTCTCTGCCAGCTATGTGAGCAATGGGTGAGCCGGGGAGAAAGAGAAGGAGATAGTCTGCATTGTAACTTCTGATTTTTAACGGGTTTATTTATTGATTTTTTTTTATCCTCACTTTTCACTGGATTTTTCCGGATTTATATATGCATTGTTTTTTAAAACACCGCACAATTGACACTTGTTGGTTTTACTTTTGTTTTGACGGCACTTGGGCACTTTTCCCACCATCCTCTGGCATGAGAATTGTCCTCATTTGTCAGCTCATCTCAGTCATAACTATTAATGGTGTTGGTTCAGCAGACTCCCATGTGTGAAGAGGGAGTCTGTAGGGGACCGCCATCGTCACAGTGATCACAACTGAGCTGATGGTTCTTCTGTCTCTCTTGCTGCGGGATTGTCGGTAATCGTCTCCCATTCTTGGCCTCAGTTAGCGTGCCTCACTCATATAATCAACATCCGTACAAGCGTATACTGTTTACTATAGCATCGTGACCACGTGTGTGTGTTGTAACGTGTGAGTCCCTGTCTTGCACCTCAAAACACAAAGCTGAGTCTCAGTACTTTAGCAACACCAGCTTTATTCATCTTGAAACAGGAACAGCACGGTTATTTATTGTAGCGGGATCTGCCGCTCTCCTATACACAGACACAGCAGTCAGGCAGGGGCATGGCCAGGTTATACTGTGCCCTGCGTATTTATAATGTTCCTTGTATCACCCATCAATGGCAGGCGCTTATAGCATGTCCGCAGTCTTTTCGGATTCGCTTTTACCGCAAACTGCTACGACGCTGGGAGCCTGCGGTTGCTTCGGGACGCTCTTCTGCGTGTCGTCCTGTTGGGTGGAATCCTAAAAGAGTTTAGAAACCTTACAGTGCGTAAAGCATTTTTTAATTTTGTGTCCAAGTGTAGTGACTCTTCAGCAAAAGGACCTGCCATTGGAGAGGCTCCTTGTTAAAGTCACAAAAAAAGAAGAAAATTCCAGTGAGCCAACAGATAGCAGCGATTCCGTTAGTTAGAGTGAAGGTCAGCCTACACAATAACCCTCCTCTCTCTCGTCTCCCTCACGCCAGCCATGATTCTTTTCAAAGATAAAGTACAGTTTAATTTGTTTTATGTATATTTATTTTATATTTTGTATTAATCATTTTTATATGAATAGTTTTGGGTTGTGGAACAAATCATCTGAGTTTCCATTTTTTCTTACGGGGAAATTCGTTTTGATATACGAGTGCTTTAAATTACAAGTGCGTTTCCGGAACGAATTATGCTCACAATCCAAGGTTCCACCGTTAAATAATTTGATGTTTCTTACCCTACATGTAGCTTTCCACAGTTTCCTCCTGTGCCCGGACTTCTCTTGACTAGCATTCCCTTTCCTGTAATTCCTGTCATTTCGAAGGCGGCTTGCTCACCTCCTGTCTGTTTTTATACTTCCCATCTTTGAATGCGACTCTCACCGTGCCTCCTATGTCTTTACTCCTCCTCAAGTGTCTCACAATCACACTTCCTCTTTTAATTGCATCACCATAGCCAAACTCTCGGTGTCCTTGTCTGCCCGAACAACAACATTCATAGTTGACTTGACGACTGCAAGCAAAGAAACCCCAAACCATCACATTTCCACCGCCATGCCACGCAGTTCATAGAAGGTTCTTCTCCTGATATTCTGTCTTCATTTTGCTCCAAACATCTCTATGCTTCCTGTGGCCATGTAGTTCCATCTTTGATCCATCTGTCCAGAGCACATTTTTCCAGAAGGCCTGCTCTTTACCTGGATGTTCAATGACAAACTCTAGTCTTGCCCTAATGTTTTTATTTTTGGACACCATATGCTTTTTCCTGGCACACCTCGCATGTAGGTCACATTTGTGTAATCTCCTTCTACTTGTAGATTACTGCACTTTGACACCAACTGTAGATCCATCCATCCATCCATTATCCAATCCCGTGATGAAATTTTGGGGCTCTTGGAGACTTCTTTCTGTATCAAATGGTCAGCTCTTGGGCCAGCCATTCCTAGACAAAATAGCAGTTGTTAGAAATCCACACCACTCATAGATGATTTTCCTTACAGTGGAAACGATTGAATTCAAATAACCTGTTACCTCTTTAAATCCCTTAACAGACTACAAGGCATCCAGCTCTAATAATCTTGGCATGATGACACCACACATGTCAATAGCAAGGAGAACGGCAGTCCCTCGATATCTGTGCCTTCAATAAGACAGTCATATCAAACTGTGTACTTATCATTGACACTTTATCTAGAACACCTCAGGCTTCATGCATAACGGCGTGCGTAGAAATAACACTAAAAAATGGCATACGGACAAAAGCGGAAATCTTCGTATGCACAAAAAAATCTTGATGCATAAATCTGTGCATTTGCCAACTTCCACGTTCTTCCGCGCCATAAATCCCGATCAATGTGAAAAGTAACGTATGTGCATGCGCCTGCTGCCACTCCCCAAACTCCTCCCAGAATTACACCTCTTTGAATATGCAAATCAACATAAATAGCCCTTAAGCTCAGCGTTCTGTGAAAAGGCAATGGCAAAAGCACGGGGGAAAATAGAAGAATTTCAGCGAATACCAAGTGGAAGCAAAGAAACATACTATTTGTTGGTTTAAACAGTGATATAAACAACAAAAGAAAGTTGATCGAGTGACACAGAGTGTCGGAGAAACTCGAAAGCTCAAGTTCACAATGCGCACAATGCCCGAAATAAAAAACAACTTGTCGGATATCAAAGTCACCATGAAAAGGCGAGTCGTAGCCCACCGTTTGAGAGTCATATGAAAGCTTATTAGGGTACAGAGATTCTTAAAACCGTTTAATTCACTAGTTTCTCAAATCCCATCGTAACTGAAGTAGCACATTAAATGCTTTATTTTGTATTTGATCTTCTATGTGCTCTATGTGTGTGAATCTCTACGTGCTTCTTAAACCGGCTTTCTCTTCCTCCGACAGGACACAGAATCCATTACATTCGTGACATTACAGCTCTCTGAATAGCTAAAATACTGAGATGTATACGTGATATCATTTTCATGATGATAGGAGTTAAAGCATGTTATTAAACATGGGAACACGGTGGCGCAGTGATAGTGACGAACTGGCACCTCGTCCAGTGATTGTTCCTGCCTCACGCAAGATGCTTGCTGCGCCGTGCGCGACCTTCGATGAAATAATTTATTGCAGCAGTACTGTCTCTTACAATATGGAAAAAGATGATCCGATGTGGCAACCCCTAACGGGAGCAGCTGAGTGAAGAAGAAGAAGGTGCAGTGAGAGTAACAACACTAAAGCAGCTATGGTATTTGGAATCGTTTGCCCATTCCATGGACCATTATATTGTTACAGGTTAATTACAATCAGATGCCTTAAACTTATAAACAATATGCAGTTAAATTCAGTGTATTTGATAGAGCCGAATCAGGGATGTGGATCTAAAAAAGTAAGGGAAACCACACAAGAACAAAGGCACTGCTTTTAACACTGGGTGCCATCAGTTTGCAAAACCAAGCGGAGAACTTGCGTACACCAGGGATTGAGCTACCGTGAAAATGTGCGTGGCCAAGTTTAGTTTTTTACATCGTGATGCGAGCGTGGAAACGGGAGTAGGCAATATTTTTGTGCGTACGCACCATTTATACATGAGGCCCCTGGTTATGATTTGACGGATCTGAGGCTGCTAATCAAGAATATAATGTTTTTGATATTTGATCCTTTGCTGGTGGTCCCAGCACTCTAAGAGCCCCTCCCGGAATGTTAAAAAAATGTCAAATTTCAAACATAAGCATGTGGGGTATCGTTTTGGACTATTTGTAGGTCATTGATTATGAATATGATGTTATTTTGGATTTCTGGCCCTTTATTAGGGCTCTAGCCCTCAATGGACTTCTATCTAGAGGGGAATGGCACATTTCTACAACCCCAAATCAAAAAAGTTGGGACGGTATGGAAAATGCAAGTGATTCTTAAATGTACTTTGACTTTTATTTCATTGCAGATAGTATGAACCCAAGATATTTTGTGTTTTGCTGGGTCAGCTTCATTTTATTTGTTAATTTACATCCATTCCTGCATTTCAGGCCTGCATTACATTCCAAAAAAAAAGATGGGGCAGTAAAGCATTCAGCACTTTATAATGTCGCCATTCCTCCTCACAACACTTAAAAGGATACCAAGCAATGAAGTGTTTCAGGTGCTATTTTGTCCCATTCTTCCTGCAGACATGTCTTAAGGTGTGCAGCAGTACAGGGTCGTCATTGTCTCATTTTTCGTCTTAAAATTCTCCACATTTTCTCTCTGGGGGGTTGAAGTGAGGACTGCAGGCAGGCCCAGTCCAGTAGCTGTACCCTCTTCTTCTGCAGCCATGCCTTTGTCACATGTGCAGAATGTGGTTTTGCGTTGTCTTGTTGAACAATGCATGGACGTCCCTGCAATAGATGTCGTCTTGAAGGCAGTACATGTTGCTCTAAATTCTCAATGTACTTTTCTGCATCAATGCTGTCACAGATGATTTCTGCTAAGGGCACTGACACGACCCCATAATAGGACAGACCCTGCAGGCTTTTGGACTTGCTGCTGATAACAGTCTGGATGGTCCTTTTTATTTTTGGTTCTGAGCACAGGGCGTCCATTTCTTCCAAAAAAGATGTGGAATCCTGATTTGTCTGACCACAGTTCATGTTTCCACTGTGTGGTGGTCCATCCCAGATGCCTCTGAGCCCAGAGAAGTCGACACCGCTTCTGGACATGTTTAACATAAGGCTTCTTTTTTGCACAGTAAAGTCTGAAGTGGCATTTAGGAATGTAACTCCGTATTGTAGTACTTGACAAAGGTTTGCCAAAGTCATCATGCCTTGTCCCCCATGTAGTCATATCAGCTAATGATGAGTGATGCTTCTTGATGCAGTGTCTCCTGTTTGAGGGATCGGAGATCATGGCTGTTCAGCTTAGGCTTGCACCTTTGACCTTTAACCATTGAAATGCCTCCACATTTCCTTGAATCATTTTATCATATTATGCCCTGTAGAGGGGGAAAATTTTAAATCCCTCCCAATGTTTCTTTGAGGGCCCTTGTTTTGAAGCATTTCAATAATTTTCTCACGCATTTGTTGACAAACTGAAGATCCTCTGCCCATCTTTGCACCTCAAAGACTCAGCCTTTCGTGGATGCCAAATCCTGATTACAATCACCTGTTGACGCCACCTGTTGGAAATCACATCATTGTTTCATTATCTGACTTCATTGCTGGCCCGAATTTATACCCCCGTCCCAACTTTTCTTGGAATGTGTTGCAGGCCTGCAATGCAAGAATGAAGATATATTGTGAGGTTTCTGAACTCTTTTGGGACCCCTCCTCAACAGGACGACATGCTGAAATGCATCCTGAAGCATGATCGCCACGTCTGTGGAAAATTGATTGTCCATTTCCAGGGCCACCAAAGGCTCACAGCGCTGCAGTGGAGTAAATCCGAGCTGAATCGCGGTCACGCTATAACCGCCTGTCGTCGATGGGCAATTCAAGGAACATTATAAATGCAGTATTACTTGACCACCAACCTGACCACGACCCTGCCTGACTGCTGTGTCTGTATATAGAAGAGCGGCAGATCCGCTACATCCATTATCCAACCCGCTATATCCCAACCCCAGGGTCACGGGGGTCTGCTGGAGCCAACACAGGGCGCAAGGCAGGAAACAAACCCTGGGCAGGGCGCCAGCCCACCGCAGGGTGCACACACATACACCCACACACCAAGCACACACTCGGGACAATTTAGAATTGCCAATGCACCTAACCTGCATGCCTTATAAATGCAATACAATACAATACAATTTATTATTGTATAGCCCAAAATCACACAGGGAGTTCCACAATGGGCTTTAACAGACCCTGCCTTTTTACAGCCCCCCAGCCTTGACTCTCTAAGAAGACAAGAAAACCCTTGTAGGGAAAAGTGGAAGAAACCTCGGGAAAGACAGTTCAAAGAGAGACCCCTGTTCATGTACAGTGCATCCGGAAAGTATTCACAGCGCTTCATCACTTTTTCCACATTTTGTTATGTTACAGCCTTATTCCAAAATGGATTAAATTAATTTTTTTCCTCAGAATTCTACACACAACACCCCATAATGACAACATGAAAAAAGTTTACTTGAGATTTTTGCAAATTTACTAAAAATAAAAAAACTGAGAAATCCCATGTACATAAGTATTCACAGCCTTTGCCATGAAGCTCCAAATTGAGCTCAGGTCCATCCTGTTTCCCCTGATCATCCTTGAGATGTTTAATTGGAGTCCACCTTTGGTCAATTCAACTGACTGGACATGATATGGAAAGGCACACACCTGTCTATAGAAGGTCCCACAGTTGACAGTTCATGTCAGAGCACAAACCAAGCATGAAGTCAAAGGAATTGTCTGTAGACCTCCGACACAGGATTGTCTTGAGGCACAAATCTGGGGAAGGTTACAAAAACATTTCTGCTGCTTTGAAGGTCCCAATGAGCACAGTGGCCTCCATCATCCATAAGTGGAAGAAGTTCGAAACCACCAGGACTCTTCCTAGAGCTGGCTGGCCATCTAAACTGAGCGATCGGGGGAGAAGGACCTTAGTCAGGGAGGTGACCAAGAACACGATGGTCACTCTGTCAGAGCTCCAGAGGTCCTCTGTGGAGAGAGGAGAACCTTCCAGAAGGACAACCATCTCTGCAGCAATCCAACAATCAGGCCTGTATGGTAGAGTGGCCAGACGGAAGCCACTCCTTAGTAAAAGGCACATGGCAGCCCGCCTGGAGTTTGACAAAAGGCACCTGAAGGACTCTCAGACCAGGAGAAACAAAATTCTCTGATCTGATGAGACAATGATTGAACTCTTTGGTGTGAATGCCAGGCGTCACGTTTGGAGGAAACCAGGCACCGCTCATCACCAGGCCAATACCATCCCTACAGTGAAGCATGGTGGTGGCAGCATCATGCTGTGGGGATGGAACTGGGAGACTAGTCAGGATAAAGAGAAAGATGACTGCAGAGATATACTGGATGAAAACCTGCTCCAGAGCGCTCTTGACCTCCGATTGGGGCGACGGTTCATCTTTCAGCAGGACAACGACCCTAAGCACACAGCCATGATACCAAAGGAGTGGCTTCAGGCTGTGAATGAGCCCAGACTTGAATCCGATCTCTGGAGAGATCTTAAAATGGCTGTGCACTGATGCTTCTCATCCAACCTGATGGAGCTTGAGAGGTGCTGCAAAGAGGAATGGGCGAAACTGGCCAAGGATAGGAGTGCCAAGCTTGTGGCATCAGATTCAAAAAGACTTGAGGCTGGAATTGCTGCCAAAGGTGCATCGACAAAGTATTGAGCAAAGGCTGTGAATACTTATGGACATGGGATTTCTCAGTTTTTTTATTTTTAGTAAATTTGCAAAAATCTCAAGTAAACTTTTCATGTTGTCATTATGGGGTGTTGTGTGTAGAATTCTGAGGAAAAAAATGAATTTAATCCATTTTGGAATAAGGCTGTAACATAACAAAATGTGGAAAAAGTGATGCACTGTGAATACTTTCCGAATGCACTGTAGGTTGGGCGTGCAGTGGGTGTCAACAAGAAGGGGGTCAATATAACACAATACACAGAAGAGAACACAATTCATCCTCAATACAGTATAACAGTGCAATAGCAATATTACAAGTACAGAGCAGAATTCAACATTAGGTGATATCCCATAATAGGATTTGGATTTGTTCAGAATAACCGTGCTGTTCCTATTTCAAGCAGAATAAAGCTAGTTTTGCTAAAGTACCGAGACTCAGCCTCGTGTTTTTGGGTTGTATAACAGGGACTCACACGTCACAATATTAACAAATGAAATGAAGTTGAGCAGACAAATCATGAAAAATCTTAGGTCCATACTGTCTGCAATGAAATAAAAATAAAAGTACGTTTAACTGTTTTTTTTGTTTTGCTTTTTTTTTTTTACATTTTCCGTACCACCCCAACTTTTTCAGATCCGGGATTGTATTATAATCGAGAATGTTTAGACTGTAAGCACACATTTAAATGTTTCAAATATCTGATGCAAGTGTTCTTGTTTGTTACCTCAAGAAGTACGTGATCTCATTTCTTGTTAACACCCTGAATTAACGGGGCTAACACCTTTTTTCCACTTTACATTATTTTAACATGGCTTACTCACAGCTTCATTTTAGTGTAACCCTGATATTCTGTATATCCATTTAATTATCTTTCCAAAATCCGTACTAACCACTACTTTCTCTGCTGTTCTTTTACTGGTTTTCTGTGGTGGTGATCTGCGCCCCCACCACCTGATCAGGGCACCATACATTCCCTACATTGGTCCACATGACCATCGTCATCATCTAATTCTTCCATGTGAAGCCTGAAAACCATGAGGACTGATTGAGATCATTGATGTGAGATAGAATGCCCAGTGTGGGCTGGGTGGTCTCGTGGCATTGAAACCCCTGCAGATTTTGTTTTGTTTTTTTTTTCACGTCCTCCTGGCCGTCTGAGCTTACATTATTTTTTGTTACTTAGTATTGCCTAATCTTATTTTTATATTTTTCTTTTTTTGTTCTTCATCTTTGTAAAACACTTTCATTTCTATGAAAACGTGCTATACAAATAAATGTTATTGTTGCTGTTGTTAACTTTAGCACTTCCAGCGATCTTTTCAGAACGCTAATCACTACCCATTTCTCTTTTTTATTATTAGAGTTTATTGGAAGACGCAATAAGGAAGCTTACAGCACCCACCACGGTTCATTGGGTAGAAGGAGCTAATCATGGCATGGGATTGAAAGGACGAACTGAAGACGATGTTATGGATGAAATGAACACCCAAGTGCTGGCATGGATAAAAGAGGTTTGTGGTGGTTCAGATGATCACGACTAGATTTGCCGTAAAACATTTAACTTAAACTGAAGGAGTCACCTGGACAGACATCGTAACCTGAACCACTTGAACCAGGGCCAGCATTCTGCAAACCTGCAGCGTTCCTCGGGGTTCACACTGTGAGTACCTCTTTGTGTAGCACGTGTCACATTTCAGAAACCTTCCTATGGATCCACAAAGCATTTGCATCTCCTGGAACAGTTTTTTGCACCTGTTGGTAAAGGTTTTTTGGGTATCATCATTTTGGAAAATTTTTAGTAAGTTTGACCCTTTAAGGGAAGCGCCAAGATTTGTGGGTAGCTCCTTGTTTTGACTAGTACTATTTTTTTAATTTTGTAAAATAAAGAGCACAATTTTCATCACATCTCAATAAAGCGTTTTTAAAACACTCATTGCCGTGCTTATAGGTTCCATTTTTATGTAGGGTACAGTGGTGGCTCTCTGGCTAAGGATCTGCACTGGCAATTGGAAGGTTGCTGGTTCGAATCCTGTAAATGCCAATAGGGATTCTGCTCTGTTGGGCCCTTGAGCAAGGCCCTTAACCTGCAATTGCTGAGCATTTTGAGTAGTGAGAAAAACGCTATATAAATGCAAAGAATTATTATTATTAGACTGGCGTTGTCCCTTTAGCAGCAGTAACTTCAACCCTTAGCCCAGCACAAAGGACATATCTGGCCTGCTCCTTATTACAAAGTTGCTGCATCTCAGTCATATTAGTAGCCGCCCGTGGACCACCACAGCTTTTCCATTCAAACAAGTCCAACACTTCAATATGATAGGTGGCACAGTGGTAGCACTGCCACCTTGCAATAAGGAAACCAGCTTCCTCCCACAATCCAAGGACTTGCAGGTTAGGTGAATTGCTGGTACTGAATTGGCCCGAGTGTGTGCTTGGGGTGGCTGTGGGTGTTTGTCCTGCACTGGACTGGCACCCTATTCCTGCATTATGTGCAGTTGGGATAGGCTTCATCTCTGCCCCCCTCAACCGTCCCCCCTCACCCCCACGGCCCTGTTCACGACTAAGAAGGTTAACAGAATGACTGACTGACTTTGGCTTGGCAAGTTCAGGAGGGAACTTTCCTTTGCTAACAGCAATTCTGATGATTTCTGAACATTCTTATGTAGCATTTGTTGGTGTCCATCATGTCCTAGTGCAGTGGTTCCCAAACTTGGTCCTGGAGACCCACTTTGGCTGCAGGTCTGTATTCCAACCAGCTTCTGTTTTTAATTGGACTCCTGGGCTAATTAAGTGAACAGTCATTTCTCAAGTTCTGTGTTTTGGGAACAATATAGATATTAGAAAACGAAGTTTGATAAAATATATATACAGTGGTGCTTGAAAGTGTGTGAACCCTTTAGAATTTTCTATATTTCTGCATAAATGTGACCTAAAACATCATCAGATTTTCACTCAAGTCCTAAAAGTAGATAAAGAGAAACCAGTTAAACAATTGAGAAAAAAATATTATACTTGGTCATTTATTTATTGAGGAAAATGATGGAATATTACATATTAGTGAGTGGCAAAAGTATGTGAATCTCAAGGATGATCAGTTAGTTTGAAGGTGAAATTCGAGTCAATGGGATGCCAATCAGGTGTGAGTGGGCACCCTGTGTTATTTAAAGAACAGGATTTATCAAAGTCTGCTCTTCACAACACATGTTTGTGGAAGTGTATCACGGCACGAACAAAGGAGATTTCTGAGGACCTCACAAAAAGAGTTGTTGACGCTCCTCAGACTGGAAAAGGTTACAAAACCATCTCTAAAGAGTTTGGACTCCACCAATCCACAGTCAGACAGATTGTGTACAAATGGAGGAAATTCAAGACCATTGTGACCCTCCCCAGGAGTGGTCAACCAACAAAGATCACTCCAAGAGCAAGGCACATGTGTAATAGTCAGCGAGGTCACAAAGGACCCCAGGGTAACTTCTAAGCAGCTGAAGGCCTCTCTCATATTGGCTAATGTTCATGTTCATGAGTCCACCATCAGGAGAACACTGAACAACAATGGTGTGCATGGCAGGGTTGCAAGGAAAAAGCCACTGCTCTCCAAAAAAACATCACTGGTCGTCTGCAGTTTGCTAAAGATCACGTGGACAAACCAGAAGGCTATTGGAAGAATGTTTTGTGGACGGATGAGACCAAAATAGAACTTTTTGGTTTAAATGAAAAGCGTTATGTTTGGAGAAAGGAAAACACTGCATTCCAGCATAAGAACCTTATCCCATCTGTGAAACATGGTGGTTTGGGCCTGTTGTGCTGCATCTGGGCCAGGGCCAGGACCGGCTTGCCTTCATTGATGGAACAATGAATTCTGAAATATATCAGAGAATTGTAAAGGAAAATGTCAGGACATCTGTCCATGAACTGAATCTCAAGAGAAGGTGGGTCATGCAGCAAGACAACGACCCTAAGCACACAAGTCGTTCTACCAAAGAATGGTTAAAGAAGAATAAAGTGAATGTTCTGGAATGGCCAAGTCAAAGTCCTGACCTTAATCCAATCGAAATGTTGTGGAAGGACCTGAAGTGAGCAGTTCATGTGAGGAAACCCACCAACATCCCAGAGTTGAAGCTGTATTGTACGAAGGAATGGGCTCGATGCTGGTGTGCAGGAATGAGCAAAAGTTACCGGAAATGTAGCCGCAGTTATTGGGGGGTCACACCAGATACTGAAAGCAAAGGTTCACATACTTTTGCCACTCACAAATATGTAATATTCAATCATTTTCCTCAATAAATAAATGACCAAGTATAATATTTGTGTCTCATTTGTTTAACTGGTTTCTCTTTATCTACTTTTAGGACTTGAGTGAAAATCTGATGATGTTTTAGGTCACATTTATGCAGAAATATAGAAAATTCTAAAGGGTTCACAAACTGTCAAGCACCATATATATGTTGTCACATGCGGCTGGGGCTGGAGGGACGGGACGCCCAGGAGGACCGGAGGAGGGCTGGTGCCTCCTCCAGACCACGAGAGGGTGACCGCCCTCATTGTGTTTGGGGCCATGGGCAGAGGGCATGGAAGCCCAACCCTGTAGGGGCCCGTGGCCACCGCCGGGCAGTGCCCTGGGGCCTGAAGAACCCTGGACCTCAGCACTTCCGCCACACCAGGAAGTGCTGGGGAGAAGAAGACTGGGGACACCCGGAGGGATTCCGAGTGCGCAGCTGGCACTTCCGCCACACGGGGATGTGTCCGTGGGGGATTGCCGGGAAAGCAGCTGGAGCCCATCTGGGTTGCTATTTAAGGGGCCCCGGAAGAGGAAGGTGGAAGAGGACGGAGCTCATAGACAAGAGTGGAGGCGGCCAGAAGGAAGGAATTTAGAGACTGTGAGGCCTGGACTTTGGGGGATCAGTGCTGGAGGCACTGGGTTGTGCACTAAACCAATTGTATACTGTATATATTGTAAATAAATGAGTGTGTTGAGCACAAAACCGTTGTCTGTCTGTCTGTGTCCGGGTCCAGTTCCACAATATATATATATATATATATATATATATATATATATATATATATATATATATATATATATATACCCCATATATATACCATATATGTTCGTGTTTAAGTTCTCCCACATATAAGTCAGGGCTTGATTTTACAGTATAATGTCTGGTATTTTATAATGTCAGTCATAGAAGTCAAATGCGGAAAACTCCTGCTATTGGTCCAAGTGATTACGATATGCTTATGCCCACCTGAGAAAGTAACCACGGAGCACACAGCATTTTTTTCTATGTATTGTGCCTGCGTGACCACACGGTAATACCCGAACTATTCTGAAGCAACGTTTGCACTGTTTTGTGTTTTTTGTATCTCACACCCTCATACATCTTTATCGTAAGAACATCTCTTATTTATGATGGAGCGTTCGATCAGAAGACAATATGAAGCTGGTTTTAAATTAAACGTTGTTGAAGTGGCGAAAGAAATTGGTAACTGCGTGGCTGCAACAAAATTCGATGTGTCTGAGAAACTGGTGTGATATTGGAGGAGGCAAGAAGATGTAAACAAAAAAAAAATAAATACGTGTCTGTTTTATCTTGGTAGAGTAATATATATTGCTCTACTTTCCCCTATTGTATTATTAATATGTAGCCTTAGAATGCCTAATCTCACAGACTTACCACTGTATATAACGTATCCCCACCTTCCCTTCTATATCTATAACCTCAGGCAATTAGATGTAGTAAAAAGACAAGCAGGAGTTAAGTTACACATAAAGTAACGTATTACTGATAATATTCATAAATAATAACAAAATGCAAAGTACATTTGAATATTGGCAACCATACAACCTGATAAAATGGTGATGTGTAGCTCAGGTGGCACACAGACTTGTAGTTACTTCAAATGTCTCTAGTTAAGGCTGAACATGTCTGTTCAATATGGCTGCTGAGCTGTGCTCTTCATTGTGTTGTCTTCATCACAGGTTAGCAAGAGAGATGCTTCTTCCTCATATGTTGGTTAGAGAGAGAGAATGTGGTGAGCAAGCAAATTTATAGGTTTTCTGCCCAACACCTCCAGCCAATCTAGACAGCCATATCTCAGACCAATGGGAGAAATAGTACATTTAAACACCTGCAACCCCCCAAGACCATATGTTAAGCTAACCTGGCATTGTGTGGGGGATGAGGCAAAGACTTTAGCAAAGAAATACTCAAACTGGTTTAAGACCCCCCAAATCCTGTCGTAACATTACAAAGAGACAGTCGTAAAAAATGGTGGTGCAAACACGAATACCTCTCACCACTTGGTTTGCCTAAATTATAAATAAAGACATACAAAACATTTATCAAGTTATATGCAAAATCCCACATCACAACAGTGTCATATTTTTGAACAGGCGTATAAGTCGGGGTCTGGTTTTATGATCGATTTTTCGGATTTCAAGACCCGACTTATAAGTGAGTATATACAGTAACTAGGAAAAGAAAATCTGAGCACATCACACCAGTCTGAGCGTCACTACACTGGTTACCTGTGCCATTTAGAATTGACTTTAAAATCCTGCTGATGGTTTACAGAGCCTTCAATCATCTGCTCCCTCCTATATTTCGGAATGCCTGTCATCCTTAAACTCCAAATCGTAACCTTTGATCTTCAAATGAGGGTCTGCTTAGAATTCCAAGAGCTAAACTTAAAAGAAGAGGTGAGGAGGCCTTCTGCTGTTATGGATCAAAAATCCGGAATAGCTGATAGAAATTCACCAGGCTCATACGATGGAGCACTTTAAAGAACTGCTAAAACTCATTATGTTATCATGGCTTTCTCACAACTTCCTGTTAGTGTATCCCTGTTCAGCTGTATGCGCAGTGAATTATCATTTCCATCAAGGCTCCACAGTCCGTACTAACCCCTACTTTCTCTGCTGTTCTTTTTCCATTTTTTTCTGTGGTGGTGAACTGCGTCCGCACCACCTGATCAGGGCATCGTGTCCCTACATTGATAGACCATCATCATTAAATTCTTTGATGTGAAGCCTGAAAGCCCTAAGGACTGATGTACAAAAGTCTGAGCCTGCTGTCTATAGCATCATCACGCTCACAGGTTACGAGTGAGCATGCGCACAGTTATTTCTACTTCCAGGAGTCTTCACGTAGCCGCATTTGTTCACTTTGTTAAACGGTGCGTGAGTCAAACTGGAGTGTATGTGGCACCAAATCCTAATCACCTGATAAGAAGGATCAAGCAGACCAAAATGAAGGTAGAACAACTCGATTAACTGCTGAATATTGCAAAGGAAGGATTCGTTGTGAAGCTAAATATTTACTTGCAGATAAATGTGTGTGAGGTTTATCCAACAGACGCACACAATGTCAACAAGCAGTTGAACAAATGTGGCTACGTGCAGATTAGGTATTGGGTACAAAACGTAGATTTCTATCAACTGTTGGGCTATTTCCGCTAACTGGAAGTGGTACTTTACTTTTTATTCATGGTGCTGCAGAGTCCAGTTTATTCAGCTTTACTTTTATAATAATTGTTCAATATAATATTAATTAGATTTTTGGCGTTATGTCTGTGTGTCTGTCCATGTCTTTGTGTCTGTGTCTGTGTTGTGGCGGACAGCTAGGGGTCCTGCCCAGCTGGGATGCCTAGAGTGACCGTGAGAGGAGCAATACCTTCCCCGGGCCATGAGAGGGCAGTCACCCTGGTCTGCATGGGGACCATGGGAGCAGAGCTTGGAAGCTCATCCCTGTTGGGGCCCGTGGTCACCGCCATGGAGTGCCCGGACAATTATGGAGCCCTGGAAGGCAGCACTTCCACCACACTAGGAAGTGCTGCTGGAAGAAGAGGTCAGGTATGCCCGGAGTGCTTCCAGGTGCAAGAGTAGCACTTCCGCCACACCAGGAAGTGCTGCCGGAAGAAGGTTAAGAAGCAACTGGAGCACATCCAGGTGACGTATAAAAGAGGCCACCTCGCTGCACTCGGGGAGCTGGAGTCGGGTGGAAGAGAAAGGAGCTTGCGTGTGAGGAGTTGGAGGCCGCAGAGAGAAGAAGAAGGAAGTCTAAAGGACTGTTATTAGTGATTGATGGACTGTTGTTGTGTTGTGCAGGTGAAGAGAAGAATAAAATGTGTGTATTTTGGGACATTCTGTGTCTGCCTGTTTGTGTCCGGGTCCGAATATTCCACAGTGTATGTAAACGTGTTAACTTGAGTACGCTTTAACTTCGGTCAATCATACAAGTATTAGGTACAAAACGTAGATATTTATCAACTTTTGGGCTATTTCTGTTAACTGGAAGTGGTACATCACCTTTTATTGTAAATGTTTCTTTCTTAATCTTGTAAAGCAGTTTGAGATACAGTATTTCTATGAAAATCTGCTATAGAAATAAACGTCAGTCAGTCAGTCAGTCATTTTCCAGCCCGCTATATCTAAACACAGGGTCACAGGGGTCTGCTGGAGCTAATCCCAGCCAACATAGGTTGCAAGGCAGGCACAAACCCTGGGCAGGGTGCCATCCCACCGCAGGGCACACACACACACACGCCAAGCACACACTAGGGACAATTTAGGATCGCCAATGCACCTAACCTGCATGTCTTCGGACTGTGGGAGGAAACCCACGCAGACACGGGGAGAACATGCAAACTCCTAAATAAACGTTGTTGTTATTTAGAGTAAAACTGAGGTCCTCTGTTTTTTGGCCCAGTGGGACCTGTGTTTCGCCCCCATTTTAACCTAGGTCCCCTGTAACCTTTTGTTAAGCCCACCACAAAGAATTTGGGTGTGATTATGGATGTCGATTTTAAGATGGACAATCAAGCTAGGTCATAAAAGTCAAGCTTTTTCCAATTAAAACTTTTAACTAAAGTTAAGCCCTTTTTATCATTGGATGATTGTGAAAAAGCTATACATGCTTTTATCTCACCACAGTTCGATTACTGTAACGCCCCATATCCGGGGGTCAGCCGGACTTCCCTCTCCTGCCTTCAGAATGCCATTTAGTAACAGGCACTAAGAAGCCTGACCGTATCACCCCAATACTCGCATCCCTTCATTGGCTTACTATACAGTTTAGGATAATTCTCCTGCTTACCTTCAAAGCTTTAAAGCGATTGCCCCCCCACGTACCGTAGTGCCCTGATTCTTCCTTACACCCCAGCAAGTTTCTCTCAGGTGTGCTGATCTGTTTTTGTTGACTGCCTGAAAGTCCGGGCTGAACCGGAGATAAGACGGGGGCCTTCTCAGTCCTGGCTTACCCCAAATGTTAGGATGGCCCACTCATTGCCTGTTTTTAAATCCCATCTTAAAATGTACTTTTAATCCCCGGCTTTGAGAGTTGTTTGGTTAGCCCTTGCCCTGACTTTTACATTTTCGTCTACCATTGTTTACTCATTTGTTTTATTTATTGCTATTTAAATTCTTATTTTATTGTGTTACTTGGTATATAGCTTGTAAAATACAATACAATGCAATTTATTTGTTGTATAGCCCAAAATCACACAGAAAGTGCCGCAATGGGCTTTAACAGACCCTGCCTCTTGACAGCCCCCCAGCCTCGACTCTGTAAGAGATGAGGAAAAAATGGAGGAAACCTCAGGAAAGACAGTTCAAGGAGAGACCCCTTTTCAGGTAGGTTGGGTGTGCAGTGGGTGTCAGAAAGAAATAGGGGGTCAATACAATACAATACACAGAACAGAACAAATCATCAATACAGTATAAAAATTAAAATTTTACAAGTACGGAGCAGAATTTAACAGTCGATGATATCATATCATAGGATTTGGATTTGTTCAGAGTCCTGGAGACCTCATTCATCAAGCTGCCTCCCCCATTTGGCCATTTCACAGCTGAAATAATGCTGGGCCAGCCAATCTGATGAAAGAAC
This sequence comes from Polypterus senegalus, assembly GCF_016835505.1. Lineage (NCBI taxonomy): Eukaryota > Metazoa > Chordata > Cladistia > Polypteriformes > Polypteridae > Polypterus > Polypterus senegalus. Next base: position 318,589,382 of record NC_053155.1, on the reverse strand, counting down.
CCCTCTTTCTCACGATTCCTGCGATCCTCCTACCTTAGGCAGGCAAAACAACTTGACAGGTGGGCACTGGCACCAAGTTCCACATTTGAGTACCGAGAAGAGAAACAGAAAAGGTGAAGGTTAGTATTCAAATATAACTATCACGTTACTTATGTTTTAGTGCTAATGACTAACAACAGAGATGCAGTCTGTACAGTTAATCAGCAGCTCTAGTCAGGGTGTGCTAAACTGAAGTAGTGAGTCTTCAGCTGGGATTTAAAAGCTGAGACCAAAGGGGCATCTCTTATAGTAGCAGGCAGACCAGTCCACAGTTTAGGGGCCCTGTAACTAAAAGCTCGACCTCCCATTGTTATTTTATTAATCATTGGAATCACAAGTAGACTGGCATCTTGAGATCTTAATGTGCGCTCAGGTTTGTAAGTCATGATAAGTTCAGACAAGTAAGCCGGACCTCAGCCATTTAATGCTTTATATGTTAAAAGGAGGATTTTGAAATCTGCCCTAAACTTAACTGGGAGCCAGTGTAAGGATTTAAGAACTGGAGTTATGTGTTCGTATTTTCTTGTTCTTGTAATAATTCTTGCAGCAGCATTTTGGATTAACTGGAGGCTGAATAAAGAACAGTTTGAACATCCAGTGAACACCACATTGCAGTAGTCAGTCCTACTAGAAATAAATGCAGGAATTAATTTCTCACAATCCTGTTTATTTAGAAAGCACCTTAATTTCCCAACATTTTTAAAATGGAAGGAACCTGATTTGGACAACTTTGTAATATGTGCTTTAAATGACATGCTAGAGTCAAAGATAACTCCTGGATTGCCGGCTGATTCAGTAAAATTAATGGGGACTCCAACTGAGTTAAATGATGATAAAAGATTATTGTGATTGGCGTCACTCCCTCCAACAATTAACATCTCTGTTTTATCTGTTTTTAAAGACAAGTTGTTCTCATCCATCCACTCCTTCAATTCACTAACACAACTAGTTAAAGACAACATCGGAGAAACTTCATTTGATCTAAAAGAAAAGTATAACTGGGTGTCATCTGCATACGAGTGAAAATTAACATTATGTTTCCTAATGAGAGATCCCAGTGGAAGCATGTAAAGTGAAAACAGTAAAGGTCCCAGTACTGAGCCCTGCGGGACACCATATCTCACTTCTGTGTATAATGATGGAGTCCTGTCAGCACATTTCTGTACATACTGGAATTGATTTGATAAATAAGAACTAAACCAGGTGAGCACGGGGCCTGTAAGCCCAACATCGTTTTCTAGCCTGTGCAGTAAAATTGAATGGTCACTGGTGTCAAATGCTGTGCTTAAGTCTAACAACATAATTACAGTGGCGTTTCAGAGGATATCAGAATGTCATTTAAAACCAGCGTTAGTGCCGTTTCTGTACTATGACCAGTGTGGAAACCAGACTGGAATTTCTCAAATAAATTGTAAGGTGTGACTGAAGCTGATTGGCGGCTACATTTTCTAGTATTTTAGGGAGAAAAGGTAAATTTGAAATAGGCCTATAATTATTTAGTATGTGTGGGTCTAGGTCTGACTTTTTAAGTAATGGTTTAATGACTGACACCTATAGTGCATCAGGTACTGTGCCATACAATAATGAACTATTGATAACGGTTAGAATAGGCACTGCAAGAACATCCATAGCACTTTTTATTAGTTTTGTTGGTACTGGCTCTAGGAAACAAGTAGTGGGCTTCATTTTAGAAATTAAAGTTAAAACGTCCTGATCAGTTCCAGGATTAAAATGAAATTGTAATTTAACTGTAACAGTACTTTAGGTTCAACCACAGTTGTTTTAAACATGCTCTGTAAGTAAACCTCAAATGAAATTAAATGAAAATGAAGCATGCGGTGCAAAACAGGTTGCCATCTGCTTGTACAGTGCATCCAGAAAGTATTCCCTGTGCATCACTTTTTCCACATTTTGTTATGTTACAGCCTTATTCCAAAATGGATTAAATTCATTTTTTTCCTCAGAATTCTACACACAACACCCCATAATGACAACGTGAAAAAAGTTTACTTGAAATTTTTGCAAATTTATTCAAAATAAAAAAATTGAGGAAGCACATGTACATAAGTATTCACAGCCTTTGCCATGAAGCTCTAAATTGAGCTCAGGTCCATCCTGTATCCCCTGATTATCCTTGAGATGTTTAATTGGAGTCCACCTGTGGTCAATTCAGTTGACTGGACATGATTTAGAAAGGCACACACCTGTCTATAGAAGGTCCCAAGGTTGACAGTTCATATCAGAGCACAAACCAAGCATGAAGTCAAAGGAATTGTCTGTAGACCTCCGAGACAGGATTGTCTCCAGGCACAAATCTGGGGAAGGTTACATTTCTGCTGCTTTGAAGGTCCCAATGAGCACAGTGGCCTCCATCATCCGTAAGTGGATGAAGTTCAAAACCACCAGGACTCTTCCTAGAGCTGGCCAGCCATCTAAACTGAGCGATCGGGGGAGAAGGACCTTAGTCAGGGAGGTGAACAAGAACCCGATGGTCACTCTGTCAGAGCTCCAGAGGTCCTCTGTGGAGAGAGGAGAACCTTCCAGAAGGACAACCATCTCTGCAGCAATCCACCAATCAGGCCTGTATGGTAGAGTGGCCAGACGGAAGCCACTCCTTATTAAAAGGCACATGGCAGCCCGCTGTGACGATGTAGGTTCTGGCTCCACACTCCCATTGCTATACAGGAGCACTTGAACCCAACACCGTCGATAATGAAACCGAGAGAGCTAGTCAGTGAAGGCAATAATTGAGCATCTGAGCAAGTGGATGGTTAAAAGTGAAACAGTGCTTTTATTAAAAACAATCAAAAACAAAGTGTCCATAAAGTGCAGTGCTTCTTAAGTTCAAATAAATAAATAAATGATACTTAAAATGAAAACGTGGAGGTTAAAACACTAGAAAAAAACACAATCCTTTAAAACCAGAGGTAAAATCTTCTTTAGGAAGCAGCCTTTAAAAAAAAAAACAACAAATCCGGTGCTCTTCTATGTTAGCGTCTCACCTGCTTCTCCCGATTGGGCTTTGCAGCAGGCGAGACGCTCTGCAGCTGCCCTCCTGTAACACTCACACGAGACTGGAGACCTCCTGATCCCTGGCTTCAGTTGGCACTCATCCCAGTCTCAGAGAACTTGGTTTCCCACAACGGCCAGGTCGCCCACGTTGGTCACTCCCGCTACTTGATCGTTCAGCGGGAGCGACATTCAAGTCAACCGCCTGAGTGCAGGCCCAACACCCCAGGCCCTCGCAGCTGCCCGTGAGCGCTTGTTCGCTCTTTGCGGCTCTCTCTCTCACCGACCTGCTCCCTCGATCGCTCCCAGTAACCTCCATCCTCTTTCCTTTCGTTCTTTTCTTTCGATCTCCGATTCTTTGATCTCCCTTTTTTTCTCCCCCACAACCAACTCGCGCTTCTTTTAAAATGACGAGGGCCACAGCAGCTGCAGCATTAGCCACGGGACAATCACGAATGTGGGCAGTTCCTCACCTGTGCACTAGGTGAGAAACGCCCACCCTACGGATTGCCCCACGGCCCACTACGGCCCAACGTCCCCTCGCTAAGCTGCGAGCGCGGCGATCATTTATTTAAAACGAATGGCTTTTGCTCAACGAGCTGTGGACCCATAACACCACGCCCGCCTGGAGTTTGACAAAAGGCACCTGAAGGACTCCCAGACCATGAGAAACAAAATTCTCTGGTCTGATGAGACAAAGATTGAACTCTTTGGTGTGAATGCCAGGCGTCACGTTTGGAGGAAACCAGGCACTGCTCATCACCAGGCCAATACCATCCCTACAGTGAAGCATGGTGGTGGCAGCATCAGGAACTGGGAGACTAGTAAGGATAAAGTGAAAGATGACTGCAGCAACGTACAGAGACATCCTGGATGAAAACCTGCTCCAGAGCGCTCTTGACCTCCGACTGGGGCGACGGTTCATCTTTCAGCAGGACAACGACCCTAAACACACAGCCAAGATACCAAAGGAGTGGCTTCAGGACAACTCTGTGAATGTCCTTGAGTGGCCCAGACTTGAATCCGATTGAACATCTCTGGAGAGATCTTAAAATGGCTGTGCACCGACGCTTCCCATCCAACCTGATGGAGCTTGAGAGGTGCTGCAAAGAGGAATGGGCGACACTGGCCAAGGATAGGTGTGCCAAGCTTGTGGCATCATATTCAAACAGACTTGAGGCTGGAATTGCTGCCAAAGCTGCATCGACAAAGTATTGAGCAAAGGCTGTGAATACTTACGTACATGGGATTTCTCAGTTTTTTTATTTTTCATAAATTTGCAAAAACCTCAAGTAAACTTTTTTCACATTGTCATTATGGGGTGTTGTGTGTAGAATTCTGAGGGAAAAAAATGAATTGAACCCATTATGGAATAAGGCTGTAAAATAAGAAAATGTGGAAAAAGTGATGATGCGCTGTGAATACTTTCTGGATGCACTATAAATGGACTTAAGTCAGTCGTTTCAGTTCCACAGTATGCAGGAGCAAAATATCCCTTTTGGCTGGGTGCAGAACTGAAATCTTCTATTAGTAGCCCCCAAGAACATTAAAGCGATGGCAGTTTTTTTGGTTTTTATTTAATGTAAGCTGACGACCCATCTAGCCCCTGACAAAAACCACAAGTGTTTGATTTTGTTGGAACTAGTTGTGAACTAATTGGAGCGAGCCATTGGGGATGTCAGACTACACAACTTCAAGACACAAGAGTTTGCTGCCGACTACGCTGTCTATTTATGTTGTAACAGGCGGCCGGAAGCTCAACCCAGCCGGGACGCCCGGAGACTGGAAGGAATGGGGGAAGGCAGCAACTTTGGGACACTGCCTCCCCCAGGACGCGAGATGGCAGATTCCGTACAGTGTAATGGTTCCCTGGATTCCTGCAGGGCACCCTGGGATGTGAAGTTCGACATCACAGCCCTGCTGGGTACCGTGGGTGCCACTAGGGAACACTGTGTGAAGATGGTGGGAGACGAAGTACTGGTAGATCATGAGGACGGAAGCCCCGAAGTGCTTCTGGGTTGAATAAAAACTTGAATTGTCTATCTGACCTGGAAGTGCTGGCAAGTCACGTGAATGGAAGAACAGACGCACTTCCGGGGCAGACAATATAAAAAGGACTGCTGGGAACACAGCCAGCGAGCCAGAGTCGGGTGGACGTAGACAAAGCTTGCTGGAAAGAAAGAAAGAATATTGTGCTTATTTGATTGTCTGTTGTGGCTGTGGTGCTTAGAGGGCACTGTACAAGAAGAAAAGTTAATTAAAAATACTTCTTGGTGCTTTTACCTTGCGTCCTGTGTGTCTGTCTGTTGGGTTTAAGGGGCAGCAGTGACCACTAGCGTCCATAATGTATATATACATGAAGACTACAACTGAATATTGCTGGAAAAGTCATGTAATGTGACGTGGCCTTTTGCTGCTCATCTGTTGGCTCCCATCCATCTCATTACTGTTTGGCTGCTGGTTAAGGAATAATACATACTGTAATTAATTAAGGGTTCTAAATATCAAATAGCCAGTCAATTACAACGAAGGCAAAAGAACTGTGTTCTTGTAGTACAAAGCCGATTTAAGACCCCCACAGGCCCCTGGGTGACTTAACAGAGAGTTGCTTATACTTTTTAAAATGCAATGCACCGACACCAGGGGCCTCATGTATAACGCCGTGCATAGAACTCGCACTATAACATGGCGTAAGCACAAAAGCCGAAATGTGCTTACGCACAGAAAAATCCAGATGCAGGAATCTGTGCGTACTCCAACTTCCGCGTTCTTCCGTTACATAAATCCCGATCAGCGTGAAAACTAACGCTTGTGCACGCGCTTTATGTTACGCCCCAAATCCTCCCAGAATTACGCCTATTTGAATATGCAAATCAATATAAATCGCCCTTAAGCGCAGCCTTCTGTGAAAAGACAATGGGAAAAGCACGGGGAAAATATAAGAATTTCAGCGAATACCAAGTGGAGGCAAAGGAAAAACATACAATTTGTTCAAATAAACCGTGGGATAATCAACAAATGAAGTTGATCGAGTGACATAGCATGTTGGAGAAACTTGAAAGCTCACATTCACAAAATCGCACAGTGCCGGAAATAAAAAAGAAGTCACATATCAAAGTTGCCGTGAAAAGACGAGTTGTAGCCCACCGTCTGAGTGTCATATGAAAGATTATTAGGGTACAGAGAAAAAAGGCACACGGTGGGGAAAAAGCACGAAATGTCAACTTCAATCTCGACATTTCCACTTTAATCACGTAGTTTATTTTGTCATTTAGTAGAACATCATAAACTTCATCTTAAAATCGTTTAATTAACCAGTTTCTCAAATCACATCGTAATTAAAGTAGCACGTTAAATGCTTTGTTTTGTATTTGATCTTCTATGTGCTCTGTGTGTGTGAATCACTACTTGCTTCTTAAACCGGCTCTCTTCCTCCAACTGGACACAGAGTCCATTACATTCGTGATATTACAGCTCTCTGAATAACTAAAATACTGAGATGTATACGTGATGTCATTTTCATGATGATAGGAGTTAAAGCACGTTATTAAACATGTGTTTCATGAGCCTCGTGCTCATGACAAGCATTTATCTTTTGTCGAAATTTGTCACTGCGTTTTTAGCTGTTTTGTTATTTTATCTTTCTGTTTTATATTCAATATATATTGGCGTAGCCGCCTGCAGTCAGTGCTTTTCTTTCCCAAGTAACCGATCGCCATACAATCAGCTCTGTAATAGAAGTTAAGCCATCTGTAAGCTTAGCGCCGATTCTTCAAAACGTTTAAAGAACATTGAAATATCTTCGTAGTACATGTTTAATTATTCTATCCTTCATGACACTCCCAGTGAAGAATATAGATTATTTAAATGAAGTTAAAGTTTTATGTGTATAATTTAACAAACATATTTTGCTGCATTTCACCTTAAAAATGATATCGTCATCATATGTAAATACGCTTTATAAAGTGGCTCAGGTTGTGAGATATTATAACTGTAGTGCAAGTTTACAGTGAGGTGATTGTACTTATAAGTACAAACAGTTCTACAAGGAGCAATTGATTGAGTGCATTTAAAGTTCTTGGGATTAAACTGTTTCTGAACCGCGAGGTCCGTACAGGAAAGGCTTTAAAACGTTTTGCAGTGGCTGAGACAGCGTGTCCCTAAAGCTGTATACCGATAATTCTCTTTCCGATCAGCTGCTGCTGTGATTCACACTCAGATCCAGTGATATAAATACTCCGAGTCGTGCAGTGAGAGTAATACGGAAAAAGATGATCCGCTGTGGCAACTCCTAACGGGAGGAGCTGAAAGAAGAAGAAGAAGAAGGAGAAGTGAGAGTAACAACGCTAAAGCAGTTATGGTATTTGGAATACTATGGCTGTTCCCTGGACCATTATATTGTTACAAGTTAATTACAATCAGATGCATTACACTAATAAACAATATGCGGTTAGTTTCTGTGTATTTATAAAGCCGTCATGAAAATAAAGAGTAATCACACAGGAACAGTACCATTGCTTTGACGCTGGGTGCCGCCCGTTTGCACAACCGAGTTGAGAACTTGCGTACGACAAGGCATGAGGTACCGTGGAAAAGTGCGTGGCTTTACGCCAAGTGTAGGTTTTATACATCGCGATTTGAACGTGGAAAAGTTCTTACGCAACGTTTCTGTGCGTACGCACCGTTTATACATGAGGCCCCAGGTCATTTATTTCATCCCAAAGATACTCACTTGTTTCATTTTTTTGAGCAAATTTGTTGCTCGTGATCATTTTTGGCTCGTGGATTTGTTTCATCGAGTAGTTTTTGGTAAAGAGGGACCCTGAGAGCACACCCAGAACATCCTGATGGTGGATCTGCCCCTGGCATGGGCTGTCATAGTGTGTGTGTGTGTGATTGGGGGGCTTGGGGTAATAATTATCCAGGGCCCACCTTGGGGGCTTAAAGCCTGGAAGGAAAGGTTTATGAGAGGAAGGACCCCACAAAGACTGCTGCAGTAGTAGGACCCAGAGTTCTGTGCTACACCCCAGGTATAACTGGTTAATAAAGAAAGTGTCAGGAATGAAAAATAAATTGCAGTCATGGTGGTCCTCCAGGATTTGAGTTTGACAGCCGTGCTCTAACGGGAAAAGGAGGTACTTGTGTACTAAACGGACGGCACTTCCTATCCATTCTAGTATTGGGCTCTGTGGGGAAGGCGCCCCAGTTGCTTAATTTTTGGAGTTTAAATTATTAGACTGACCTACCCAACCACAAATACTAACCTTAAAGTTAGTGGGAGTGGAGCATAGTTACCTAAAGGTCCCTAATATTAATGTCCCCTTTGGGTGCCTAATGTTAAAAACGAAAATCCGATTTGCTTCACCATAATAGAAAAGGGTACTAGCCGTCTGTGCCGTTCGTTTAGTTTTACTGCCTTTTTCACGGTATTTCAGTATTCTCTATGGAATGCTTTTCATACCAAAATAAAATAAATGTCAGTTATGAAGTAATCCCATGCAAAAGTAGTGCGATACAAATACATTTTTATCTGCCTCTACGTGTTCGCAAGTTAAGCAATGCAAAGGTTTTTTGACAGCCTCCAATCAGGGGAAAATAATCAACAGCAATCGATTAACCGTTAGGAACAGGTGAAGCCCATTGGTCTTTCTCATGATTGACAAGTGACGAAGCCATCATGCAAAGACACTATTCGGAAATGAATAAAAACGCTCTTTAAGTATAGGGTGGTCCAGATCTAATTATGCCATTTTCATTACGGTAATTATTAAGTTTACTAGCAACGCGCTGCGCGTTGGATGACCACAGTTGAAGGACTCCCTGTTTAAACACAGCTGCCAGTCGTGAAAATTGACATCGTTCAGTCATTTCGCCACAGAACGACGAAGTGCAATCCCTGAACGATGTACCGTGGAGACGTGTCGTTGCGGTAATGTCTGTGAGTGGTGAGTGTCAGTTTGAGAGCGTTCACTCGGAGTTTCTTGCGAGACCATACGTTTCTGTATATTACGGTTGTTTTACAATCGTAAGGACCTGTCGTCGGGTGTCTCATTGGCACGCTATTGCCTCTTTCTTTCGCGATCAAGGCGTAATCTGTCTTCTCTCTCTGTAGGGGTTTCAGTTGTGTTTCGTTGTGCGGCAGAGACGCGTCGTTGAGCTAATCTGTGTGAACGCTAAGTGTCCGTTTCTTGCGAGCGACTGTCACGACTTTGCCTCTTTGCTTCACGCTGTAATGTGTCGTCTCTCGCAGCAGCAGGTTTAGTTGCGTTTCGTTTCGGCATTGTTCCATAAGGTCTCCTCCGTACAAGTGTACATGGGTAGCTGAAGACGGAAAGGCATAGTGGGCATCGTGAAACACACGAATTGGTGACCAGGGGAACCATTTGACTCAGACGCGGGGCTCGAAATACTCAAGTGTACATATTATTTATAATTAAATTTTTTTTTTTGTTGTTATGAACTTCCCCAAAAGAGTTGATCCCTGTAAATAGTTAATAGTATATCAACAATACAATCTGTTGTAGTACGGGCGTTAATTAGCATCACACCTCATAACCTGCATACACCACGTATTTGGCTGTAACGCCAGAAGCACGGTGGACGCTGTAAGGGTAGGTTGTGGTTTCTGTTTCTTTCGTGATTTTTTTTTTTTTTCATTTTATTGATTATTTAATAGGCAGAGGGGAGAAGACGTTAATGTGAAGCTCTGTCTATTTCTTTACTTTTGTTTTGAAAAGATTTTCGGGAACAATTACAGCAGCCCAGGTGAGCAGAGAGCTGAAAAGACTTCGTGCCAGCAAAGCAGCGGGTCCAGATGGTGTATCGCCACGACTGCTGAAGGCCTGTGCGTTGGAGCTGGGGAGTCGTCTACAGCGCATCTTCAACCTGAGCCTGGAACAGGGGAGAGTCCCAAGGCTTTGGAAAACATCTTGTATCACCCCAGTCCCAAAGGTATCACGTCCTAGTGAGCTGAATGACTTCTGGCCTGTCGCTCTGAAGTCACATCTGATGAAGACCATGGAGCGGCTGCTGCTTCACCACCTAAGGCCACAGGTCCGTCACGCCCTCGACCCTCTGCAGTTCGCATACCAGGAGAAGGTGGGAGCGGAGGATGCCATCATCTACATGCTACACCGATCCCTCTCCCACTTGGACAGAGACAGTGATGCTGTAAGAATTATGTTTCTGGACTTCTCTAGCGCCTTCAACACCATCCAACCTCTGCTCCTTAGGGACAAGCTGACTGAGATGGGAGTAGATTCATACCTGGTGCCATGGATCGTGGACAATCTTACAGACAGACCTCAGTATGTGCGTCTCGTGAACTGCAGGTCTGACATTGTGTTCAGCAATACAGGGCCGCCGCAGGGGACTGGACTTTCTCTGGTCCTGTTCAATCTATATACATCAGACTTCCAATATGACTCGGAGTCCTGCCACGTGCAAAAGTTCACTGACGACACTGCTATTGTGGGCTGCATCAGGAGTGGGCAGGCGGAGGAGTACAGAAAGTTAATCAAAGACTTTGTTAAATGGTGTGACTCAAACCACTTACACCTTAACACCAGCAAGACCAAAGAGCTGGTGGTGGATTTTAGGAGGCCCAGACCCCCTCATGGACCCAATGATCATCAGAGGTGACTGTGTGCAGAGGGTGCAGACCTATAAATACCTGGGAGTGCAGCTGGATGACAAATTGGACTGGACTGCCAATACTGATGATCTGTGTAAGAAAGCTCAGAGCAGACTTTACTTTCTGAGAAGGTTGGCATCCTTCAACATCTGCAGTAAGATGCTGCAGATGTTCTACCAGACGGTTGTGGCGAGTGCCCTCTTCTACGCGGTGGTGTGCTGGGGTGGCAGCATAAAGATGAAAGACGCCTCACGTCTGGACAAACTTGTTAAGAAGGCAGGCTCTATTGTAGGATTAAAGTTGGACAGTTCAACATCTGTGGCAGAGAGACGGGCACTAAACAAACTCCTGTCAATCATGAAGAATCCACTGTATCCACTGAACAGGATCATCTCCAGACAGAGGAGTGACTTCAGTGACAGACTTTTGTCACCGTCCTGCTCCACTGACAGACTGAGGAGATCGTTCCTCCCCCATACTATGCGACTCTTCAATTCCACCCGGGGGAGTAAATGCGAACATTACTCAAAGTTATTGTCTGCTTTTTTTATTTTTATTTTTTTCATTTTTATTACTATTTAATTTAATATTGTTTCTTTGTATCAGTATACTGCTGCTGGATTATGTGAATTTCCCCTTGGGATTAATAAAGTATCTATCTATCTATCTATCTATTATATAGTGCCTTTCACATCTATCTATCTATCTATTAATTATATAGTGCCTTTAATCTATCTATCTATCTATCTATGAACAGGACAAATAAAAGCAAAGGGGAAAGAACGGAGGGGGGTAAGCAGGAATTCTGAGAGGGGACGGACTGGGGCTTTTCTACGGGGCGGCTATACAGCCAAAAGGAACGCGGACCCGGACCCCGCCCTGGGCTTTTATTATATAGATTACATAGAAAATCACCCGAAAAATCCCGGACCATTGAGAAGTGTGCGAACGGACGACATGAAGAATCGCCTTCGCGCCAAACTAGAATCGTCTTAGCATAAATCAAAGTAATCCAGACGATCTGGATCTGCATAATTAGATCTGGACCACCCTGCATAGACCCTTTTTGAAAAAGAAAAAAAACCCTGCAATGATTATAACGTAATGAATTTGTTTTATTTTTATAATTTGTCGAGTTATTTATATGTATCATATGTCACTATTTATTTCATAATTACCATTTTATTAACTTTATTCCGTAAATGATTATGTAGCTGCCCGCTGGAATTCTGATCTTCCGCCGCTTTAAACGACGCGCTCGACTCACGAGAACGCGCTTTGCGCTGTGCCAGGAGCGCTCCCGTTTTGTGCCGCGTGCTCGTGTGTAATGCGCGCTACCCACGGTGCTTGTCTTGTGAAGATGGCTACGGAGCTGTGGAACCGAGTGGAGATCGTACGTCCTTGTACCATATCGACGATAAACTTCAGTTTTAGCAAGGGCACAGGTACGTGGAAGTGTGTGCGCTGACGTTTTTAATTACAGGGGATTCGCTAAAAGCGGACTTGACCGATCGCGGAGTTGAGTGAGGCGGCCACGTGCGTTTTGCAGTGTACACGTTTTGTGAACACGCTGGATGATTTCTAATGTGTACCCCGGAAGGCTGTTGGTTACTTTGTTTGAATGATTTTTTACTTGACTGTTTTTAGCTGAGAACAAAAGTCTGTTAAAGTGGCACTGGGAAGAAGTAAACACGAACAGCTTCGCCATGCGGTGAGAAAAGCCAGCTGATGTACGGTGGCCGACGAGCGCCAAGAGGCGGCGCGCACATCGTAGGACCCCGCGGTTAGAACAGAGAACAGAAGTAGCAGAGTTTGTTTAAAAAATAAGTTAAAGCCTATTGAACCGACGTACATATAACGGGAGCAACTTTTGTTATTTTAACCACAAAACAGAACCCAATAAGAAACTCGCACGTCCGTATGCAAGGAGTAGAAAAAGATGGAAACGCATGGCGAATTGTTAGGACGATTTGCTAGATTTTTAATGTTTGATTCCAGATACTTTTTACATTTACTTATTAAAGCCGAGTTACAGCATTTATGATACAGTTGGTTCCATTTCTTTTGGTTTTACAACTGGAGCCCAGGCAGGTGAAGTGACTTGCTCCGAGTCACACAGTGTCAGTAGTGGGATTTGACCCCCACAATATTAGGATTTGAAGTCCAAAGCCTGAACAACTCTACGCCACACTGCCTACTTTTAAAAAAGGTTATAATTAACAAATTGATTAATCCATAAGTAGGCATTTTATCACAAGTGAGGTATATACCATAGCATTTAAAAGACCTTTTTGTGTTTGGATAGAAATTAGTACTACCCAAAACATATTAAATTGATTTAAAATTTCGGCCACGACATTACAAGTGATGTTACTGCTTGAAATGCCTGACTTTTTTAAATTTATTTTTCACATATGACTGCTAAGCCCCATTTTCAGCAGCCATTACTCCAGTGTCCTAATGGACATTTTTTAATGCTAATTGGTTATTAGAGAAACCTTTGCATTTGCACCATTAATCCCTTGTTCTGTTTAATTAAGCAAATAAATTGGCTTTCCTTGGATTGGCAGGGTATTGGCATTTGTAAAGTGCTGTTCTTGTTTCCAAAATGAAACTGCTTTCTCAAGAAGCATGCCAGTCTGATGTTGGTTTGCTTACCTAAGGCAATTCCATGCGACAGATTGGCATGCACATGAAGCTAAGCAGGTTCGAACCTCACTTGGATGGGCAATCGTATAGAAAAAACTGAGGTTGCTTCTGGAAGAGGTGCTGGCAAGGCCAGCAGGGGGCGCTTACCCTGTGGTCTGTGTGAGGATCCCCAATGCCCCAGTGGAGTGACCGGGGAGGACACTGTTCTGTAAAAGTGGTGTTGTCTTTCAGATGGGAGATAAAACCGAGGACCTGACTCTTTTTGGTCATAAAAGCTCCTTGGGCCCCCTTTGTAAAGAGTAGGGGTATCCTGATGTCCAGGCTAAATTGCCCACCACAGCTACAGTCGTGGCCAGAAAATTAGAGAATGCCCGAAGTGTTGGTTTTCACAAAGTTTGCTGCTTCACTGTTTTTAGATCTTTTTGTCAGATGTTTCTATGGGATACTGAAGTAGAATTACAAACATTTCAGAAGTTTCAAAGACTTTTATTGACAATGACCTGAAGTTGATACGCAGAGCCATTTTTGCAGTGTTGACCCTTCATTCTTTTTCAAGACCTCTGCATTTCGCCCTGGCAGGCTGTCTGTCAATCAACTTCTGGGCCCAATCCTGACTGATGGCAGGCCATTCTTACATAATCTTAATTCGTGGGTTTTTGTTTGTCCACCCACCTCTTGAGGATTGACCACAAGTTCTCCGTGGGAGTCGTGTAGCAACCACGTGTTCCATCACCTTAGCCAAATAAGGGAGATCAGAGAGAGGCCTGTAACTGGACAGAGAAGGCTAGTCGAATTGAACTCTTTATTGTATTTCATTGGGTGACCAAGGGGGCAATTACTTTTTCACATCTGTGATGTCAAACTTTTTTTCCCCTTCAGTAAATCAAGTGATTGTTTAAAACCTGCATGTTATATTTACTCAGGTTGTCTCTTGTATTTTTACTAAGTTTGTTTGGATGTCACAAACAACTAAGTATTACAAATTGGTAAAAAATGAAGGGAATCCAGAAGAGGGCAGATACTTTTTTTTTTTTTTTTTCACGGCACTGTAGATGGCTTTACAAGAGGATTTTGAATTCACTTTTTTTTATTGTTGTTTTTCATTCTCTGTAGGTAAGTGCGTAAAGGGCCTTCTCCGTCACTGTCATAACGTCTTGGATTTGCTGAGGAGCAAAGCCTTCAAACTGGAAGTTTCAGTCTTGCACGGAATTCTGTATTCATACAACCATCGGCTTCACCATCATAAGCCCTTTAAAGCCATGAAACAGGTAAGAAAAAAAAAATCACATTTAGAATTCAGAAAGAATTGGAGTCATTTTTGACATCTGGCACGTTTCAGCTGGATTGTGGAATATTAATATATCAGTTAGGTCCAAAATAAAATTAATAGATAGACAGAACTTAATTTGTCCCCATGGGACTCTTTAAATAAATAAATAGATAAATAAATAACTACTAGAAGACGCCCGCTGTAGCATACAGCGGTGTAAGAATAAGAACAGAAAACGGCGGGAAAGGAATTCCTAAATCAAGAAGAAAGAAATACTTCTTGAAAGACGCAGTTGTGAATAGGTGTTTTGATGGAGACGACAGATAATATATCGAAAGATCTAACCCTAGAAACCGATGCCAATGGTCGAGAGAGTACCTTCCTGTGGCAGGCTACAGAAAAGACTCCCAGGCGCACACATGGCTAAAGTAAAAGATCACATGGTCAGGCTAGATAGAGGGCGTTGATGTGACACTAGGGAATCCATTCCCAGATTCCCAGATATTTTTCCTGAAACTGCTGTAATTCCCGGGAAACCAGGAACGGCCAAGCTCGCATATATAGCATGTAAAACTCGATCAAGAAATAACAAGAGTTATAGTTGAAAATAATTAAGTGGCATGGGTTTTTGGCCCACGGTGTAGTGTGTTGCTGATTTAATTCAGTCAACAACAGACCAGCAGCAGTCGTCAGTCTCCCGGCTCCCACTAAGACTGAGCACAGTGGACTGGGAGGAGTCTGCACTCTGCAGCTCACGAATGCCGGGACGGAGCAGACTTCATAGACGTCTGTCGGACAACAGCTTTGAACAGCAACTTGATTGTAATGCATCAGTCTGTTGCATCCACATTATCTGTGCCAAGAAACTTAGCATCACAGAATGATGACAAGAAACTGGATGCATCAGTAAAAGCTGAAATGGCGGTGTTTCACAGCAATGGCAAGCGCGGGCGTTGTTTAGAACAAGTGTATCAGTGTCTGATGACTGTGCCACCTACTTGACTGGAGGCAGAGAGTGCTTTCTCTGCGGCACGCTGGACACGTGGTACTTTCTACACTCTTATTACCACAACTACCTAGATACATGTACTTGTAGTGCATCCGGAAAGTATTCACAGCGCATCACTTTTTCCACATTTTGTTATGTTCCAGCCTTATTCCAAAATGGATTAAATTTAATTTTTTTTCCTCAGAATTCTACACACAACACCCCATAATGACAACGTGAAAAAAAGTTTACTTGAGGTTTTTGCAAATTTATTAAAAATAAAAAAACTGAGAAATCCCATGTCCATACGTATTCACAGTCTTTGCTCAATACTTTGTCGATGCACTTTGGCAGCAATTCCAGCCTCAAGTCTTTTTGAATCTGATGCCACAAGCTTGGCACACCTATCCTTGGCCAGTTTCGCCCATTCCTCTTTGCAACACCTCTCAAGCTCCATCAGGTTGGATGGGAAGCTTCGGTGCATAGCCATTTTAAGATCTCTCCAGAGATGTTCAATCAGAATCTGGGCCACTCAAGGACATTCACAGAGTTGTCCTGAAGCCACTCCTTTGATATCTTGGCTGTGTGCTTAGGGTCGTTGTCCTGCTGAAAGATGAACCGTCGCCCCAGTCTGAGGTCAAGAGCGCTCTGGAGCAGGTTTTCATCCAGGATGTCTCTGTACATTGCTGCAGTCATCTTTCCCTTTATCCTGACTAGTCTCCCAGTTCCTGTTGTTGCCACCACCATGCTTCACTGTAGGGATGGTATTGGCCTGGTGATGAGCGGTGCCTGGTTTCCTCCAAACGTGACGCCTGGCATTCACACCAAAGAGTTCAATCTTTGTCTCATCAGACCAGAGAATTTTGTTTCTTATGGTTTGAGGGTCCTTCAGGCGCCTTTTGTCAAACTCCAGGCGGGCTGCCATGTGCCTTTTACTAAGGAGTGGCTTCCGTCTGGCCACTGTACCATACAGACCTGATTGGTGGATTGCTGCAGAGATGGTTGTTCTTCTGGAAGGTTCTCCTCTCTCCACAGAGGACCTCTGGAGCTCTGACAGAGTGACCATCGGGTTCTTGGTCTCCTCCCTGACTAAGGCCCTTCTCCTCCAATCGCTCAGTTTAGATGGCCAGCCAGCTCTAGGAAGAGTCCTGGTGGTTTCGAACTTCTTCCACTTAAGGATGATGGAGGCCACTGTGCTCATTGGAACCTTCAAAGCAGCAGAAATGTTTCTGTAACCTTCCCCAGATTTGTGCCTCGAGACAATCCTGTGTCGGAGGTCTACAGACAATTCCTTTGACTTCATGCTTGGTTTGTGCTCTGACATGAACTGTCAACTGTGGGACCTTCTATAGACCGGTGTGTGCCTTTTCAAATCATGTCCAATCAACAGAATTGACCAAAGGTGGACTCCAATTAAACATCTCAAGGACGATCAGGGGAAACAGGAGGCACCTGAGCTCAGTTTGGAGCTTCATGGCAAAGGCTGTGAATACTTGTGTACATGTGCTTTCTCAGTTTAATTATTTTTAGTAAATTTACAAAAATCTCAAACGTTTTTCACGTTGTCATTATGGGGTGTTGTGTGTAGAATTCTGAGGAAAAAAATTAATTTAATCCATTTTGGAATAAGGCTGTAGCAGAACAAAATGTGGAAAAAGTGATGCACTGGGAATACTTTCTGGATGCACTGTATATGACAGCATGAACTGCTTGTAGATAAGGTTAGTCTTTTATTGGTGTCAACATATTGCAGTAGTTTTATTAAAAATAAGTGTCAGCCGTTCTAAAACCATTCACATGTGAGATGCCCGTGCACTTTGTCATACAATACAATACAGTTTTTATTTTTGTATAGCCCAAAATCACACAAGAAGTGCCGCAATGGGCTTTAACAGGCCCTGCCTCTTGACAGCCCCCCAGCCTTGACTCTCTGAGAAGATAAGGAAAAACTCCCAAAAAACCTTGTAGGGAAAAATGGAAGAAACCTTGGGAAAGGCAGTTCAAAGAGAGACCCCTTTCCAGGTAGGTTGGCCGTGCATTGGGTGTCAAAAAGAAGGGGATCAATACAATACAATACACAGAACAGAACAAATCCTCAATACAGCATAAAAATATAAATTTTAGAAGTATGGAGACAGAATTTAACAGTAGATGATATCACATAATAAGATTTGCATATTTTTAGAATCCTGGAGACCTCATCCATCAAGCTGCCATTCCACGGCTGAAACAGTGCTGGGCCAGCCAATCCGATGAAAGGACCCCTCTCTTCCATGATTCCTGTGATCCTCCATCAGGGATGACTTTACCTTAGGCAGGAAAAACAACTTGGCAGGTGGGCCGTGAAACCAGTTGCCACATTTGAGTACCAAGAACAGAAACAGAATAGGTGAGGGTTAGTATTCAATTATAACAATCGTGTTACATATGTTTTAGTGCTAATGACTAACAACAGAGATGCAGTCTGTACAGTTAATCAGCACCTCTAGTCAGGATATGCTAAACTGAAGTGGCGAGTCTTCAGCCGGGATTTAAAGGCTGAGACCGAAGGGGCATCTCTTATGGAAGCAGGAAGACCACCCCACAGTTTAGGGGCCCTGTAACTAAAAGCTCGACCTCCCACTGTTATTTTATTAATCCTAGGAATCATAAACAGACCGGCATCTTGAGATCTTAATGTGCGCTCAGTTTATTTAGAAAGCGCCTTAATTTCCTAACATTTTTAAGATGGAAGAAATATGTTTTGGACAACTTTGTAATATGTGCGATTTAAATGACATGCTAGAGTCAAAGATAACTCCTAGATTGCGGGCTGATTCAGTAAAATTAATTGGGATTCCAACTGAGTTAAATGACGACAAAATATTGCTGTGATCAGCGTCATTCCCTCCAACAATTAACATCTCTGTTTTATCTGTATTTAAAGACAAGTAGTTCTCATTCATCCATTCCTTTAATTCACTAACACAACTAATTAAAGACAACATCGGAGAAACTTCATTTGATTTAAATGAAAGGTATAACTGGGCGTCATCTGCATACGAGTGAAAATTAACATTGTTTCCTAATGAGAGATCCTAGTGGAAGCATGTAAAGTGAAAACAGTGACAGTCCAAGTACTGAGTCCGGCGGGACACCATATTGAACTTCTGTGTATAATGATGGAGTACTGTCAGCACATTTCTGTACATATTGGAATCGATTTGATAAATAAGAACTGAACCAAGCGAGCACGGGGCCTGTAAGCCCAACATCGTTTTCTAGCCTGTGCAGTAAAATAGAATGGTCAATGGTGTCAAATGCTGCACTTAAGTCCAACAACATAATTACAGTGGAGTTTCCTTCATCAGAGGATATCAGAATGTCATTTACAACCCGTGTTAGTGCCGTTTCTGTACTATGACCAGTGCGAAAGCCAGACTGGAATTTCTCAAATAAATTGTAATGCGTAAGGTGTGACTGAAGCTGACTGGCGACTACTTTTTCTAGTATTTTAGAGAGAAATGGTAAATTTGAAATAGGCCTATAATTATTTAGTATGTGTGGGTCTAGGTCTGACTTTTTAAGTAAAGGTTTAATGACTGACACTTTTAGTGCATCAGGTACGTGCCATGCAGTAATGAACTATTGATAACGGTTAGAATAGGCTGCAAGAACATCCATTGCACTTTTTACTAGTTTTGTTGGCACTGGATCTAGGGAACAAGTAGTGGGCTTCATTTTAGAAATTAAAGTTAAGACTTCCTGCTCAATTACAGGATTAAAATTATTAAAGTGCTGAATGCAATGTGCGACAGGGTCTGCTAAGCTAGTATTTGGTTTGTACTGTGATGCAGAGATCTGGGATCTTATATTTTTAATTTTCTCATTGAAGAAGTTCATAAAGTCTGTACTGCTAATATCTGTTGGTATTTTGCACTGTTGATCTGAATTGCCATTTGTTAATTTAGCCACTGCTCTAAACAGTACCCGAGGATTTTTATTATTGCTATCTATTAATGTAGAATAGTATTCTGAGCGAGCTTTAAAGAGGGCTTTTTTATATTTATTAACACTCTGTCCATGCAATTTGAAAGACATGTAGCTTTGTTGTTCTCCATCTGCGCTCCAGTTTTCGACACTCTAATTTAAAATTATTAAGTATTTTCATTAAACCAGGGAGAGTTTCTATGTGCTTTGATCACTTTTGTTTTAAGGGGAGCCACTGTGTCCAGAGCATCTCTCAAGGTCACATTATAATGTGATATTAGCTGATCTAAATTGTATTCCACGTTTACATTTGATGTTAACTGATCTAAATGGTTTTCCACAATTACACTCGACATACTCAAGGTATCTATAAATTTTGAAGCAGAATTACAATCTAGATGTCGCGCTTTCTTTGTTTTAATCTGTGAGTGCGTTTGTAAAGGCAGGACTAAATCAAATGTAATTAAGTAGTGATCGGAAATAGCTTTGTTTAATAACAACAACAACATTTATTTATATAGCACATTTCATACAAACAGTAGCTCAAAGTGCTTTACATAATAAAGAATAGAAAAATAAAAGACACAATAAGAAAACAAAATAAATCAACATTAATTAACATCGAATAAGAGTAAGGTCCAATGGCCAGGGGGGACAGAAAAAACAAAAAACTCCAGACGGCTGGAGAAAAAAATAAAATCTGTAGAGATTCCAGACCATGAGACCGCCCAGTAATGGAGTAATATTTAAATTTTGAATTTCAACTTTGTGAGTTATAATTAAATCTAATGTGTGGTTATGATTATGAGTTGGACCTTTGACAATCTGACAAAATCTTACTGAATTTAACAAATAAGTAAAACATTTGCTAAAAGTGTCAGTTTCCACATCAATGTGTACATTAAAATCCCCCATCAGTACTATGTGATCATAATTTATAGCCAAATCAGACAGAAGGTTGCTAAATTCAGTCATGAACAATGAATATGGCCCTGGTGGTCTGTAGACTAGCACTATAATTGTGTTGGAATCTGTTTTAATATTTAAAATGAATGCCTCAAAGGATGTAAAGTTGCCTAAATTTTTAGACGTGATTTGCATTTTGTTACAATGAATTATTCCAAGGCCTCCTCCTCGACCAGAATCTCTAGACTTATGAAGGAACGAGTATCCATCTGGTGACGCTCAGCTAGGGAACAGTGTCACATTTACTAAGCCAGGTTTCAGTAAGAAGACACGGATCAGATTTTGTACTTAATATAATATCATTTACCAAAACAGCTTTAGTGCCAAGAGAGCGAATGTTCAATAAACAGCATTTAAAACTGCATGGTTCTTTCTGAACTGCTGATATATTTTTTGTTTTAATTTGAATTAAATTTCTATTACAGATGCCCCTGGTGGAGGTCTGGTTTTATCCCTTGGTCTAATTATACACCTTATTTTTGGTTATCAATTAATTTATGGTTTGTATCAAGACTAAATTTACTGGATGCCCCACAACAGGGATTATGGGTAACAGCTTCAGGAAAATAACAGGTGGGATAAACAACAGCCTGTGATTTAAGATCACATGACTGCGGCCTGGATGGTGCTCTAATCAGTCAACCAGGCAGTTTTGCTGCCATATTTTGGGATAATACATAAGATCCCTTCCAGTTAGGATGAAGACCATCTCTTCTGAAAAATCCAGGCCTTTCCCAAAAATCATCCCAATTGTTCACAAATGCTATGCTTTTATTTGCACACCAGGTTTCTAGCCAGCAGTGAAAGGAATGCAATCTGCTATAAATCACATCCCTCTATATAATCTTGGTAAGGGACCAGATACAATTAAATTCCGACATTTTGTTTTAGCTTTGGTGCATAGAGAGATGAAGTTCCGCTTTAATACCTCAGATTGCTGTAAATAAATATCATTAGTGCCGACATGCAGCAATAAGGTAGATACTTCATCGTCGGCAACACGGTCCAATGCGGCCTCTATGCCAGAAATCTTGGCCCCTGAGGCACTTAACATTAACTGCTGGTTTAACATAGTTTGGAATTCTAACATTCCGCACTATGGAATCGCCAATTATGAGCACTTTATTATTCTCAGTTTCCACAAGCGCGCTGCAGAGAGCTGAGATTCTGTTCTGGGTCCGAATTGGTGACCTGGGTGCTGGGGACTAAATTTTGGATTCTTAGACCCCGTCTTACTGTTACCCACTCGCCCTGTGGCTGAATTGGTGCTGCTGATTTCGGCCGCTCACTGACTACAGTGGGACCTGGAGAGACTGAAGCCGAATCAGATGTAGCCGAATTGTCTAAACAAACCGAGTCGATCCAATTTTCGGTTTGCCTAATCGCTATCAGATTCCTAACGCGGTCCTCCAATTCGCGTATTTTCTTGACCAACTCTAAATTAACTAAACATTTTGGCAGGTGAAGCTATCTGCACTGTCGGCGTAAAACCTGAGCTGTACATACTGCAGGACACACAACATATAAACGTGCCCTCGATGGGCAGAGAGCAGATAGAACTTACATTAAATGTTGAAGTCATCTTTGCCGTTTTTATAGGTGCTTTGGCGCTTTCCGTGTTCAGCTGAATCACTAAGCCGGCTTTAAGTTTCCACCACCCACTGAGCGATCGACTTTAATTTCTCACTGCCGGTTATTTCTACTGGTCAGCTTCCGGCTTTACATCAGGTGAACTTGCGAAGGGCTACATGCCTGTGGGAGACGCTGCTGCTCTGTGCTTCACGCTCGCTGATCCGCTCTGTGCTTCACGCTCGCTGATCCGCTCTGTGCTTCACGCTCGCTGATCCGCTCTGTGCTTCACGCTCGCTGATCCGCTCTGTGCTTCACGCTCGCTGATCCGCTCTGTGCTTCACGCTCGCTGATCCTTGGGTTCCCGGGAATTCATGCGGGATTCTCGAATTCCCGGGAATGGATAAACCCATCTGGGAATGGATTCCCTATGTGACACCAATGGGGTCATGAGAGAGGAGCGGGGAACACGGTAGTCCGAAGGAGGAATAAGAATCGAGAAAAGTGGCGTGGGGGTGTATGGGTGACCACAGGCAGCGTGGGGAAGAGTTTGGAAGAGGAGGAATAGGAATCGAGAAATGCCGAGTGGGCTCCGTGTGGGGGGGACCGGGTTTCAAGAGGAAGCAGGACGAACCAGAAGAGAAATATATATAAGAGACACACACACACACACACACACCAGAATGACTAAAAAGCAAGAAAATTACAAAGGAAGAAAACTTCTCTCAGTCCCAGTCCCATTGAAGTGCTATGGAGGCGTATTGCTGTTGGTTATAAAGGACACCCCAGTCGTGTTTCTTGGCAAACTTCTGCTGAATGATTCACTGGCTGAAAGTCCTCAGAGTTGGTGTGGCACAGAGAGGATGAATAGCATTGTTCATAATAGCACACAGTTTTGTCTTCCTTCTCTCCTCCTCTTGTAGCTCCAGGGGGTCCAGAAGTACATCCCATAACTGAGCCTACCCTTTTAATTAGTTTGTTGATTTGGTGGGCCTCTCTCAAGATGGTGTCACCAGCCCAGCACACCACACTGGCCACCACAGAGCTGTAGAAAATGTGAAGGATGTCACTTCCCACATGTTTTGTCTTGGTTGAGTTCTCTATTCCTCGACTTCCCCCTTTGTATTATTAATGTGTAGCCTTTTGTCAGAAGGCCTCAGATCTGACAGACTTAAAACTATTTCTGAGGTATTGTACTTTATAATTTCTCCCCACCTGCCCTTCTACATTTATAACCTCAGGTAGTTAGGTGTAGTAAAAGACAAGCAGGAGTTAAGTTACAGTTAAAATAATGTATTATTGATGATATTCATAAATAACAATAAGCAAAGTACAAGTAAATATTGGCAACCATACATCCTGATAAATGGTGAGGTGTAGTTTCAGGTGGCACACAGACTTGTTAGTTACTTAAAATGTCTCCAGTTAACGCATCATTTGTGCTCCGCTTTCCTCAGAACAGGCTGCATGCCTGTCTCAATATGGCTGCCGAGCTGAGCTCTTCATTGTGTTGTCCTTTTCAGTTCATGGTGTGTGAGATGCTCCTTTATGAGTTGATGAGAGAGTGAGGTAAAACAAGCAAATTTATAGATTCTCCGTCCACACCCTACAGCCAATAGGATGTCATGGTACTCGAAGGCTTCTGATACAAGCCAATTCAAACAGCCATACTTCAGACCAATGGGGCACAGAATATTTTTACACCTGCCACCAAACCCGTTTGTTAAGGTGAAGCTTGCCAGCTGGGCAGTCTGGCGTTCCTGTGGGGGTTGACTGAGAGGGTCCTGCAGAGAATCACTGGCCAAACTGGTTTGAGGCACTTCCTCCAATCCTGTCGTAAAATTCACTATCCTGACTTAGTTTTTGTGAACATAAATGCTTCTAACTAATGAAATTCTGATACCACATTGTTTTACCTAACTTACAAATAAAGACATACAAAATATTTATCAACTTGTATGCATCACAAGGAAAAAGAGCCTGCTCTGCCCGATCTTCTATATTTCCTCTATGTTCCAAGACCAGCCCAACCTCTTATGGATGAGGACCCCCAAGTTTTGGTAGGAGTGGACCACCTCTATATCCACTCCTTGAAAATTTACCAAACAAAGAGGTGCAGCAGAAAAAGCAGTTCTTTGGTTTTGCTGATGTTAAGCTGCAAACAATTCTCAAAGAGTTCCCCCCAACTCCTCTCCTCTCTGTCTCTCATCCCCCTTATCAACACCCCCCATAAGTGCAGAATCATCTGAGAATTTCTGCAAGTGACCTGAGCTGCTGCTATATTTCTAGTCTGAGGTGTACAGAGTGAAGAAAGAGTAAAGCAGGCAGGTCTGTTCCTTGTGGTGGTCCAGTGTTGCTCATACAGTCCTTGAGTCTCACAGATAGTGGTCTGCCCCACCTATAATCCATCATCCAGGACACCACAGGCTCATCCACCTGCACATCTTCAAGTTTACCCCTTAATAGGTATGGCTGAATGGTACTTAAGATGCTGGAGAAATCAGTAAACATTTTCATGGCACTGCCAGCTTTGTCCGTCCTTGTGCAGCAGATCAATAACTGCATCCTCCTCTCCAATCTTTGTCTAATAAGCAAACTGCAGTGGGTCCAGGTGGTCTACCAATAACGGACTTGTATAGTCCAGGACCAGCCTCTCAAAGGTCTTCATGATGTGAGACTTAAGTGCCACTGGTCTGTAGCCTTGAGGTTCTTTGGAACAGGAAGAATGTAGGATGTTTTCCACAACACCGACACTTTCTGGAGCCTTGGGGACACACTGAACTGGTGACAGAAGACACCACAAAGTTGGTCAGCAGAGGGCTTAAGAACTCGAGGGCAGAGTCCCTCTAGTCCCTCAGCTTGTCCTGTGTGTACCTTCCTCAGTCGTCTCCTTACTTGATCATCAGTTAGATAGATAGATACTTTATTAATCCCAAGGGGACATTCACATAATCCAGCAGCAGTACACTGATACAAAGAAACAATATTAAATTAAATAGTAATAAAAATGAAAACAATTCAAATAAAATTAATGTTAGCATTTACTCCCCCGGGTGGAATTGAAGAGTCGCATAGTGTGGGGGAGGAACGATCTCCTCAGTCTGTCAGTGGAGCAGGACAGTGACAAAAGTCTGTCACTGAAGCTACTCCTCTGTCTGGAGATGACACTGTTCAGTGGATGCAGTGGATTCTTCATGATTGACAGGAGTTTGCTTAATGCCCGTCGCTCTGCCACAGATGTTAAACTGTCCAACTTTACTCCTACAATAGAGCCTGCCTTCTTAACAAGTTTGTCCAGGCGTGAGGCGTCTTTCATCTTTATGCTGCCACCCCAGCACACCACCGTAGAAGAGGGCACTCGCCACAACCGTCTGGTAGAACATCTGCAGCATCTTACTGCAGATGTTGAAGGATGCCAACCTTCTCAGAAAGTATAGTCTGCTCTGACCTTTCTTACATAGAGCATCAGTATTGGCAGTCCAGTCCAATTTGTCATCCAGCTGCACTCCCAGATATTTATAGGTCTGCACCCTCTGCACACAGTCACCTCTGATGATCACAGGGTCCATGAGGGGCCTAGGCCTCCTAAAATCCACCACCAGCTCCTTGGTCTTGCTGGTGTTAAGGTGTAAGTGGTTTGAGTCGCACCATTTAACAAAGTCTTTGATTAACTTTCTGTACTCCTCCTCCTGCCCACTCCTGATGCAGCCCACAATAGCAGTGTCATCAGCAACTTTTGCACGTGGCAGGACTCGAGTCATATTGGAAGTCTGATGTATATAGATTGAACAGGAACGGAGAAAGTACAGTCCCCTGCGGCGCCCCTGTATTGCTGCACACAATGTCAGACCTGCAGTTCCCAAGACGCACATATTGAGGTCTGTCTGTAAGATAGTCCACAATCCATGCCACCAGGTGTGAGTCTACTCCCATCTCAGTCAGCTTGTCTCTAAGGAGCAGAGGTTGGATGGTGTTGAAGGCGCTAGAGAAGTCCAAAACATAATTCTTACAGCACCACTGCCTCTGTCCAGGTGGGAGAGGGATCGGTGAAGCATATAGATGATGGCATCCTCCCCTCCCACCTTCTCCTGGTATGCGAACTGCAGAGGGTCGAGGGCATGACGGACCTGTGGCCTCAGGTGGTGAAGCAGCAGCCGCTCCATGGTCTTCATCAGATGTGACGTCAGAGCAACAGGCCGGGAAGTCATTCAGCTCACTAGGACCTTTGGGACAGGGGTGATACAAGATGTTTTCCAAAGCCTTGGGACTCTCCCCTGTTCCAGGCTCAGGTTGAAGATGCGCTGTAGAGGACTCCCCAGTTCCAACGCACAGGCCTTCAGCAATGTGGCGATACACCATCTGGACCCGCTGCTTTGCTGGCACAAAGTCTTTTCAGCTCTCTGCTCACATGGGCTGCTGTAATTGTGGGTGGGGATGTCTCACCTATGCTGGTATCAGCAGAAGGATGGTTGGAGGATGCAGTACTCTGAGGTGAGAGTGGGTTAGGGTGATCAAACCTACTAAAGAAGTTGTTCATCTGGTTTGCTCTCCCCACGCTCTCTCATGGTGGCACCCCACTTCGAGCTGCAGCCAGTGATAATCTTCATCCCATCCCACACTTCCTTCATGCTGTTGTTCTGCAACTTCTGCTCCAGCTTTCTCCTGTACTGCTCTTTCGCCGCCCTGAGCTGGACTCGGAGTTCCTTCTGCACGCACTTGAGCTCATACTGATCACCACCTTTAAAAGCCCTTTTCTTCTGGTTGAAAAGGCACTTGATGTCACTTGTAACCCATGGCTTGTTGTTAGCATAGCAGCCTACTGTTCTTACTGGAACTACAATGTCCATCCAGAAGTTGATGTAATCAGTTGTGCAGTCAACAGCCTCTTCAATGTTCTCACTATGTGACCCAAGCAGGATATCCCAGTCTGTAGTTCCAAAGCAGTCTCTCAGAGCCTGCTCTGCCTCAGTGTTATGGACACTCCATACTGATGGTCAGAGGTGGACTCCTCACTGGGCATTCCAGTTGATGTTTTAGGGATGATGTGGACATTGGAAGAAGGTGGCAGTGAGCGGGAAAATCCATTAAATGACAGGACAAGTGCAAGACAGGAAAAGTATTGTACTATACCACAGACAGATAGATATAAACAAATTAGCCTGTCGTCTTTGGATGTTTGTGCTGATTTTTAATTTTCTTCATCACTCTCCAGGTAGATCAATGTCTAAAACGTGTGTATGATATGAAACTGGAAGCCATCCTTCAAGATCTTAAGGACATGTGTCCCACGATACTCCCAAAGTAAGATTTTAATGTTAAAAGTTTTCTGATTGTCTTACATGCACGTTCTAGTGTGCAGGTATGTCATTTATCTTTTTGGATAGTTAACCAATGTCTGTAGTACTAGGATGTTGTACCATGTTGGCCATTATGGATGTAGTTAGAAGTCGAGCAAAATGACACCTCTTATTGGCAAACTGAAAAGATTCCAATACGCAAACGTTCGGGGCAACTCGGGTACGTCTCGCCTGAAGAAGGGCACCGAGTTGCCTTGAAAGCTTGCATATTATAATCTTTTTAAAGATTAAAAACAGATCTCCCTAATCTTTTCTCAATACAGTAGTTAAGTTTTTTTTTAAAAATACTGATTGTAGCTGTGGTAGACGGTTGCACTTAATGTGTCTGAATGAGGTTCAAGATACTGTTTCAGTTTATTTATTTAATTTTTCTCTCAACTTAAACTGAATGCATTTTTTTAAGCAAGCACCCCAGTAATTTTGTCTGAAAAAGTACAAATCACTTGGGACAAAGACACGTTGTACCTTGATTTCCTTCTCTGCTCTACAGTTTAAAATTACAAATCCAACAATTCAAACATGACAAAGTGCACATTACAGACTTTCATTTAATAATAATAATAATACATTTTATTTATACAAGGTGCCTTTGTGAAAACTCAAGGACACCGAACAAGCAATAAATAAATAAATATAAAACACAATTATAAACAACTAAAATCATCAGAAGATATTTGAAACCAAACATAACCACTGTAAGCATAAAGAAAAAGCCATTTTAAACAGATGCGTTTTAAGTTCACATTTGAAAGATGAATATGATTTGATATTTCTAAGCTCGGCAGGTAATGAATTCCAGAGCTTGGGAGCAGAGCATTCAGCCGCTCTGGTGGTTAGATGGGCGAGAGGGACGGTCAGATGGAGAGAGGAAGAGGATCTAAGGTTACGAGAAGGCAACATGAAGAAGGTCAGACAGATATGGAGGGGCGAGGTTATGAATGGTCTTAAATGTTAATAACAGAATCTGAAAATCAGTTTGAAACTTAATTGGGAGCTAATGTAGCTGCTGCAAGACCGGAGTAATATGGTAAATAGATGAGATTTGAGTAATGATGCATGCTGCAGAATTCTGGACTAACTGAAGCTTATGGAGAGATTTATTAGGGAGACCAAGGAGGAGTGAATTGCAGTAGTCCAGCCGAGAAGTGACAAGACTGTGAACAAGAATGGCAGTAGTATGAGGAGTGAGGGAGGGACGGATGTGGTTAATATTACGTAAGTGGAAGTAAGCAGACCGGGTGATGTTATTAATGTGACATTGGAAAGATAGAGTACTGTCGAGGATGACACCCAGACTCTTGACCTGAGATGACGGGGAAACAACAGAGTTATCAATAATAAGAGAAAGATTATTGGTTTTGGATAATGATGATTTTTGAACCAATGAGGAGAACCTCAGTTTTGTCATTGTTTAATTTAAGAAAATTTGAGGAGAACCAGGATTTAATTTCAGCAATGCAGTCAATAAGCGAAGGTGGTGGAAAAGAGGAGGTGGGTTTACCAGCAAGGCAGAGCTGGGTGTCATCAGCGTAACAGTGAAAATTAATGATATATTTACGAAAAATATTGCCAAGTGGAAGAAGGTAAATAATAAAAAAAAGAAGAGGCCCCAGGACAGAGCCTGAAGTTACAGCGGTGGGTTGGTAAGTGAAGGTTTTAAGCTGTATGAACGGAGTGTGGCCTGAGAGGTAGGATCTAAACCAATCATGTGGAATGTGGGTAATGCCAATCAAAGATAATCTATTAAGGAGAGTGGTATGACAAATAGTATCAAAGGCCGCACTCGGATCAAGGAGGATGAGAATCGTGATTAGACCAGAATCAGCAGCCATAAGAAGGTCATTGGTAATTTTAACAAGTGCCGTTTTTTGCTGTACTATGAAGGGGGCGAAAACCAGACTGGAACTTTTCATATAGATTATTATGAGAAGTGGACATGAAGTTGGATAGCTACTATTTTTTCAAGAATTTTGGAGATAAAGGGCAAGTTAGAGATAGGGCTAAATTATTGAAGTTAGTAGGATCAACACCAGGTTTTTTTCAATATTGGGGTTATAGCAGCAGTTTTGAGAGATAAAGGAATAATACCAGTAGTAAGAGAAGAGTGAATGATGGCAGAAATGAGAGGGGGGGACAGGCTTTAACCAGAACTGTAAGCAGGGGGTCCAGCTGACAAGTAGATAACTTAGATTTGCAGATAAGATCTGAGATTTCAGAGGAAGTGGGAAGCTGGAAAGAAGAAAAAGAGAGAATAAGCGAGTGTAGCTCAGAAGAAATACAGAGAGGATCTGGACCAAGGTGCTGATGTATTTAATGTTGGTTTGCACACATTTCAGTTACACTACACTTTCTTTACATGGTCTCTCCAACCCCATACCATGCCCCCCCAAGAGGGCTCAAAGATGGAATTGCTGCCAAAGGAGCTTCTACAAAGTCCTGAATGAAGGGACCATTAATGAGAAATTTCAGTTTTGGATGTTTTATAAATTTGCAAATCTTTCATGTTCACTTGGTCATTATGGGTTATTAAGTGCATATTGATAGGCAAGAATGGCAAATTAAATGAATGGGATCAGCATGTTTTATGAATCTGTTATATATTTGATTTGTGAATACTTTTAAAATGACCAGGCATTATTCTGCTAAGTCCTTTTTTTATTTTTATTTTTGTCTTTCTAGATCCACGCCTAAGGGGAGTGTACATGAAGTGCCAAGCCAGCCGATGTTGGAGTGGTTTTTACTTAAAATACTGGGAAGCTGTAAGCTTTTGCTTTGTGCTATGGACAGTTGCAGCAAGGCGTTTCAGTATCCTTTGTCAAGCTGGAGGAATTTCATGTTTTAACTTGTTCCATCCTTGGCAGTGCCAAGGCGGACATCTAACATACAGCCCTTGGAATTGGGTTTGTTGTGATCCACTCTGACTTTGTACAAAGCAGAAAATGAGACCAATCTCGAGTGGACGTGTTGTGCAAATTCAATGACAACATTGGCACAAACGCCCTCTTCCGGGCAATAGAGCCGTGTAGCTTTACAAGCCCAACTGCATCATGGAAGTTTTTGAATGAATTCAGGAGTTCTTATAAAGGTAAATGTATGACAGCTGCCTATAAAAAGTATTCACCTCCTGCAAATTTTCACATTTTGTTGTTGCCCAAAATTGAATGGGGGGATTTGATTTGCCTTTTCTGACCCTGATTAACCGAAAGACTCTTTAATGTCAAAGTGATAACCGATCTGTGCAAAGTGATCTAAACTAATTACAAATATAAACACAAAAGAATGGATCCCATAGGTATCCATCACCTTCAAGTCAGTATTTAATGGATGGCGGCCCTGGGTCTGTGGGCTCAGGTCTGCCATTTATCTCCATTCTTCTTGGCTCTGTCAGGTGTCATGATGACTGTGAGTGAACATCTTTTGCCGAGTCCAGCTGTAAATTCTCCATTGGATTGACGTATGAACTCTAACTTGGCCACACCAGAGCACTCGTGGTGTTGTTTTGAAGCTGTTGTAGCTTTGGCTTTATGCTTGGGCACATTGTGCTGCTGGAAAACAAGTTTCCTCCCAAGGTTCAGGTTTTTTGTAGACTGTTTTCCTCCTGGTTTTCTCCAAATTTTGCTGCATGTACAAGCTCTGCAATGCCTGCTGAAGAAAACAACCCTACAGTCCGATGCCGCCCCCACCATGCTTCAAGGATGGGAAGGTATGTTTTTAATTATCAGCTTTGTTCAAACATAGTATTTAGTCTGGTGGCCAAAAAGATCATTGTTGGTCTCATCGGATCATTGAACCTTCTCCCACTGACTTCAGAGTCTCCCACATGCCTTCTGCCGAGTTGTCCTGTTTGCCAGTCTCCCATGAAGCAGTGACTGGTAAGGTACTTGGGCACAGTAGTTGTCTGCATAGTCTCTCCAATGTGATCCACTTGTGAGTTCTCACAGGTGTCTCTGTGTCCTCACTCACTCATTATCTTCAGTTTTGTTTGTGGATGGCATGCTCTTTGCAGTTTTCCAGCTCTGCCATACCTCTTTCCCTGTCTTCAGAGTTACTGAATCCAGTTATATCAATCATGCAGTTTTCTTGTCTCTTTCCATTGACTTGTGCTTTTCATGGAGTTGTTTGGTTTGTTCTTTAGTGTACATTGTGTAGGTTAGTCCACCATATTCACTCACCACAAGCTGGACTATACATGTAGAGGTGCATTTATGTGACAGTCAGCTGAAACCCCAGACAGGTGGTCTCCATTGAACTAATTCTGAAAGTTCTCAGATCAATTGGCTGCATCATAGATGATTTAGGGGCTCCATTGATGAATACATAGGCAATTATTTTGTGTTTTAAAAAGGGTGGTACTTATCTGATTAGATACCTTTTAATGATTTGTGGGGATGTTGAAGTGGTGAATTGGTTATTAATTGGTGATTTCAAATTATCCTGAAACTTTAGGTAAGAAATAACAGGAGCATAACGTGGCATTTCAAGTGAATGTTAAAGTGTAAGCAGAGTCGGGTGGAGTGTACTAGAGTGTGGTGGTGCAACAGTAATTTATACATGATATGTATCTGAATTTATTTGTAGTGTGTACTGGGTTGTGGTGTGTGTGTGTATATATATATATATATATATATATATATATATATATATATATATATATATATATATATATATATATATATATATATATATATATATATATATATATATATATATATATATATATATATATATATATACTGTATATATATGTATATATATATATATACTGTATATATATGTATATATATATATACACACACACACACTCTCCTAAAAGGATTATTAGGAACACCTGTTCAATTTCTCATGAATGCAATTATCTAATCAACCAATCACATGGCAGTTGCTTCAATGCATTTAGGGGTGTGGTCCTGGTCAAGACAATCTCCTGAACTCCAAACTGAATGTCAGAATGGCAAAGAAAGGGGATTTAAGCAATTGTGAGCGTGGCATGGTTGTTGGTGCCAGACGGGCCGGTCTGAGTATTTCACAATCTGCTCAGTTACTGGGATTTCCACGCACAGCCATTTCTAGGGTTTACAAAGAATGGTGTGAAAAGGGAAAAACATCCAGTATGCGGCAGTCCTGTGGGCGAAAATGTCTTGTTGATGCTAGAGGTCAGAGGAGAATGGGCCGACTGATTCAAGCTGATAGAAGAGCAACTTTGACTGAAATAACCACTCGTTACAACCGAGGTATGCAGCAAAGCATTTGTGAAGCCACAACACGCACAACCTTGAGGCGGATGGGCTACAACAGCAGAAGACCCCACCGGGTACCACTCATCTCCACTACAAATAGGAAAAAGAGGCTACAATTTGCACGAGCTCACCAAAATTGGACAGTTGAAGACTGTAAAAATGTTGCCTGGTCTGATGAGTCTCGATTTCTGTTGAGACATTCAAATAGTAGAGTCAGAATTTGGTGTAAACAGAATGAGAACATGGATCCATCATGCCTTGTTACCACTGTGCAGGCTGCTGGTGGTGGTGTAATGGTGTGGGGGATGTTTTCTTGGCACACTTTAGGCCCCTTAGTGCCAATTGGGCATCATTTATATGCCATGGGCTACCTGAGCATTGTTTCTGACCATGTCCATCCCTTCATGACCACCATGTACCCATCCTCTGATGGCTACTTCCAGCAGGATAATGCACCATGTCACAAAGCTCGAATCATTTCAAATTGGTTTCTTGAACATCACAATGAGTTCACTGTACTAAAATGGCCCCCACAGTCACCAGATCTCAACCCAATAGAGCATCTTTGGGATGTGGTGGAACGGGAGCTTCGTGCCCTGGATGTGCATCCCACAAATCTCCATCAACTGCAAGATGCTATCCTATCAATATGGGCCAACATTTGTAAAGAATTCTTTCAGCACCTTGTTGAATCAATGCCACGTAGAATTAAGGCAGTTCTGAAGGCGAAAGGGGGTCAAACACCGTATTAGTATGGCGTTCCTAATAATCCTTTAGGTGAGTGTGTGTGTGTGTGTGTGTGTATGTATATATTTATATTTATTAAAAAAACACTGCCACGGGCAGAATCAAAATAGGTTCTTTCAGCCATCATTTCCAGCTTCTCTCTGTCGGGTGTTTGAG
Source organism: Polypterus senegalus (assembly GCF_016835505.1). Lineage (NCBI taxonomy): Eukaryota > Metazoa > Chordata > Cladistia > Polypteriformes > Polypteridae > Polypterus > Polypterus senegalus. Next base: position 318,555,793 of record NC_053155.1, on the reverse strand, counting down.
GCTCCGTCTCGTGGTGAACGCCATCCTTCTGCTGATGCTCACTTTTAAGGTGTCTGGAGTGGAAGGGTGTGGTCAACTTGGGGTGCAGTAGGTGGAGCTAGGCCTAGTTGGTCTTTTTTGTCTAAACTAGTGTGGAGGAAATCAAGACCCCATCAACAACGGCGCCTGCTTTCATCCCAAAAAGGTACTGCTTAATTTAACCTAGGCGCACATGGAGATGTACAGTGGAGGAAATAATTATTTGACCCCTCTCTGATTTTGTAAGTTTGTCCAATGACAAAGAAATGAAAAGTCTCAGAACAGTATCATTTCAATGGTAGGTTTATTTCAACAGTGGCAGATTGCACATCAGAAGGAAAATCGAAAAAATAACTTTAAATAAAAGATAGAAATTGATTTGCATTTCATTGAGGGAAATAAGTTTTTGACCCCCTACCAACCATTAAGAGTTCTGGCTCCCACAGAGTGGTTAGACACTTCTACTCAATTAGTCACCCTCATTAAGGACACCTGTCTTAACTAGTCACCTGTATAAAAGACACCTGTCCACAGAATCAATCAATCAAGCAGACTCCACACTCTACAACATGGGAAAGACCAAAGAGCTGTCCAAGGATGTCAGAGACAAAATTGTAGACCTGCACAAGGCTGGAATGGGCTACAAAACCATTAGCAAGAAGCTGGGAGAGAAGGTGACAACTGTTGGTGGGATTGTTGAAAATGGAAGGAGCACAAAATGACCATCAATCGACCTCGCTCTGGGGCTCCACGCAAGATCTCACCTCGTGGGGTGTCAATGGTTCTGAGAAAGGTGAAAAAGAATCCTAGAACCACACGGGAGGAGTTAATTAATGACCTCAAATTAGCAGGGACCACAGTCACCAAGAAAACCATTGGAAACACATTACACGCAATGGATTAAAATCCTGCAGGGCTCAAGGTCCCCTGCTCAAGAAGGCACATGTGCAGGCCCGTCTGGTTTGCCAATGAACACCTGAATGATTCAGAGAGTGACTGGGAGAAGGTGCTGTGGTCTGATGAGACCAAAATAGAGCTCTTTGGCATTAACTCAACTCGCTGTGTTTGGAGGAAGAAAAATGCTGCCTATGACCCCAAAACACCGTCCCCACCGTCAAGCATGGGGGTGGAAACATTTTGCTTTGGGGGTGTTTTTCTGCTAAGGGCACAGGACAACTTAATCGCATTAACGGGAAAATGGACGGAGCCATGTATCGTGAAATCCTGAGCGACAATCTCCTTCCCTCTGCCAGGAAACTGAAAATGGGTCGTGGATGGGTGTTCCAGCACGACAATGACCCAAAACATACAGCAAAGGCAACAAAGGAGTGGCTCAAGAAGAAGCACATTAAGGTCATGGAGTGGCCTAGTCAGTCTCCGGACCTTAATCCAATAGAAAACCTATGGAGGGAGCTCAAGCTCAGAGTAGCACAGAGACAGCCTCGAAACCTTAGGGATTTAGAGATGATCTGCAAAGAGGAGTGGACCAACATTCCTCCTAAAATGTGCATAAACTTGGTCATCAATTACAAGAAACGCGTTTGACCTCTGTGCTTGCAAACAAGGGTTTTTCCACTAAGTATTAAGTCTTTTTTTGTTAGAGGGTTCAAAAACTTATTTCCCTCAATGAAATGCAAATCAATCTTTTTTATTTAAAGTTATTTTTTCGATTTTCCTTTTGATGTGCAATCTGCCACTGTTGAAATAAACCTACCATTGAAATGATACTGTTCTGAGACTTTTCATTTCTTTGTCATTGGACAAACTTACAAAATCAGTGAGGGGTCAAATAATTATTTCCTCCACTGTATTTATATTATATAACATGTAAAATTTTACCTAAAATGCAGTCTCCACTTTGTATTGATTATATTGATGTCTTTTGTCTTTATTTTTCTGATTGAATGAACATCGTTAAAAAATAATGCCATGTTTTATATTGTTGTAATTAATTGCAATGTACTGTGTTCACTTTGACATTAAAGAGTCTTTTTCTGTTGATCAGTGTCAAAACAAAAATCAACCCACTGTGACTCAATGTTGTATAACAATATAAGATGAAAGCTTGCAAGAGGTGAATACTTTATATAGGCAGCATTCACTGACAAAAGTATCTTGATGCAGTTGGATTTGTAAATCTACACGGTTCTAAGTGCCCAAGTCGGGTTTTGCGCCAACATTGTCATTGAATTTGCACAAATAGTCCACTCGAGTTTGGGTGAATACTTTTTTTTTGTCACACTGTAATGGAAAGAAGAGTCATTTCTTTCAGGTGTTGATCTTTATAAGTGAATTAATTGCCACCCATGACCGTATGTGCCAATGCCAGTTCCTTGACTCATTGTGTAGACTGTCCGTGCAGTTCATCCGATGGGAGGAGTACATTGTCTTGAATGTGGTTGTTATTGGAATGTTAAGCAGGCTATGGTGAGTACCTCTTTTTTGTGATTTCCATTAAATACTGTTCAGTACAAAGTATTTAAAGGAACCTCTGCAACAAGCAGGATGGAAATGGAACTGCTGCCTTTGTGTTTGCCCCACCGGTGTCTGGAAGGTTGGAAGTTCAAATCCCATTACTGCCAGAAGGAATCCTACTCTTTTGGACCCTTGAGCAAGTCCCTTAACTTGGAAATTACCCCAGGGGTGCAGCAGTTTGGTTGACTGTGCACTCTGACCCCCCGAAAAGGTCTCACAAAAAGACAATTTCACTTCAAGGGTTAACAAAATCTATCAAATCAAGAAACCATTAAGTAATGCAGTTGAACTACAGGATTTGTTAATCCTCTAAAGTATCACCAAATACTTAAAGCTAATGGCAGTACAGAAGAAGTGTCAGGTGGATGTGTGAGTTTATCCCCTGAGGTAACTGTCAGCCTTGGTGCCCTTCCTCGTACCACACTATGACCTCATGCTTAAAAGATCCCGTGTATCAGATCTCCATGTTTCATTCTCCACACCTGAGGGGTTTTTAAATCCATCTTCTCCGCACAAGCGCCCACTTAATGTTTGCAGGAGAGGTGTGTGAGGCTGGGCTTGACATTTTGCCACCAGATTGGGCAGTTTTCTAGATCATCAAATTTCACTTCTGGGTCTGAGCACTCATCCATTACTCCGTGATGTTCCCTTTGCAGCCATCTGTGTTTCAGTGTGGCATCAGTGTATGTGTAAACACTGCAGTAATCAAATGGGTAAGAGTGCCAGTCTCATCTGACACCTGACAGGTGTACCTACCTGTATGATTATCTCAGTTACATACTGTACTCGCTGGCCCCATGTAGCAATAAAACAAAAAAAAAATAAAATTCAAGTTATTAAAAAAAAAAAGTAATACTTTTGTATTGAGAAGAATTTATATTGATTGCTTTCATATCGGAGGGCCTCTTGATATACGATATTTTTGGTTTTGCTATCGGGGCGAGAATGTAGCTGTGATCTCAAAAATGTAAAAAGTTGGCAAGGTATCTTCAGTAGGTAGGTATGCTCCAACGTCCAACTTTGACACTGTATCTGATCATGTTCAACTCTGACGGGTGAGCGGCCCCCGTGTGGGGAGAAAAGCATGTGAGCAGCTACCCTCTAAAACACACGTAGATCTGATCTCTCACTCTCAGAAACATCAAACATTACTCCTTAACATTATGATAGATAGATAGATACTTTATTAATCCCAAGGGGAAATTCACATAATCCAGCAGCAGTATACTGATACAAAGAAACAATATTAAATTAAATAGTAATAAAAATGAAAAGAATTTAAATAAAATTAATGTTAGCATTTACTCCCCCGGGTGGAATTGAAGAGTCGCATAGTGTGGGGGAGGAACGATCTCTTTTGTCCGTCAGTGGAACAGGACGGTGACAAAAGTCTGTCACTGAAGCTACTCCTCTGTCTGGAGATGACACTGTTAAGTGGATGCAGTGGATTCTCCATGATTGACAGGAGTTTGTTTAGTGCCCGTCGCTTTGCCACAGATGTTAAACTGTCCAACTTTAATCCTACAATGGAGCCTGCCTTCTTAACAAGTTTGTCCAGAAGTGAGGCGTCTTTCATCTTTATGCTGCCACCCCAGCACACCACCGCGTAGAAGAGGGCACTCGCCACAACCGTCTGATAGAACATCTGCAGCATCTTACTGCAGATGTTGAGGGATGCCAACCTTCTCAGAAAGTATAGTCTGCTCTGAGCTTTCTTACATAGAGCATCAGTATTGGCAGTCCAGTCCAATTTGTCATCCATTATGTAGATAATGATATCTGCTGAATAAACGGGAGTCGCTAGCTAAGCCGAGGCAAGGTTCGCTCCAACACGTGGCGAGAGGTACAGCGACTCGAACGGAGGAGGGCCCTGCTCAGCTCCCTATTCCCCTCATTCTGCTGCGTTTCTCTCAGATTCGCGCAAACAAAGTGAACTATGATGCTTAGCGTGATGAGAGAAGTCACAAAATCAACCGGAATGTTCAAGCAAATTTATATAAAAAAAAAAAAAAATCTAAATCCGTTAAGTAGTTCATGAAAAGCAGACAAATGTACAGTATATACAGACAGACATTGGATATAATATATATATATATATATATATATATATATATATATACACACAGTAATCCCTTCTCGATCATGGGGGTTGCGTTCCAGACCCCCCCACAATAGGTGAAAATCTGCGAAGTAGAAACCATATGTTTATATGGTTATTTTTATATATTTTAAGCCCTTATAAACTCTCCCACCCTGTTAACATTATTAGAGCCCTCTAGACATGAAATAACACCCTTTAGTCAAACGTTTAAACTGTGCTCCATTACAAGACAGAGATGACAGTTCTTTCTCACAAAAGAATGCAAACATATCTTATCTTCAAAGGAGCGCCTTCAGGAGCAGAGAATGTCAGAGAGAGCGCTCGCTAAGAAAAAGCAAACAATCAAAAAATCAATACGTGCTTTTAAGTATACAGAAGCACCATGATAAAGCGGCATTTTGTAGAGGAGCGTCCATGTCCTCTGTGCAAACAGTCCCTCTGCTCACACCCTCTCCGTCAGGCAGAGAGAGTGAGAAAGATAGAGGGAAGCAAACAAGCCAACCGTCAATAGCGTCCCTTGTATGAAATCAACTGGGCAATCAAACTGAGGAAGCATATCTTATAGCATTGAGGAGTTTTAGTTAATATGTAATACATGCTCTGATTGGGTAGCTTCTAAGCCAACCGCCAATAAATGCGTCCCTTGTATGAAATCAACTGGGCAATCAAACTGAGGAAGCATGTAACCTAAATTAAAAGACCCATTGTCCTCATAAATCAGGCGAACCAGCGAAAAATCCATGATATATATTTAGATGTGCTTACATTTAAAATCTGCGATGGAGTGAAGCCGCGAAAGTCAAAGTGCGATACAGTGAGGGATTACTGTGTGTGTGTGTGTGTTTTGGATATCTTGTGTATATATATATATATATATATATATATATATATATATATATATATATATATATATACTGCTCAAAAGAATTAAAGGAACACTTTTAATCAGAGTATAGCATAAAGTCAATAAAACTTATGGGATATTAATCTGGTCAGTTAAGTAGCAGAGGGGGTTGTTAATCAGTTTCAGCTGCTGTGGTGTTAATGAAATTAACAACAGATGCACTAGAGGGGCAACAATGAGATGACCCCAAAACAGGAATGGTTTAACAGGTGGAGGCCACTGACATTTTCCCTCCTCATCTTTTCTGACTGTTTCTTCACTAGTTTTGCATTTGGCTACAGTCAGTGTCACTACTGGTAGCATGAGGCGATACCTGGACCCTACAGAGGTTGCACAGGTAGTCCAACTTCTCCAGGATGGCACATCAATAAGTGTCATTGCCAGAAGGTTTGCTGTGTCTCCCTGCACAGTCTCAAGGGCATGGAGGAGATTCTAGGAGACAAGCAGTTACTCCAAGAGAGCTGGAGAGGGCCATAGAAGGTCCATAACCCATCAGCAGGACCAGTATCTGCTCCTTTGGGCAAGGAGGAACAGGATGAGCACTGCCAGAGCCCTACAAAATGACCTCCAGCAGGCCACTGGTGTGAATGTCTCTGACCAAACAACCAGAAAGACTTTATGAGGGTGACCCAAGGGCCCCATGTCCTCTAATGGGCCCTGAGCTCACTGCCCAGCAGCATGCAGCTCGATTGGCATTCGCCATAGAATACCAGAATTGGCAGATGCACCACTGGTGCCCTGTGCTTTACAGATGAGAGCAGGTTCACCCTGAGCACGTGACAGAAGTGAAAGGGTCTGGAGAAGCCATGGAGAACATTATGCTGCCTGTAACATCATTCAGCATGAGCAGTTTGGTGGTGGGTTAATGATTGTCTGGGGAGGCATATCCATGGAGGGTCACACAGACCGCTACAGGCTTGACAAAGGCACCTTGGCTGCCATTAGGTATCAGGATGAAATCCTTGGACCCATTGTCAGACCCTATGCTGGTACAGTGGCTCCTGGTGCACGACAATTCCTGGCCTCATGTGGTGAGAGTATGCAGGCAGTTCCTGGAGGATGAAGGAATTGATACCATTGACTGGCCACCACACTTTCCTGACCTAAATCCAATAGAACACCTCTGGGACATTATGTTTTGGTCCATCCAATGCCACCAGGTTGCACCTCAGACTGTCCAGGAGCTCAGTGATGCCCTGGTCCAGATCTGGGAGGAGATCCCCACAACACCATCTGTCATCTCATTAGAAGCATGCACCGATGTTGTCAGGCATGTATACAAGAACACAGGGGCCATACAAAGTGCTGCATACAATTTGGAGTTGCTGCAATTCAATTTGGGCAAAATGGACTAGCCTGCCACATCATTTTTCACTCTGATTTTTGGGCGTCTTTGAATTCAGGGCTCTGTAGGTTGATCATTTTCATTTCCATCAAACGATGTGGCATCCTTTCGTTCCTAACACATTACCCAGTCTATATCAGTATAGATATCCAGGAGGATTTCTTTTCCCATTGAGATCTGATGTGTTTTCAAAGTGTTCCTTTAATTTTTTGAGCAGTTTATATATATATATATATATATATATATATATATATATATATATATATATATATATATATATATATATATATATATATATTTATTTATTTTTTTAATTTTGTCACAATGAATGGCTTCAGATCTTAGATAAAATGTAATATTAGATACGGGGAACCAAACATAAAGCACGGTTTCTAAATTGCTAATTAACCGCCTCCAACCAATCATGATATTGATATGTGAGATTTCCAGTGGGTATTGTTCCAATATTGCTGTTGTGTTTAAGTATTTAACATTCTTAGAAGTCTAAAAGAAAATGAAGATTTAAGTGTATGATGTTCTCACCTGAATACTTTTTTTAATTTAACATTTAAAGTTAAATGCTGCAGAGCAAAGGCATCTGACGTTTGTCACCCTCTCTGTGAGCACAAGCGTGCAGTTGTTAAATGGACACTTATAAAGGTGATAATAATTAATATATTCCATGTTGACTTAAATATGAAAAATACATTTCTCTGGCAACAAAGGTATGCTAATTTTAGACTCTCATGTGATGATAACATGAAGGAAGGAAGTTTTAAGGGATAAATGAATGATTAGACAAATCTGTGCTTACATACAGTATACATTGCTGAACGGAAATCCAGAGGCCACACTGCAAGGTGCAGACCACAGAAACAGGGTGGCCAGACTACATTTTGTGAAAAAAGGACTTAAAAGTGCCCTCAGAATTCTGGGAAAAGGTCCTGTGGACAGACAAGACAAAGATGGAACCTGCTGTATCAGAGTGATGGCAAGAACAAAATGTGTAGAGACAAGAAGGAACTGCCCAAGATGCAAAGCAAACGGCCTCATCTGTTAAACATGGTGGTGCTTGGGGTGTTATGGCTTATAAGTATGCATGTATGGCTGCTACAGGTCCTGGCACACTACTTCTCATTGGTAATGGAACTGTTGATGGCAGTGGTACAATGAATTCTGCGGCGTAGAGAAGCATGTGAACTGCTCAAGTTCTAGTGAATGCCCCCAAACTCACAGGACAGTGCTTTATCCTATAATACAATGCTGCAAACAGACAGCTGAGGCAACACATGAGTTTACCAAAGCTAAAAACTGGAAAATTCTTTGAATGGCCAAGCCATTCATCTGATTTTAGTCCAACTGAGCAGGCCTCCAAAAACTTTCAGTCAGTCATTATCCAACCCGCTATATCCTAACACAGGGTCATGGGCGTTTGCTGGAGCCAATCCCAGCTATCACAGGGTGCAAGGCAGAAACAAATCCCTGGGCAGGGTGCCAGCCCAACACAGGGAACACATACGCACACACTAGGGACAATTTAGGATCCACCTAACCTGCATGCCTTTGGACTGTGGGAGGAAACAGGTTATCTATTTGCGTAATTGGGCTCAAAGTGGAGAAGGACAAACAAACTGATTGCCTTCACTACACTATTGGCATGTACAGTTAGGTCCATAAATATTTGGACAGAGAACTCTTTTCTCATTTTGGTTCTGTACATTACCACAATGAATTTTAAATGAAACAACTCAAAGATGATGTTGAAGTGCAGACTTTCAGCTTTAATTCAGTGGGTTGAACAAAACGATTGCATAAAAATGTGAGGCAACTAAAGCATTTTTTGAACACAATCCCTTCATTTCTGGGGCTCAAAAGTAATTGGACAAATTGAATAACTGGACATAAAATGTTCATTTCTAATACTTGGTTGAAAACCCTTTGCTGGCAATGCCAGCCTGAAGTCTTGAACTCCTGGACATCACCAGATGCTGGGTTTCCTCCTTTTTAATGCTCTGCCAGGCCTTTACTTTCAGTTGCTGTTTGTTTGTGGGCCTTTCTGTCCGAAGTTTAGTCTTCAACAAGTGAAATGCCTGCTCAGTTGAGTTAAGATCAGGTGACTGACTTGGCCATTCAAGAATTTTCCACTTCTTTGCTTTAATAAACTCCTGGGTTGCTTTGGCTGTATGTTTTGGGTCATTGTCCATCTGTATCATGAAACGCCCAATCAATTTGACGTCATTTAGCTGGATTTGAGCAGACAGTATGTCTCTGAACACCTCAGAATTCATTCGGCTGCTTCTGTCCTGTGTCACCTCATCACTAAACACTCGTGTCCCAGTGCCACTGGCAGCCATCACACTGCCTGCCTCCACCGTGTTTTACAGATGATATGCTATGCTTTGGATAATGAGCTGCTCCACGCCTTCTCCATCCTTTTTTCTTGCCTTCATCATTCTGGTAGAGGTTGATCTTGGTTTCATCTGTCCAAAGAATGTTTTTCCAGAACTCTGCTGGCCTTTTTAGATGTTCTTTAGCAAAGTCCAATCTAGCCTTTCTATTCTTGAGGCTTATGAGTGGCTCTCACCTTGCAGTGCACCCTCTGGATTTACTTCCATGCGGTCTTCTCTTTATGGTAGACGTGGATATCGATACACCGACCAAGCCCTGGAGAGTGTTGTTCACTTGGTGGGCTGTTGTAAAGGGGTTTCTCTTCACCATGGAAATGATTCTGCGATCATCCACCACTGTTGTCTTCTGTGGACGTCCAGGTCTTTTTGCGTTGCTGAGTTCACCAGTGCTTGCTTTCTTTCTCAGGATGTACCAAACTGTAGATTTTGCCACTCGTAATATTGTAGCAATTTCTCGGATGGGTTTTTTCTGTTTTCGCAGCTTAAGGATGGCTTCTGTCACCTGCATGGAGAGCTCCTTTGACCGCATGTTGTCTGTTCACAGCAAAATCTTCCACATGCAAGCAGCACACCTCAAATCATCTCCAGGCCTTTTATCTGCTTAATTGATAAGACATAACAACGGACTTGAACACACCTGCCCATGAAATAGCCTTTGAGTCAATTGTCTAATTACTTTTTGGAGCCCCTGAAAAGAAGGGATTGTGTTCAAAAAATACTTTGGTTGCCTCACATTTTTATCGTTTTGTTCAACCCACTGAATTAAAGCTGAAAGTCTGCACTTCAACGTCATCTCAGTTGTTTCATTTCAAATTCATTGTGGTAATGTGCAGAACCGAAATGAGAAAAAGTTGTCTCTGTCCAAATATTTATAGACATCACAGTAGGCTTATCTTGCTCAACTGTAAGAATCCTAACTCTCCTCTTTTAAGTCAGTGGGTAACTAATGTTATATACTACCTGAAATTGGAAAAAATCTAATTCTCACTTAGAGGATCTGTGCAGAAATTTTTCAAAACCTGGCAGGATCTAATGAATAACATTTTAGAATAAGCTTTTCTTCTCCATCCATCTATATTCACTTATTTAATCTATCCGTTTACTTATTTTTACGAGGTTTAAGTTTTATTCTGCTGCCCGTGCTCTCTTTCTCAGGGGTGGGAGTTGATTTGTTTTCAATCCTCTTCTTGTAAAATTGATCTGTTTGTATGGAATGTTGTATGATTTCAATAACATCAATAAAATATAAAAAAGTGCTGGGGCTGAAATGTAAGGACAAGAAGGATGTTTGTCTTCTTAGCACCATACATAATGCAGCGTCTGGCAAAAGGCAACAAGCAGGTTCCAAAGCCTTGTGTTGTGGTTGACTGCAATAACACAGTGGGTGGTGGAGGTCATGCGGATCAAGAATTGACTTTATATCCCATTATGCAGCGGCAACAAAAGAAATACTGCAAATAGATATTTCATCGTCTGGTGGAACAGCGCATTTGGAATGCATTTGTCTTATACAAACAGAAAACTGACTAAACTTTACATGCCAGCTTGTAGAACAAATCTCTCCACACATCCACCGTTCACACTAGCGCTAAAGAGACAAGGTCGACCCAGCACATCGCGGATCAGTGCAGAGCATCTTATTGGTGGACATTTTACTGATTATATACCTCTGTAGCGGTCAAAAGCCGCTAAGATTCACACCATCGTGGAAGACGGTGATATTATTTATTTTATAAGAGGATTACCAGGGACAACCCCAGCCTTGGCACGACACACACCCACACACTACAGAGACAAAGAAAACGCACTGGGAACTTAAACGGAAAAAAAAAGTATAATGAAATTAAATTAACTCAATGAAAACAATAATACCACCCCTGATCCCTTCGGCGATATTACAATTAACAGAAACACGACAAACACGCAGTAAAGTCCATGTATGAAATGATCAGCGGTGAAGTTATGTCCAGTGATTTGTATGAAGCGAGGGAAATGGAAAAACACAGTCCTACCGGTAATTGCTGAAGTGGGTTGACAGATGAATGGTTCAGGAGCACTCCTTCTTCCGTGAAAGCCAATGAATCCAGACAACGTCCTCAGTAACAGTAAACAGGTAGACAAATGATAACCAGACCCCAACAAACAATACAATCCAGGACACGAAGATGTAAAGCAGACAACGACAGGCAGTTCAACAGTTATAACAAGCACCAAACAAACAAGAACAAAACTTTTTTCCTCTTCGTCCCCTGCCCTCCTTTTGAACCCCTCTGGCCACCTTTGCCCCCAACAGCCCTGCAAGGACTGCTGGGAGATGCAGTTCTAACCAATGGTAGCACTGCTACACCTCTAACAGAAAAATAAAAATAGAGTCCAACTCGTACCTGTGCAGTGTGCTGTTCACGAACTGATAAAACTGGAAAGAAAATCCGAAAAGAAACACGCGATTATTGTCCTGACTGTGATGACGATGGACCGTATACTAAGAATTACCACACAAAGGACTCATTTTGAGATTATATACTGTTTTGTCATCATTTTACTGTTGTTATTATTTTTGTTATTTGTTCATTTCATATTATGATTTATGATTTTTATTCATCATTACTATTATTTGTATCATTATTATACAGTTGTGGCCAAACATTTTGAAAATTGATTCCCATTTTGAATTTAGTCCTTCTATGAGTTTGCCATGAGTTGGACCAGTGATTTGTCCCAGTCTGGTTCTTTCCTTTTTTCTAATACCGCCGTTGTAGGCTTTGGCTCCCCGCAGTGGGTTTGAAACTTTCATGACTCACATTTCCTTATGTTTCCTTTTCTTAGGGTTCTGTTCAAAGGCGTTCTGCAATGTATGGCACCTCTTTATGAGAACACATTTGCTCTAACACAAGAGGTTTCCCACGTGCAACAGTTGCCCTTTGTGAAAGATTTTACATTTCCATGTGATATCGCCAGTTTCCTAGGCCCAGCTTATCTGGAAGCTGTAAACATGGCACCGCCAAAAGTTCCAGTGATCAGAGGAGCTAAAATCGGAAGACAATCAAAAGCTAAATTGTTGGATAAACTGTTTGTATCCGAGCTTCCTGAAAGCAATAAAAGAGAGAAGATGCATCAGAAGTTCAAACCTGCTCTGAGAAGGAGAAAGCACGTGGACTTGGGCACTCCAGTTTTAGAGAGGCGACCTGAAGTGCAAGGTATGCAGTCAACAGTAATCAACTGTGTGATACACGGGGCCATCATAAGAGGTGGCATTGTTGTAACGGGCCTGTCACGAACCAAGTGTTGCATGGTTCTTGTTTGCACTGGTGGCAGCAGGTAGTAGCGTTGACGTGATAAAATGCGATTGGCCAGCAAAGGTTTATTGCTAGTGCTGGCTGGTGGTACCTTCAGGTGTCTCGGTAGCATTTATTTACTTCTGAACCGTTTTTGATACTGTTACTGAGGTCCATAAGCTGGTATTGATAGCAAAGTCAAAATGTTAGTACCAGTCCAACATTGGCTTAGACAAATTACATAAAAACTGAATTCTATTCACTTCAGATTCGTTGAAAATGCGGAAATGTTTGGGAATAGTGATGAACTCTGCAAGATGCATTCAAACCATTGGGAATGGAGGGACTGAACCCTTTACATCTCGTCTGAAGAAGGGCCCTAAGTTGCCTCGAAAGCTTGCATATTGTAACCTTTTTTTAGTTAGCTAATAAAAGGGGTCATTTTGCTTGACTTCTCCTTATAATAACTGAGGCGTTGTAAAACTTTTGACCGGTGGTGTATCAAAACAGAAACATGCTGTTCTGAAAAGACTCACCATAACGTATGCATTAATTTAAGACCAAACATGCCTATGAAGATGTTACACATGTCTTGGAAATTCTGAAATTAATTCCAGTGAAATGGGATGACCTAAAACTGGTTGAATGCCCATTTTGAGTGACTGCTGTAAAGACTTTCAGTAGCTGCAATCACAAGAAGGTGGCTCATCTCAACTTGAAGTTGTGTGGGATCTGTACAAAAATTTTGAATCCGGCTTTTTGGACCTCAGTAACGGTATAAAGATAGTTCTGAAGCGAATAACGGATAACTATCCACAAACCTCTGCTTAACTTCTCCAGCCCACAAACACACACACCTCCTACTTTGCCCCACAATCGTACGTGTCCCTGCTCCACAGCACTCCGCAAATGACTTAACAGGTGTGGGAATGGGACTGGAGACTGACGTCACTCCTTCCCTTTGAATGTTTGGCTCGTTTACATTAATATATTGTAAAATGATCAGACTCAACACACTTAAAAAGGTTTGGGTCAGCCACCCGTGTAATATACCTGGCTGGAAAAGTCCAAAACAGAACTGAAGTTGAGTTGCAATGATGATGGTTTTAAATAGTCAGACCAGAAGTGGCAGTCTTCTGACATCAGTCGATGCGCCGGAATCTGAAGTGACGTCTTCATGGTTGAGTCAGATAGGTTTTCCTGTGGCTGGCCTGTAGAGATAACAGGAGAAGTTTTAGTGTACCCCGCCACCTCCTGGCCTGGCGTGGAATTACCTTCACTCGGTCCATACAGTGTCCTCCTATTTGCACGTGCATGGCAATATATACATTGGAAGAGCAGTGAGAGCTGAACCCCTTAGTGATGTGAGTAAGATATAATATGTTTATTTTCAATTTAACAATCGAATAACCGTCTTCCCCCTTGACGTTCTCATCACTCTAATGATCAACTGAGCGCAAGGGGTTTGAAAATTACTGTTTACTCCCGGTGCAGAAATTAAAGAAATGTTGATGCCATACCTTTTTAAAAATTTTGGGTTGTGGTACATTTTTAGTACGGGTGTACCGCACAACCCTATCCTAAAGCAAAGTAAGCCTCACAAGATAAAATGCTTTCCAGGAGACGAACAGCAGTGTATTGTTAAAACAAATGTAATTTCCTTCTGCCACATGCTTTTATTTCCAACACTGGGACACTACTGGAACCCCACGCTTACTTACCGAGCATTTGACGTGCAGGTGCCATCGATTTATTATGATGACTGATTCTCTCCTTTTAACACTAGATTCGTTGAAGCTTATGAAAACAGTCGTAATCCCGGGCTACCTTAGATTCCTTTGCACCTCCTCATCAGTGTCTTTGCTTTGCAAATGTGTCGATCAGCACAAGCTGCAAATGACCTGCAATCCCATACCACACCAACATACCTGGAGTTGTGCAGGGTAAATAATATATTGTTATTTGGAACACATACATTTCATGTGTGTTCTGTGTCTACAACGATATGCATAAATGTAGGATGACAGGAAATGCGAGGCAAGAAATGTTGAACACATAACTAAAACAAGCTTCTTCCATGTTATAGTAAAAATTTAATAAAGTGTTGACGTGAAATGTATAATGTGTGAAGACTGAAGTTCAGATATCAAATATTTTCACAAAAGGTATAACGAAATAAGTGTGCCTTTATTCAAGAATAGAACAAAAAAAAATAAATGTATGTATTCCAAATGATGATATTATTTATACAACTCCAGGCACCTCACACCCAGATAGAGAGACTTAAGCATCTGAGTTGACTTGAACTGCGTTGGTGGAGGGATGCGGGAGCAGGCTGCCAGTGCCAATTGACACATTTGCAAAACAGACGCTGATGAGGAGGTGTGAAGGAATTGAAGGTGGCCTGGCATTGCGACTTTTTTCGTAGGCTTCAGGGATTCTAGTGTTAGGCAAATGATGACCGCTACATAAGTGTTTGGAGTTCCAGCACTGTGACCTTCTTATTACTGTAGCTACCTCAGATGTGTCCTGCTAGTCATCAGAAAGCTTAATTCCTTATCTGCCATTCTTGTGTTTCTTGCCCTTTGTAGTGCCATTCTATAATAAAATTATAGAATAGGGTCTCGGATGAAAAATTGCCATTTTAAGTTCTTTTTTTCTTTACTACAGGAGAATTATCTCCATTTGATGTGAAAGATCTGCTTCGACCACCTGGATTTAAGGTGAGTAGTTGTTTTACTTTTGGCAATTCAACCCCCAAATTAGCATAACCTATCATGATCTTTAGATTTGTCGAAAATTTCGATCTCCGGTTTTCGATGGATGTCGATGTCTTAGGGTTCCCTGATACTGAAAATCTACCAATAAAGGTTTGTGTGTCTGTCTGTCTTTCTTTTTTGTGTGGCAACGTTTCTTGAGGACATTCTAGCGTTTAAACAGCTGGATGGACAAATACCAAACTCAAAACTTAAGCCTGTTATTAGATGACAGTGTGCTGATTAGTTTTTGAGCCAAATCGTGCAAGAGAAAGAAGCACTCTAGAGGAACCCTCAAATACCGTAATTCTGCAGTTAATTATGAATTATTCTCATCAAATGCTGTTGTAATGACCTATTTTATGATCAGAAAGATCAGCATCAGTGTGGTAAATAATTACTGTAATGTTATAGAATATTTTGGGTAGCTTGTTTCCTAAAGTGCAAAGCCTGCTCGGTTCCGAATATTTATTTTTTTAAATTAAACTTTTCCAGAGTTAACTGAATTTTCCACGTACAGCTGATACACTTCACTTAGACTGTGACCTTGACATTAAATACATACAATAATTAGGTGCTTATGTTGCTGCTGTCATTTGCTCACATTTCAGCTTACTACAGTAGAGTCTACTGATTTCTTGAAAAAAGGAACAAAGGATGTTCTCCCAGATACCAACCTGATCCACTTGAGGAAATCGTTTGCCTCAGAGATTCACGGCGCCCGCTCTTTTCAAGACCTGACTGAACACCTGAAGAAGATGGTGTGCTGCTTCAGAGAAAAGAATCTCAAAGAGAGGAACGCGTTTCTCCGGGGCCTCCTTCTCAAGTGTGTGCGGCTGAAGCATCTAGAGTCCCGAGGATACAGGTAAATTGTGCTACTGCTACGCTTCCTCAAAATATACGGTTGATTTAAAAAGTGTTCTGATCCCTTCACTTTCTCAACATTGTATTGTGTTGTCAAATGTAGATTTAATTTTAAATTAATACATTTCTGCCCATCGGTCCCCACTTAACAACCCACAATGCCAAAGTGAAAACATTTCTCAGGAATGTTTGCAAATGTATTAAAGATCGAACACTGAAATCTCTCCATTTGTAAGAGTTCAGACCCTTAACTCTGTACTCTTTAGAACCCCGTTCGGGAGCAAATCCAGCTTTACGTCTTCTTGGTTAACCCTTCATCGCACACCTGGATTTGGGCAGTTGATCCCCATCTTTGTGGCAGATCCTCTCAAGCTCCGTTAGATTGAATGGGAAGCGTCTGTAAACAACAACAACATTTATTTATATAGCACATTTTCATACAAAAAAAATGTAGCTCAAAGTGCTTTACAAAATGAAGAATAGAAAAATAGAAGACACAATAAAAAATAAAAATAAGTCAACATTAATTAACATAGAATAAGTAAGGTCTGGTGGACAGAAAAAACAAACAAAAAAAAAAAAACTCCAGAGGCTGGAAAAAAAATAAATAAAATCTGTAGGGATTCCAGACCAAGAGACTGCCCAGTCCCCTCTGGGCAATCTACCTAACATAAATGAAACAGTCCTCTTTGGATTTAGGGTTCTCATGGAAGGACCTGATGATGAAGGTCACGTAGACTTCTGGCTTTCAGTCCATCAATGTTGGAGCATCATGATGCTTTGAGTAGGTGGTGGTGGTGCAGGCCGCCACCACAAAGAAACCGGAAAAAGAAACAGAAGAGAGAGTTTGGGTCAGTACGGAATTTAGAGCCACTATGAATAGTTATTATAATTAATTGAACATACAGAGTATCAGTATTAAGTTAAAGTGAAGTTATGAGAAAGCCATGTTAAACTGCCATCTTCAGGGGTGTTTGACTGGGTTTAAGTCCGGGCTGTGGCTGGGCAGCTGAAGGACATCCTCAGGGTAATCCCTAAGCCATTCCTGTGTTGTAGTGATGAGCGATTAGCGAATGACTCGTGTGGTGTTTTTTTTTTGGAACGGCCCTTTTCAGTGAACCATATGAACCAATTTGTGAGCACCAATGAATCAACTCAACGGGAATGCTAAAGCACTACATTCAAGTTCTGCGTGATGTTGCTTACGTCTTTTGTTTAGCTGACAGATGTTTAAAGCTGATGTGCAAAATTTGCCTGAATCCCAAGTCTTGACTGATTCATAAATGAGTCACCACCCAATAATCAGTCTCGTTCATTTGATTGGCAAACAGTCACCACCCGAGAACCAATGTAATCGATTCTCATTCATTTGATTTATGAACAAATCATTGAGTTACACAATTCTCATTCATTTGTGATTCTATAATAAAACTTCTTATTTTAATTATGCATATGAAATGTGTTCTCATGCTTTGTGTATCGAAACTAAATATATAATTAACAGTAATGGCGCACTGCACAATAATGTGCATTGAACACCCTTGACTTGAGCATTCCTTGTTTTAATACTCTTTCTTTCTCTGTACGTTTAGCATTCGTTTGCTCAGAGGTTGATGCGCCGCTTGCTGATTCCTGAGCAGCTCTTCTTTTCTCCACCCTAGCGGCCTGCTTATTCTCTTCTTTCGTCGGCATATTTTCACGTTAAAACTAATTAAGTCATTGTTTCTGTTGCGATTACATAGTACATTTTCCTTAATTTTTCACTTAAGGTGGAACTTAAGTCTTCAATCTGCCTCAAGAATGATTTAAGATATGAAGAGATAGGGGAAGAGACGACGAAGGTGGTAGGGAATGAGAACGGCGCCCGTACGCATGCGCCACACGGCCACCCCGCTGCCGAGAGTTGATTCTACAATCAAATAAAAAGAGGAATAACCTTGGAGGTCAATCATCATCCTGGAAGCGGATAGTAGACGTCGCATAGTACCTGTATATGTTTACCAAATTTCAGGTCAATTGGTCAAATGGTTTGCGAGCTACAGGCGATTTAAAATCCTGGACATACAAACGAACAGCCACGGTAGCATGTTTATATATAAAGATATACACATTTATAAACAGTGATATTTATATACACACAAACATATATCATCTTTTATAAAAAAAAAAAAAAAGTGGAATTATAAAGTTATATTTTTGTGGAGCAATCAAAGGGAAACCGGACTTCCAAAATAATCCAGACTATAAATAAATTAATCAAGTTATTCAAAAGATTCAATTCAGTTACAGTCATATGAAAAAGTTTGGGAACCCCTCTTAATTATTTGGAATTTTGTTTCTCATTGGCTGAGCTTTCAAAGTATCAGCTTCCTTTTAATATCTGACATGCCTTATGGACACAGGAGGATTTCAGCAGTGACATCAAGTTTATTGGATTAACAGAAAATATGCAATATGCATCATAACAAAATTAGGTGCATAAATGTGGGCCCCCAACAGAGATATGACATCAATACTTAGCTGAGCCTCCTTTTGCTCCTTTGATCCTCCAGACGCTGTCCTCCTATAGCCTGTGATGAGTGTCTGGATTCTGGACGTTGGTATTTCTGGCCATTCTTCATACAAAATCTCTCCAGTTCAGTTCAATTTGATGGACAGCCTGCTTCAAATCATCCCATAGATTGTCGATGATATTCAAGTCAACGGACTGTGACGGCCATTCAAGAACATTGTACTTCTCCCTCTGCACGAATGCCTTTGTAGATTTCCAACTGTGTTTTGGGTCATTGTCTTGTTGGAATATCCAACCCCTTATTTAGTAACTTCAATTTTGTGACTGATGCTTGAACATTTCCTGAAGAATTTGTTGATATTGGGTTGAATTCATCCGTCCCTCAACTTTAACAAGGGCCCCAGTCCCTGAACTAGCCACACAGCCCCACAGCATGATAGGACCTCCACCAAATTTCACAGGAGGTAGCAGGTGTTTTTCTTAGAATGCGGTGTTCTTCCTCCATGCAAAGCGGTTTTTGTTCTGACCAAATAACTCCATTTTTGTCACATCTGTCCAAAGCACTTTGTTCCAAAATGAATCTGGCTCATCTAAATGAGCATTGGCATAAAACAAGCGACTCTGTTTGTGGCGTGAGTGCAGAAAGGGCTTCTTTCTCATCACCCTGCCATACAGATGTTCTGAATTGTTGAACGATGTACAGATACACCATCTGCAGCGAGATGTTCTTGCAGGTCTGGGGAGGTGATCTGTGGGTTGTCTGTCACAATCCTGCCTCTTCATATGTCGCTCCTGTATTTCTATTGACCTGCCAGACCTGCTGGGTTGGTTTAACAGCAACTGTGCCTGTGGCCTTCCATTTCCTGATTCCATTCCTTGCAGTTGAAACTGACAGTTTAGACCTCTGAGATGGCTTTTTGTAGCCTTCCTCTAAACCAGGAGACTCAACAATCTTTGTTTTCAGATCTTTGAAGAGTTGCTTTGAGGATCCCATGCTGTCTGTCACTCTTCAGAGGAGAGTCAAAGGGAAGGAAGCACAACTTGCAATTGACCACCTTAAATACCTTTGACCACTCGTGATTGGACACTCCTGTCTATGAAATTCAAGGCTTAACGAGCTCATCCAGCCAAGTGATCAGCATTGAGGGGTGACAGGCATTCAAATCAGCACAATGACAAGGGGACCCACATTTGTGCACAGCCAGTTTTTCACATTTGATTTAATTTCATATAACTAAATACTGCGTCACTAAAAATCTTTCTTCGGAAAACACTGCAGTTCCTAGGAAATGAAAGACATACCACTGTTATCTTTATTCTTGAATGGAGTCAATTATTATGCAGGCCGAGAGGGGTTCCCATACTTTTTCATATGACTGTAAATGGGTAGTTTGAAAGAAATCGTCAGTAAAGCGAATCAAAATGCCCGTCATTACTGGTTTTTTTTTTCTTTGTGCTTCAGGTCATCGTCCTGTTGGAAGGTGAACCTTCGGCACAGTCTGAGGTCCAAGCCCTCTGAAGTAGGTTTTCATTAAGAGGGTGTGATGGACCAGGTTGCCTCAGCTCTCCATATTTGCTTCCAGGAAGCTTCCTGAACCCAAAACTGTTGATAGTGTTGTGGCACAGGTACCACAATCGATCTTCAGTATTAAAGCACAAGGAGTCTCAGGAAGGCAGCAGAATCTGGCCTTACTGTGTGATGCACACACACGGACTCAACTCAAGTGAAATGAGCACCCGATGATGGGCAAACCATACTTTAATAACAATTCTCATCTCCCAACACATTTGTCTCCGTCATCTGACTCCCAAGATTCCAATCCCCGCTATTCTGCCTTTGACTGACTCCACCACTATTTCCCAGCTCACTAGGCGTAGCATCTTTCCCTATACATCATATACGCTTAACAAGGCCTACTCCTGCCTAGTACCAGTTCAACGCCGCCACCAATATTTCCCCTCCTCAGGTTCACACATACTACCTGGGAAAGAGAAATTCCCTCTCCCCACCCTTTTGTGCATACCTGACCTTTGTCTTATAATGTATTAGTGGTTTCCTAGCTTATTTAGGCACATAAAATATACGGGCATAAGCCTTTTCCAATTTAACCCGTACAGTGCTCGTACTTAACAACATCTAATACTTCTCTCTTTGTGCATATTAATCAACAGTAGTGAAAACATATTCCTTTATAATAGTCATAAACCAAGATGAGCCGGGCAGATGAGGACACACACACATTTAATTCAGCAAGGCGTTGATGCAGAAGTGCCAAGTGCTTGTAATTAAAAAAAAGATGAAAACAAATAACTTGTATCAATGTAAAATTCCAGTATTTTATTTTTTAGGAAATGTACATTCCACATCCCAAGAGCCAGCTTCTGTAGCCGGGGATCGGACAACCAAGGTCCCCACCTTCGGCCACCACCCGACTCACACTGCACCCAACCTCCTTGGCCCCTCTTACATGTGGTGAGCCCTTGGGAAGGGGGACCCAAGTTGCCTCATCGGGCTGTGCCCGGCTGAGCCCCATGGGTGCAGGTTCGGTCATCAGACACTCTCCATCGAGCCCCACCTTCAGTCCTGGCTGCAGAGGGGGGCCCCGGTGACCCGCGTCCAGGCGAGGGAAAACGGCATCCAAAGTTTTTGTACATCATAGGAGGTTTTCTGAACCGCTGTTTGTCACATCCCTCGCCTAGAGGAGGTGGCTCGGGCATCTGATCAGGATGCCTCCTGGACGTCTCCCTGGTGAGGTGTTTCGGGCATGTCTAACTGGGAGGTCCCAGGACACGCTGGAGAGACTGTCTCTCGGCTGGCCTGGGAACGCCTCCGGATTCCTCCGGAAGAGTTGGTAGAAGTGGCCGGGGAGATGGAACTCTGGGCATCACTGCTCAAGCTGCTGCCCCTGTGACCCGATCTCAGATAAGTGGAAGAGGATGAAATGTACATCTATATCCCTGAAATCCTGTTTTCTCTTTCTCAATTTGGGGTAATGAGGTTTGCTTGATGAGGAGGGAAAAAAATGAATTTGGCACAAGGCCGCAATTTAGCAATGTATGAAAAAGTGAATGGATCTCAAGACTTTCTGATGGTGTTGTGTACGACAAGGGAAGAAGTAAATCCAAAAGTAATCAAATAACCCTTCATTAAAACGACTTGACATTTGAATGTTTTACTCTGAGTGATTGATCAAATTTTTGATTATTCTTTTACTGTTTTTATAATTTTTTAAAATGTTATTGCAGATTAACTTTGAAGATGAAATGTTTGAAAAGAAGCATCTGCAAATCCTTGGTTGGACAAATTTTACCAAAGAAACGCCTGAATTCCCAAAAAAGGTGGTCTCTGAAGGCTCATTTTCAAAGGAACATTCCACTTTGGAATAAAAAATTAAGTGTTGAACAGAAGGCCACAGTCTCTCTTCACGAACATATGCCAGGATCAAATGGAGGTGTGCAGACGTTTATAAGCAATCATTCCAACCAGCGATCCACCAGCAGACCCCTGACTTCTCACAAAGGTCTTCAACTGAAATCATCTGGGAAATGCACCAGTGACCGAGATTCGATCTCTCCGAGCTTAAACACGAGAACTGAGCTGAAGTGCGGCACTGCAGACGATGCTATTGATAATATTTTTGAGAGAATTGGATTATAGTCCGTATCTGAACTCCATGTTTAAATCGCTGTACTTTTTGCGGCAATGGCATCACAGGAACTTTCTTCCCCAATTTTAACCAACTTCTACGTGTAATGAGGTTGGACAAGCAGTGCCACACTTACACTCCAGATACGATGTTTTTACAGGATACAGAATTGAATTCCACAGACGTATGTTCTGCCGAATTCTAAAATTGGGTTCATGTGGGAAAAGCCTGTTTTAAGAAGTTCAGTTTTATGAACATCGTAACTACTTCTAAATTCCATGAATTCATTTACATTCAAATCCAGTAGATGGGTGGGCAGCGACTGAAGTCATTGATTACACTCGCTCTCGTACTGTACAAGTAATCGCTCTCCATTTTTGAAGAAGGTGTTTTGCTGGTGAAAACTGAAGCCAAAGAAGGTGTATGAACTGTGACATTTACTACATTATTCTTAAAAAAAAAAAAAAATTCAGTCAATTCAAAATTATAATAATTTACAGAATAAACACAACACCCAGTTAAAGTTGTCTGCATGCGTCTCATAGAGTTGGAGTGCTGGGTTCAAATCCTAAGTCTTGTCGTCATCGTCTGTGCAGAATCTGCATGAGTTCACTGTGTGTGGGTGAGACGGTGCGGGTCCATCCTACACTACTGGGTCTTCCCGTTGAGCCTCTTGAACTTGCTACCGCCGATAAAGTACCTGAGGGATGAGCCCAGCGAATGAGGACACAACACCTGTTTAGCAAGGGGTAGGTGAAGAAGTGCTTCAGTGCTTTTATTAAAACAGTCAAAAAAAAACAGTGTTGTGCAAATCTACCAATAAATAAATACCGTATATACTCGCGGATAAGTCGGGACTTGATTTTATCATATAATTTCTGGTATTTTTATAATGTCGCTCATGTAAGTTGAATGTGGAAAACTCACACTTATTGGTCCAAGGGGTTATTATATGCTAATGCCCACCTGAGAGAGTAACCATGGAGCACATGACCTTTTTCTATGTGGGTGTGGCAATGCGCTGTATCAGCGTGTGCTCCTAACTTCTCTCTCTCTCTCGCTCTCTCTGTCTTCTGCCTATGTGACCACACGGTAATACCCAGACTATTCTGAAGCAACGTTTGCACTGATTTGTGGTTTTTTTTGTATCTCCTCCCCTAATACACCTTTATTGTAAGAGCATCTACGATGGCGCATTCGATCAGAAGAAAATATGAAGCTGGTTTTAAATTAAAAGTCATTGAAGTAGTGAATGTTTGATGGAATCTTGGAAAGTGAGAGAGGATGCCTGAGGAGTGGAGAAGAAGTGGACTGGTGCCGATATTTATTTAAGATTAAGAGGGATGTGCAGGACTGTAGTAACTACAGGGGGATGAAATTGATGAGCCACAGCATGAAGTTATGGGAAAGAGTAGTGGAAGGTCAGTTATGAATTGAGGTGATGATTAGTGAGCAGCAGGATGGTTTCATGCCAAGAAAGAGCACCACAGATGAGATGTTTGCTCTGAGGATGATAGAGAAGTTTAGAGAAGGCCAAAAGGAGTTGCATTGTGTCTTTGTGGACCTGGAGAAAGAAAGCATATGACAGGGTGACTGAGAGGAGCTGTGGTATTGTATGAGGAAGTCGGGAGTGGCAGAGAAGTATGTGAGAGTTGTACAGGATATGAACAAGGGAAGTGTGACTGTGGTGAGGTTTGCGGTAGGAGTGACGGAGGGGGGGATTACATCAGAGATCGGCTCTGAGCCCTTTTTTTATTTCCAATGGTGATGGACAGGCTGACAGACGAGATTAGACAGGAGTCCCCGTGGGCTGATGTTTGCTGATGACATTGTGATCTGTAGTGAGAGTAGGGAGCAGGGTGAGGAGACCATGGAGAGGTGGAGATATAAGAGGAGAGGAATGAAGGTCAGTAGGACCACCAAGACAGAATACATGTGTGTAAATGAGAGGGAGGTCAGTGGAATGGTGAGGATGAGGGGAGTAGAGCTGGTGAAGGTGGATGAGTTTAAATGCTTGGGATCAACAGTACAGAGTAATGGGGAGTGTGGAAGAGAAGTGAAGAAGAGAGTGCAGGCAGGGTGGAGTGGGTAAGAGAAGAGTGTCAGGAGTGATCTGTGACAGACGGGTATCAGCAAGAGTGCAAGGGAAGGTCTACAGGACGGTAGTGAGACCAGCTGTGTTATATGGGCCGGAGACGGTGGCATAGTTAAAGATGGTGCGACGAGGATAGACAGGATTAGAAATGAGGACATTAGAGGGTCAGCTCAAGTAGGACAGTTTGGAGACAAAGTCAGAGAGAGGCGAGATTGTGTTGGTTTGGACATGTGCAGAGGAGAGATGCTGGGTATACTGGGAGAAGGATGTTAATGATAGAGCTGGCAGGGAAGAGGAAAAGAGGAAGGCCTAAGAGAAGGTTGATGGATGTGGTGAGAGAGGACATGCAGGTGATGGGTGTGACAGAACAAGATGACGAGGACAGAAAGATATGGAAGACGATGATCCACTGTGGCGACCCCAAACGGGAGCAGCCAAAAGAAGAAGTTGAAGTAACGAAAGAAATTGGTAAATGCGCTGCTGCAACCACATTTGATGCATCTGAGAAACTGATACGAGACTGGGTGTCGGGGTCTGATTTTATGATTTCCCCCCAGACCTGACTTACACGTGAGTATATATGGTAAGCAAATAAAAAGAAGTGACAGTGGAGGGCAAGTTTTAAATAAATTCTTTTGTTAAAACTCCCTTGGGAGTCTGTCTTTTACATGCTAGTCCCCTGGTGCTTTCCTTGGAAACTTGTTGAGGGTAAATTTCGCACAAACATTAGGAAGTTTTTCTTTACACAAAGAACGATAGACACTTGGAATAAGCGACCAAGTAGTGTGGTGGACAGTAAGACGTTAGGGACTTTCAAAACTTGACTTGATGTTTTTTGGAAGAAATAAGTGGATAGGACTGGTGAGCTTTGTGGGGCTGAATGGCCTGCTTTCGTCTAGAGTCTTCTAATGGTCCATACACAGACACAGCAGTCAGGCAGGGTCTGGGCCAGCTAAGTGGGCAAATTATAATGTCACCCATCACTCCATCACCCATCACGGTCAGTTTGTAGTTGATGCTGTGGTGCTGCGAATCTGTGGTTGCCTTGGCGACGGACAAGCAACCTTCAACAGACGCGGCAGTCGCGCTTCCGCGTGTCGTCATGTTGGGGAAGGTCTCAAAAGACTTCAGAAGTCTCACAGATGGATGAAATCATTGTATCTCTGATCATGTTCATAACTTGGCTGAGAACTTCCAAAGTTGGTTTTCCGAAGTCTGTTGAGTGGACATCCCTAACCATTAATTAGTCAACAGACAACATAGACGTGGCGCGACTGTCCCTTTTTGTGTGGTATTCTGAAGTGACAGAGTTGAGAGAGGAACAGCAGATCTGTGTTGATGAGGGTTTGAAGGGGTCCGAGCACCCTCCCATTTTTGGATAAAGTCATTGTATCTGTGAAGCAGGTTACTGTGCCTCTTCCAAAGTTGGTTTGAAGATGGAGTTGATCAAGCATACATCCCTGACCATTGATTAATCGACAGACAACACAACTATGCAGTTATGTCCTGTATTCTGAGGTGGAAGAGTTCGGAGAGGAACAGCAGACATGTGTCGATGAGTGTTTGAGGGGGCCCAAACACCTTCACATTTTTGGATGGATAAAGTCCTTGAATCTGGAGCCGGTACCTTTGTCAGCTGCTCCTACTGAAGATGGTTTTCATGTCTTAGAGAGAGCAATCAAAGTTGTTTTGAAGATGGTGTCGGTCAGGCTGATCATAGATCCCTTACCATTGACTAATCGATAGACAACACAGGCATGGCGCACCCATATATTTATGTCCGGTATTCTGTAGTGGCAGAGGTCAGAGAGGAACAGCAGACATGCTGATGAGATTTTGAGGGGGACCCGAGCACCTTCCCATTATGAATTCACAAGGTCATTGAATGTGTGGAGCAGGTTACTGTACCTGCTGCAGATCACATTCATGTCTTGGATGAGAACTTCCAAAGTTGGTTTGAAGATGGTGTCTATCAAGAATATCAAGCATACATCCCTAACCATTAAGTAATCCGACAGACAGTACAGACGTGGTGCGACTATGTAATTATGTCCGGTATTCTGAGATGGCAGAGTTCAGAGAGGAGCAGCAGACGTGTGTTGATGAGGGTTTGAGTAGGCCTGAACATCTTCCAATTGTTGGATGAATAAGGTCATTAAATCCATGGCGCAGTTACCTCTGTCAGATGCTCCTGCTGAAGATGGTGCTCATGTCTTGGGGAAAACATCCAAAGTTGTTTGGAAGATGGTGTCTGTTAGGCTGGCCATGCATTTCTACACATTGATGAATCGACAGACAACACCTTGCATTTATGGTAGCAGAAATCAGATAGGAACAGTAGACCTGTTGATGAGGCTTCGAGGGGTATTGTATTGTGTGTCTGTATATATATATATATATATATATATATATATATATATATATATAAATATATAAATACTGCTCAAAAGAATTAAAGGAACACTTTGAAAACACATCAGATCTCAATGGGAAAAAGAAATCCTCCTGGATATCTATACTGATATAGACTGGGTAATGTGTTAGGAACGAAAGGATGCCACATCGTTTGATGGAAATGAAAATGATCAACCTACAGAGCCCTGAATTCAAAGACGCCCCAAAAATCAGAGTGAAAAATGATGTGGCAGGCTAGTCCATTTTGCCAAAATTTAATTGCAGCAACTCAAATTATGTACGCAGCACTTTGTATGGCCCCTGTGTTCTTGTATACATGCCTGACAACATCGGTGCATGCTTCTAATGAGATGACAGATGGTGTTGTGGGGATCTCCTCCCAGATCTGGACCAGGGCATCACTGAGCTCCTGGACAGTCTGAGGTGCAACCTGGTGGCATTGGATGGACCAAAACATAATGTCCCAGAGGTGTTCTATTGGATTTAGGTCAGGAAAGTGTGGTGGCCAGTCAATGGTATCAATTCCTTCATCCTCCAGGAACTGCCTGCATACTCTCACCACATGAGGCCAGGAATTGTCGTGCACCAGGAGCCACTGTACCAGCATAGGGTCTGACAATGGGTCCAAGGATTTCATCCTGATACCTAATGGCAGCCAAGGTGCCTTTGTCAAGCCTGTAGCGGTCTGTGTGACCCTCCATGGATATGCCTCCCCAGACAATCATTAACCCACCACCAAACTGCTCATGCTGAATGATGTTACAGGCAGCATAATGTTCTCCATGGCTTCTCCAGACCCCTTTCACTTCTGTCACGTGCTCAGGGTGAACCTGCTCTCATCTGTAAAAGCACAGGGCACCAGTGGTGCATCTGCCAATTCTGGTATTCTATGGCGAATGCCAATCGAGCTGCATGCTGCTGGGCAGTGAGCTCAGGGCCCATTAGAGGACATGGGGCCCTTGGGTCACCCTCATGAAGTCTTTCTGGTTGTTTGGTCAGAGACATTCACACCAGTGGCCTGCTGGAGGTCATTTTGTAGGGCTCTGGCAGTGCTCATCCTGTTCCTCCTTGCCCAAAGGAGCAGATACTGGTCCTGCTGATGGGTTATGGACCTTCTATGGCCCTCTCCAGCTCTCCTAGAGTAACTGCTTGTCTCCTAGAATCTCCTCCATGCCCTTGAGACTGTGCAGGGAGACACAGCAAACCTTCTGGCAATGACACGTATTGATGTGCCATCCTGGAGAAGTTGGACTACCTGTGCAACCTCTGTAGGGTCCAGGTATCGCCTCATGCTACCAGTAGTGACACTGACTGTAGCCAAATGCAAAACTAGTGAAGAAACAGTCAGAAAAGATGAGGAGGGAAAATGTCAGTGGCCTCCACCTGTTAAACCATTCCTGTTTTGGGGGTCATCTCATTGTTGCCCCTCTAGTGCATCTGTTGTTAATTTCATTAACACCACAGCAGCTGAAACTGATTAACAACCCCTCTGCTACTTAACTGACCAGATTAATATCCCATAAGTTTCATTGACTTTATGCTATACTCTGATTAAAAGTGTTCCTTTAATTCTTTTGAGCAGTATATATATATATATATATATATATATATATATATATATATATATATATATATATATATATATATATAAAATACAATACAATACAGTTTATTTTGTATAGCCCAAAATCACACAGGAAGTGCCGCAATGGGCTTTAACAGGCCCTGCCTTTTGACAGCCCCCCAGCCTTGACTCTCTGAGAAGACAAGGAAAACTCCCAAAAACCTTGTAGGGAAAATGGAAGAAACCTCGGGAAAGGCAGTTCAAAGAGAGACCCCTTTCCAGGTAGGTTGGGCGTGCAGTGGGAGTCAAAAGTAGGGGGTCAATACAATACAATATACAGAACAGAACAATTCCTTAAGACAGCATAATAATAAAACTTTTAGAAGTACGGTTTAACAGTAGATGATATGACATAATTAGGTTTGGATATTTTTAGAGTCCTGGAGACCTCATCCATCAGCTGCCTCTCCATTTGGCCATGCCACGGCTGAAACGTTGCTCCGATGAAAGGACCCCTCTTTCCCATGATTCCTGCGATCCTCCATCGGGAGGGTGTGTGTGTATATATATATATATATATATATATATATATATATATATATATATATATATATATATACTGCTCAAAAGAATTAAAGGAACACTTTTTAATGAGAGTATAGCATAAAGTCAATGAAACTTATGGGATGTTAATCTGGTCAGTTAAGTAGCAGAGGGGGTTGTTAATCAGTTTCAGCTGCTGTGGTGTTAATGAAATTAACAACAGATGCACTAGAGGGGCAACAATGAGATGACCCCCAAAACAGGAAGAATGGTTTAACAGGTGGAGGCCACTGACATTTTTCCCTCCTCATCTTTTCTGACTGTCTCTTCACTAGTTTTGCATTTGGCTACAGTCAGTGTCACTACTGGTAGCATGAGGCGATACCTGGGGCCTCATGTATAAACGGTGTGTACGCACAGAAATGTTGCGTAAGAACTCTTCCACGTTCAAATCGCGATGTATAAAACCTACACTTGGCGTAAAGCCACGCACTTTTCCACGGTACCTCATGCCTTGTCGTACGCAAGTTCTCCTCTCGGTTTTGCAAACTGGCGGCACCCAGCGTCAAAGCAGTGCTACTGTTCTTGTGTGATTACTCATTATTTTCATGACGCGGCTTTATAAATACACAGAAACTAACCGCATATTGTTTATTAGTGTAATGCATCTGATTGTAATTAACTCGTAACAATATAATGGTCCAGGGAACAGCCATAGTATTCCAAATACCATAACTGCTTTAGCGTTGTTACTCTCACTTCTCCTTCTTCTTCTTCTTCTTTCAGCTCCTCCCGTTAGGAGTTGCCACAGCGGATCATCTTTTTCCATATTACTCTCACTGCACGACTCGGAGTATTTATATCACTGTATCTGAGTGTGAATCACAGCAGCAGCTGATCGGAAAGAGAATTATCTGTATACGGCATTAAGCACACGCTGTCTCAGCCACTGCAAAACGTTTCAAAGCCTTTCCTGTACGGACCTCGCGGTTCAGAAACAGTTTCATCCCAAGAACTTTAAATGCACTCAATCAATTGCTCCTTGTAGAACTGTTAGGACTTATAAGTACAATCACCTCACTGTAAACTTGCACTACAGTTATAATATCTCACAACCTGAGCCACTTTATAAAGCGTATTTACATATGATGACGATATCATTTTTAAGGTGAAATGCAGCAAAATATGTTTGTTAAATTATACACATAAAACTTTAACTTCATTTAAATAATCTATATTCTTCACTGGGAGTGTCGTTAAGGATAGAATAATTAAACATGTACTACGAAGATATTTCAATGTTCTTTAAGCGTTTTGAAGAATGGCTAAGCTTACAGATGGCTTAACGTCTATTACAGAGGCTGATTGTATGGCGATCGGTTACTTGGGGAAAGAAAAGCAAGGACTGCAGTGACGGCTACGCCAATATATATTGAATATAAAACAGAAAGATAAAGTAACAACACAGCTAAAAACACAGCGACAAATTTCGACAAAAGATAAATGCTTGTCATGAGCACGACGCTCATGAAACACATGTTTAATAACGTGCTTTAGCTCCTATCATCATGAAAATGATATCACGTATACATCTCAGTATTTGAGTTATTCAGAGAGCTGTAATATCACGAATGTCATGGACTCTGTGTCCAGTCGGAGGAAGAGAGCCGGTTTAAGAAGCAAGTAGTGATTCACACACATAGAGCACATAGTAGAAGATCAAATACAAAACAAAGCATTTAACGTGCTACTTTAATTACGATGTGATTTTGAGAAACTGGTTAATTAAACGATTTTAAGATGAAGTTTATAATGTTCTACTAAATGACAAAATAAACTACGTGATTAAAGTGGAAAATTCAAGATTGAAGTTGACATTTCGTGCTTTTTCCCCACCGTGTGCCTTTTTTTCTCTGTACCCTAATAAACTTTCATATGACACTCAGACGGTGGGCTACAACTCTTCTTTTCACGGCACTTTGATATGTGACTTCTTTTTTATTTCCGGCACTGTGAGATTTTGTGAATGTGAGCTTTCAAGTTTCTCCAACACGCTATGTCACTCGATCAACTTCATTTTGTTGATTATACCACGGTTTATTTGAACAAATAGTATGTTTTTCCTTTGCCTCCACTTGGTATTCGCTGAAATTCTTATATTTTCCCCGTGCTTTTCCCATTGTCTTTTCACAGAAGGCTGCGCTTAAGGGCGATTTATATTGATTTGCATATTCAAAGAGGCGTAATTCTGGGAGGATTTGGGGCGTTACAAAATGTGTGTGCACGAGTGTTAGTTTTCACGCTGATCGGGATTTATGTAGCGAAGATCGTGGAAGTTGGAGTACGCACAGATTCCTGCATCTGGATTTTTCTGTGCTTAAGCACATTTCGGCTTTTGTGCTTACGCCATGTTATAGTGCGAGTTCTACGCACGGCGTTATACATGAGGCGATACCTGGACCCTACAGAGGTTGCACAGGTAGTCCAACTTCTCCAGGATGGCACATCAATACGTGTCATTGCCAGAAGGTTCGCTGTGTCTCCCTGCACAGTCTCAAGGGCATGGAGGAGATTCCAGGAGACAAGCAGTTACTCTAGGAGAGCTGGAGAGGGCCGTAGAAGGTCCATAACCCATCAGCAGGACCAGTATCTGCTCCTTTGGGCAAGGAGGAACAGGATGAGCACTGCCAGAGCCCTACAAAATGACCTCCAGCAGGCCACTGGTGTGAATGTCTCTGACCAAACAACCAGAAAGACTTCATGAGGGTGACCCAAGGGCCCCATGTCCTCTAATGGGCCCTGAGCTCACTGCACAGCACCGGGGAGCTCAATTGGCATTCGCCATAGAATACCAGAATTGGCAGATGCACCACTGGTGCCCTGTGCTTTTTACAGATGAGAGCAGGTTCACCCTGAGTATATGTGAAAGACGTGAAAGGGTCAGGAGAAGCCGTGGAGAATATTATGCTGCCTGTAACATCGTTCAACATGACAGGTTTGGTGGTGGGTCAGTGATGGTCTGGGGAGGCATATCCATGGAGGGACGCACAGACATCTACTGCATAGGAAATGGTGCTCTGACTGCCATAAGGTATCGAGATGAAATCCTTGAACCCATTGTCAGACCCTACGCTGGTGCAGTAGGTCCTGGTTTCCTCCTAATGCACGACAATGCATGGCCTCATGTGGCAAGAGTATGCAGGCAGTACCTGGAGGATGAAGGAATTGAAACAATTGAATGGCCTTCACGATCCCCTGACTTAAACCCAATAGAACATCTGTGGGACATTATGTTTCGGTCCATTAGGCGCCGCCAGGTTGCTCCTCAGACTGTACAACAGCTCAGGGATGCCCTCATACAGATCTGGGAGGAAATGCCACAAGACACCATCCGTCGTCTCATTAGGAGCATGCCCCGATGTTGTCAAGCATGCATACAAGCTCGTGGGGGCCACGCAAGACACTGAAAAGCATTTTGAGTAGCAGAAATGAAGTTTTTGAAAAAATGGACTAGCCTGCCACATCTTCATTTCACTCTGATTTTAGGGTGTCTACACAATTGAGCCCTCTGTTGGCAGAAAACTTTTATTTCCATTAAAAGACTTGGCATCCTTTTGTTCCTAAGACATTGCCCTGTCGTTATTTGTGTAGATATCCAACTTCATATTGAGATCTGATGTATCTAATGTGGTTCTTTAAAGTGTTCCTTTAATTTTTGTGAGCAGTGTATACACACACACACACACACACAGTAGACCCCTGTGAAGTTACGGTTCAGGGTTCGCGGATTTTTCCTTAGAACCTAACTATTAATTGTTAGTGGAAAGCACAAATATCCTCCGCAATTTTTTGTGGCTTTTTTTGTGGCAATACTGTGCTGTAGAGAGAACAGAAAGCAACCGCTGAGAGAAACGCGGTTTGGGATGGTGAAAGTAGCCAATCCGAGAGCGTTATTCATTTCTCCTTGCTGCTGATTGATTGCTGCCGCGTCTCCAGCTGAATGTCCTTGTGTTTTTTCGATTTTCTTATTGTTTTGTTCTTCTTAAATGCACAAGATGTCGCCAAATCGCCCTGCACCTTCTGGCACTGAGCCTAAGCGCCTGAAGAAGTTTAAAACACTCCAGGAGAAGGTTGAACTACTGGATTTGCTTCGGGACCTAAGTCCTCGCTACAGGAGACAATGTAGCAACTTCCCATCACAATGTTCCTCAAACCTATGAAGAAAAGCCAGCACAAAACCCCACCAGAAGAAGACCTGTGCAAAGATACGACTTCTCCTGAAACTCCTGAAGAAAAGGCACCACCTGAGGATTTTTAAATGCTCTGCATCGTACTGCACAGCGACTTCATCATCATCATCATCAATATCATCCATAATCGGTGAGTACCCGTACATTTTATTGTATTTTAATTGAATGAAATGATTATGTATTTACTGTACTTATAACAAAGAAAACACGCTTGCATGAATTACAGTACGTAAAGCGGTAACATCGGTATTTTACATTCTAGCACTGCGGGAGACATAGCAGTACAGTACTGTACAGTAGACGGGTTTACCTATACATTCTCTTTTTAGGTAAAGTATTAATGTATTAAGCTGAGTTTGCAATGAAATTAAAGTGCTTTGGGGGCATACTGTATTTAGAGTTTAAACTATAAAAATAGGCATTTAAAAAGCATTTTAACCACCTCCAAAAGTCGTTGGTTTTTCAC
The DNA here is from genome assembly GCF_016835505.1 of Polypterus senegalus. Lineage (NCBI taxonomy): Eukaryota > Metazoa > Chordata > Cladistia > Polypteriformes > Polypteridae > Polypterus > Polypterus senegalus. Next base: position 318,522,155 of record NC_053155.1, on the reverse strand, counting down.
AATTCGCGGGTACACTAGAAACGTAACCCCCGTGAATTTTGGTGGTGTACTGTATATTCACAGCGCATCACTTTCTCCACATTTTGTTATGTTCCAGCCTTATTCCATAATGGATTCAATTCATTTTTTTCCTCAGAATTCTACACACAACACCCCATAATGACAACGTGAAAAACGTTTACTTGAGGTTTTTGCAAATTTATTAAAAATAAAAAAACTGAGAAATCCCATGTCCATAAGTATTCACAGCCTTTGCTCAATACTTTGTCGATGCCCCTTTGGCAGCAATTCCAGCCTCAAGTCTTTCTGAATATGATGCCACAAGCTTGGCACACCTAACCTTGGCCAGTCTCGCCCATTCCTCTTTGCAGCACCTCTCAAGCTCCATCAGGTTGGATGGGAAGCGTCGGTGCACAGCCATTTTAAGATCTCTCCAGAGATGTTCAATCGGATTCAAGTCTGGGCCACTCAAGGACAAAGCCACTCCTTTGATATCTTGACTGTGTGCTTAGGGTTGTTGTCCTGCTGAAAGATGAACCGTCGCCCCAGTCTGAGGTCAAGAGCGCTCTGGAGCAGGTTTTCATCCAGGATGTCTCTGTACATTGCTGTAGTCATCTTTCCCTTTATCCTGACTAGTCTCCCAGTTCCTGATGCTGCCACCATCATACTTCACTGTAGGGATGGTATTGGCCTGGTGATGAGCGGTGCCTGGTTTCCTCCAAATGTGACGCCTGGCATTCACACCAAAGAGTTCAATCATTGTCTCATCAGACCAGAGAATTTTGTTTCTCATGGTCTACGTGTCCTTCAGGTGCCTTTTGGCAAACTCCAGGTGGGCTGCCATGTGCCTTTTACTAAGAAGTGGCTTCCGTCTAGCCACTCTACCATACAGGTCTGATTGGTGGATTGCTGCAGAGATGGTTGTCCTTCTGGAAGTTTCTCCTCTCTCCACAGAGGACCTCTGGAGCTCTGACAGAGTGACCATCAGGTTCTTGGTCACCTCCCTGACTAAGGTCCTCCTCCCCCTATCGCTCAGTTTAGATGGCCAGCCAGCTCTAGGAAGAGTCCTGGTGGTTTCGAACTTCTTACACTTAAGGATAATGGAGGCCACTGTGCTCATTGGGATCTTCAAAGCAGCATAATTTTTTCTGTAACCTTCCCCAGATTCGTTCCTCGAGACAATCCTGTCTCGGAGGTCTACAGACAATTCCTTTGACTTCATGCTTGGTTTGTGCTCTGACATGAACTGTCAACTGATGGACCTTCTATAGACAGGTGTGTGCCTTTCCAAATCATGTCCAGTCAACTGAATTGACCACAGGTGGACTCCAATTAAACATCTCAAGGATGATCAGGGGAAACAGGACGGACCTGAGCTCAATTTGGAGCTTCATGGCAAAGGCTGTGAATACTTATGGACATGTGATTTCTCAGTTTTTTTATTTTAATAAATTTGCAAAAACCTCAAGTAAACTTTTTTCACGTTGTCATTATGGGGTGTTGTGTGTAGAATTCTGAGGAAAAAAATGAATTGAATCCATTTTGGAATAAGGCTGTAACATAACAAAATGTGGAAAAAGTGATGAAGCGCTGGGAATACTTTCTGGATGCACTGTAGATAGATAGATAGATAGATACTTCATTAATCCCAAGGTGAAATTCTCATACTCCAGCAGCAGCATACTGATAATAACAATATTAAATTAAAGAGTAATAACAATGCAGGTATAACTGACAATAACTGTGTATAATGTTAACGTTTACCCCTCGAGTCACATAGTGTGGGGTCTCCTTGGTCTGTCAGTGGAGCAGGATGGTGACTGCAGTCTGTCGCTGAAGCTGCTCCTCTGTCTGGAGATGATCCTGTTCAGTGGATTCTCCATGATTGGCAGAAGTCTGCTCAGCGCCCGTTGCTCTGCCACGGATGTCAAACTGTCCAGCTCCGTGTCTACAATAGAGCCTGCCTTCCGCACCAGTTTGTCCAGGCGTGAGGCGTCCCTCTTCTTTATGCTGCCTCCCCAGCACACTACTGCGTAGAAGAGGCTGATCACCACAACCGTCTGATAGAACATCTGCAGCATCTTATTGCAGATGTTGAGGGACACCAGCCTTGTAATGAAGTATAGTCGGCTGTGTCCTCTCTTGCACAGATCATCAGCATTGGCAGTCCAGTCCAGTTTATCATCCAGCTGCACTCCCAGGTGTTTATAGGTCTGCACCCTCTGCACAGTCACCTCTGATGATCATGGAGTCAATGAGGAGCTTGGTCCTCCTAAAATCCACCATCAGCTCCTTACATATATATATATATATATATATATATATATAAGTGGAACCTCGGTTCACGAACGTCTCCGAACACATACAATTCGGTTTCCGACCAAAACGTTCGCCAAATTTTTGCATCTGTGCACGACCACACACTCAGTATACTAACAAGTCAGTTTCCCTTTCAGTTTGTGCTCGCCAATGATTTCCGCACGTGTTCAGTCTCTCCCTGTGCAGCCCCTGTGCAGTGAGCGAGAGAGAGACAGACAGACAGGCAGACAGACAGGCAGACAGACACACGAGAGAGACAGAGAGAGACTGAGAGCAAGCGAGCGAGATAGAGAGGGCTGGACGCATAAGGCAGAGAAGGCAGTTAAAGAATGCGCCGGGCTTGATGTCATTTTCACTTCTGTTTACAGCGATCAGTTTGTAGCGTGCCTTGTTGCAATGTTACTTTTTTGGGTGGTTTATTAAATTACGGATTATTCAAATGTTCATTTTTTTTCCCTTTGCTTAAAACTCATTAAAAAAGTGTTTTTAGCGAGTGGTTTGAACTCTTGCAGTGTTAGTTGTCTCTGTTGTTCATGGTTTTCTCAGTGTTATTCAATGTTTTTACATTTAGTTTACTATTAGACTGTGCATTTTATGGTATTATTAACTATATTTGTGTGTAAAAACGTAAAAAAATATATATTGTATTTACATACAGTTTGTGCGGTCTGGAACAGATTAATTGTATTTACATACAATCCTATGGGGGAAATTACTTCAGTTCATGACCAAATCGGGTTAGAGTCGACCAGAGTTTTGGAACAAATTAGGTTCCAGTGTATTCAGTATGTATAATATATACATACATATGGAAGCGAAGGTCTGTGATACAGTTTGCACATTTGCAGTTGGAGATCCACAAAGGGAAAAGACGAATCAAGTATCATAAAGTAGTTTTTTTTTTCCTGAGCTTTCAGCCCCAGCCAGGAGCCGTCATCAGACGATAATTCTTAGCCTTACAAGAATCCTAGGCAATATATAGCAAAATGTGGTGATGTGTGTTAGCATGGGGTGGGTCGGGGTAGTTCAGTGTTTAATTTAAAACCCGCATCATATTTCCTTCTAATTGACGCATCATTTTGTTCCCTTTGATTGTCGGGTGTCTTTGATCTCAACCCCCTCTCTGTCGGCTCATCATTTTCATTCCATCCTTTCGTTCCTCACACATCACCATATCAGTCCATAGCAGTAGAGAGAGCCAGCAGGATTTTTTTCCCCGTTGAGATCTGATGTGTTTTCGAATTGTACCTTTCCTTTTTTGGAACAGTTTAGATATGTATAAAGTCATGTACATGGATATCATTAATTGTATCTAGTTTAATAATGTATTTGTTTTAGAAAAATAACAGAATGGGGAGAGGAAGTGTGTTATGTGTAGTTTAAGAGGGCAAGACTTTTAATCTGCCTATGTAAGCCAGTATTTGTAACGGGACTTTTAATTTGTATTGTCTGGAGAGTGGTGGGGTATCTTGGGAGGTGAAAGGTTAAAAGACTTCCTGTACAGCAGCCGCTAGAGAAGGAAACTCCATAAAGAAATAAAAAGAGTTTGATTGATTGATTGGTTTAAATTAATATGTAGGAATATAGTAAGAATTTTAAGTTTATATGTTAGAATTTCAGCTGTACAAGTATTAATAGTTATTGCTTATATGATTTTTTTTTTTTCACACAACGACTTCAGTGCCAGATTCTCTAATTATTAAATAATCAATTAAATAACTAAAAGCACAATAAAAATTATGTTGAAAATCCTGTTAACAACTTAAAAAAAAAATACTTATTCCCATATAGCTGCTTCTTACATTTACCATATAAGTCGTGTCTTGAAACCCGAAAAGTCGACCATAAAATCAGACCCCGACTTATACGGTCATTTAAAAATACGACACTTCGTTTTTTTTTTTTTTACGTCTTCTTGCCTCCTCCAATCCCACACCAGTTTCTCAAACGCATCGAATTCTGTTGCGGCAGCGCAGTTCCCAATTTCTTTCAACACTTCAACGACTTCTAATTTAAAACCAGCTTCATATTTTCTTCTAATCGAACGCTTCATCATAGATAAGGGATGTTCTTATGATAAAGGTGTACGAGGGTGTGAGATACAAAAATCCCAAATCAGTGCAAACGTCGCTTCAGAATAGTCCGGGTATTACCGTGTGGTCACGTGGGCACAATGCACAGAAATAAAAAGGCCGTGTGCCCCGTGGTTACTCTCTCAGGTGGGCGTTAGCATATTGTAATCTCTTGGACCAATAGTGGAAGTTTTTCGCATTCAACTTATACAACCGACATTATAAAATACCAGAAATCATACAGTAAAATCAAACCCCGACTTATCCGTGGGAAAACGTAAACACGTACGAGATATATACGGTAAATAAAAATCTTCCAAACTTAGTTTGTAATTTCTACATTGACTCCAAAACACAGAAACTGGGAAATAAGGACTCACTTAATTAGGCTAAGAGTCCAATGAAAAACAGACGTTGGTTGGAACAAAACCTGCAATCGGCCACAGGGGGGCCCCAGGACCGAGTTTGGGAACCACTGCTTTAACTGGTTAATTGTTGTTAAATGGTTTTGGTTTAACGGATGTAATAGATACAGGGTGCATCTCAATGAATTAAAATATCATAGAAAAGTTAATTTATTTCAGTAATTCATTTCAAAAAGTGAAACTCCTATACCGGGTGTCCCAAAAAGAATATCGGAGTTTTAAAGAGCTGCAGCTTGGCGCCCATTCATCTGAGACTGCAGAGCATCCTAGTGGCGTCTTAAGGAATTCATCTCGATTCATTTCGTTGCTGGTAGATGGTTCTAGTGCTTAAAAAAAAGCTAACAGGATGTTGTTTCAATTAGTTACATTTACAGTTATGGCTGTGCCACAACAAAAAAGCTTTTTGCGTTTGTGAATTCGCCAGAAGTCAATCGGTTGTTACTGTGCATCAGACATTTCGTCAAAAATATGGGACTGACTCTCCGAATGACAATAACATCCGTCGATGATACTCGCAATTTCGGGATACTGGGTGTATCTGCAAAGGTAAAAGCATCGGGCGACCTCGAACTTCCTCCTCTGCTGAGAAAGTCGCCCGAGTGCAAACTGCGTTCACTCAGAGCCCATCGAAATTGGTTCATGAGTTACAGATACCAAAGTCTCCGACACCGGTTGGTTATGAAACCGTATCGTCTGCAGTTGGTTCAGGCGCTTAGACGAGGGGATAAGACGCGTCGAGTTCACTTTTCAACTTTCATACAGCAAAATTTGGAGACCAATGAAGATTGTTGTTCCTTGATTATCTTCAGTGATGAGGCCACGTTTCACATTAGTGGGAAGGAAAATCGTCATAATTTACGAATTTGGGGTGAAGAAAACCCTCATGCAGTTATCGAACATGAACGAGACTCCCCCAAGACTAACTTTTTTGTGCGGGAAACATGTGAATATAACAGTTTTTGTATATGTTTGTATAATTCAATAAATATAGCTCTTTGAATCTCCAATATTCTTTTTTTATATATGAAATGAAACTAGATTAATTCCTCAAGACGCCACTGGGGTGTTCTGTAGTCTCAGATGAATGGGTGCCAAGCTACAGCTCTTTAAAAATTCCAATATTCTCTTTGGGACACCCTGTATTATTATATAGACTCATTACACACAGAGTGATATGTCTCAAGTGTTTATTTCTTTTTCATTTTGCTGATTATGGCTTACAGGTAATGAAAACCCAAAAGTCTGTATCTCACACAATTAGAATATCGTGAGAAAGCTGAATATTGTAGACTCCTGGTGTCCGACACCAAAACACCTGCAGGGTCCTGAGCCTTGAAATGGTCTCTCAGTCTGGTTCAGTAGACCATACAATCAGACTGCTGACGTGACCAGTTGTCCAGAAGACGGTCATTGACACCCTCCCTCCACAAGGAGGCGAAGCCTCAAAAGGTCTCTGCTAAATATGCTGGCTGTTCATCGAGTGCCATGTCCAAGCATATCGAGTGGAAGGAAAAAATGTGGCAGCAGAAAAAAGTGGCCGAGCAACAGGGATAAGCGCAGCCTTGAGAGGATTGTGAAAAATTTGGGGGAGAGTCCCAAGGAGTGGACTGAGGCTGGAGTCGGTGTTTCAAAAGCCACCGCACACAAACATGTGTATTGTGAGGTGGGCTACAACTGTCACAGCATCCATCCATCCATTATCCAACCTGATATATCCTAACTACAGGATCACGGGGCGTCTGCTGGAGGCAATCATTCCTGGTGTCAAGTCACTCCTGAACCAGAGACAACCTTAGAAGCGTCTTACCTGGGCTTACTGGACGGTTAGCAGCTCAGTGATCCAAAGTCCTCTTTTCAGGTGAAAGTCAATTTTGCATTTCAATTGGATGTCAAGAGTCTGGAGGAAGAGTGATGAGGCACAGAATCCAAGTAGCTTGAGGTCCAGTGTGAAGTTTCCAATGTCAGTGATGATTTGGGGAGCCATGTCATCTGCTGGTGTTGTTCCATTGTGTTTTATTTGTGAAGTCCAAAGTCAGCACAGCCATCTACCAGGACATTTTAGAGCACTTCATGCACACCTCTGCTTTATGGAGATGCTGATTTCATTTTCCAGCAGGACTTGGCACCTGCCCACACTGCCAAAAGTACCAATACCTGGCTCAATGACCATGGTGTGTATCACTGGGCTTGATTGGCCAGCCAACTCGCCTGACCTAAACCCCATAGAGAATCTGTGAGGAAGAGGAAGATGAGAGACACCAGAGCCAACAATGCAGACGAGCTGAAGGCCACTAATCAAAGCATCCTGGGCTTCCATAAAACCTCAGCAGGGCCACAGCCTGATGGCCTCCATGCCATGCCGTATTGGTGCAGTCATTCATGCCAAAGGAGCCCCGACCGAGTATTGAGTGTCTACATGGACAGACTCTTCAGTAGGCCAACATTTCTCATTAAAAATCGTTTTTTTTTATTGGTCTCATGTAATATTCTAATTTTCTGAGATACTGAATTTTGAGTTTATTACCTGTAGGCCATAATCAGCAAAATGAAAAGAAATAAAAACTTGAAATATATCACTCTGTGTGTAATGAATCCATCTATCAGCTTTTGAATTGAATTGCTGAAATAAATGAACTTTTGATGATATTCTAATTTATTGAGATTCACCTGTACATGTGTGTGTATATCTATCTATCTATCTATCTATCTATCTATCTATCTATCTATATATATATATATATATATATATATATATATATATATATATATATATATATATATATATATATATATATATATATCAGTGGTGCTTGACAGTTTGTGAACCCTTTAGAATTTTCTATATTTCTGCATAAATATGACCTAAAACATCTTTAGATTTTCACTCAAGTCCTAAAAGTAGATAAAGAGAAACCAGTTAAACAAATGAGACAAAAATATTAGACTTGGTCATTTATTGATTAAGGAAAATGATTGAATATTACATATTTGTGAGTGACAAAAGTATGTGAACCTTTGCTGTCAGTATCTGGTGTGACCCCCCTGACTAAACGTTTCCGGTAACTTCTGATCATTCCTGCACACCGTCTTGGAGGAATTTTCGCCCATTCCTCCGTACAGAACAGCTTCAACTCTGGGATGTTGGTGGGTTTCCTCACATGAACTGCTCTCTTCAGGTCCTTCCACAACATTTCGATTGGATTACGGTCAGGACTTTGACTTGGCCATTCCAGAACATTCACTTTATTCTTCTGTAACCATTCTTTGGTAGAATGACTTGTGTGCTTAGGGTCGTTGTCTTGCTGCATGACCCACCTTCTCTTGAGATTCAGTTCATGGACAGATGTCCTGACATCTTCCTTTAGAATTCTCTGATATCATTCAGAATTCATTGTTCCATCAATTAAGACAAGCCATCCTGGCCCAGATGCAGCACAACAGGCCCAAACCCTGATACTACCACCGTCATGTTTCACAGATGAGATAAGGTTCTTATGCTGGAATGCAGTGTTTTCTTTTCTCCAAACATAACGCTTTTCATTTAAACCAAAAAGTTCTATTTTGGTCTCATCCGTCCACAAAACATTCTCCAATAGCCTTCTGGTTTGTCCACGTGATCTTTAGCAAACTGCAGATGAGCAGCAATGTTTTTTTGGAGAGCAGTGGCTTTCTCCTTGCAGCCCTGCCATGCACACCTTTGTTGTTCAGTGTTCTCCTGATGGTGGACTCATGAATGTGAACATTAGCCAATGTGAGAGAGGCCTTCAGTTGCTTAGAAGTTACCCTGGGGTCCTTTGTGACCTCACCGACTATTACACGTGTGCCTTCCTCTTGGAGTGATCTTTGTTGGTCGACCACTCCTGGGGAGGGTCACAATGATCTTGAATTTCCTCCATTTGTTCACAATCTGTCTGACTGTGGATTGGTGGAGTCCAAACTCTTTAGAGATGGTTTTGTAACATTGTCCAGTCTGAGGAGCATCAACAACTCTTTTTGTGAGGTCCTCAGAAATCTCCTTTGTTGGTGCCATGATACACTTCAACAAACATGTGTTGTGAAGAGCAGACTTTGATAGATCCTGTTCTTTAAATAACACAGGGTGCCCACTCACACCTGATTGGCATCCCATTGACTCGAATTTCACCTTCAAACTAACTGATCATCCGTGAGGTTCACATACTTTTGCCACTCACAGATATGTAATATTCGCTCATTTTCCTTAATAAATAAATGACCAAGTATAATATTTTTGTCTCATTTGTTTAACTGGTTTCTCTTTATCTACTTTTAGGACTTGAGTGAAAATCTAAAGATGTTGTAGGTCATATTTATGCAGAAATATAGAAAATTCTAAAGGGTTCACAAACTTTCAAGCACAACTGTATATATGTAATTTCTTTATTTTTTTTTTAATTTCTTGTTGCTTGAATTAATCGGCCAATTTTTTTTTTTTATACATATTTGTTGCTCCATCTCGCATGCCTCCTTTAACCGAACCTTGAGTAAAAGTGTCAAGTGCTGCATGGTGAGTGGTGGTTGATGTGGTGGCAAGAAAGTGTTGTGTTGCCCTCCTCACCCACTATAAGCACCCGCTAGAAATGCATATGACCAACCCTCACCGATCACAGTGGCACACTTAAAACCTTTGCTAAAAGCAGTGGGCACTGTAATAAGCCAAGCTCAGAGGCCATAAATAATGCAAATAAAGAGGCAGCCGATCAGCTTTTGGGGGGAAAAAAAATTCAAAGAAATAAAGTTTTCATTACTTGTTTTATTGCCCCTACACAGATTAACACAGCAGCGGTACAAAGTGTTAGTGGCGGTTTGAGTGCCGGGATGTTTGAAGGGCTGCCTGGAGGCCTACGTGTGCTCCGAGAGTCAGCTGTGGGGTTCAAACTTGCTAACGCCAAGGCGCACGTCTGGGGCCGCTTATAGAACACGTTCACGGTTTCTGACGGCCAAGTGTGGAGGTGCGCTGGAGGAGAGAGCGCGAAAGTAGTATTCAGTGGAACCTCGGTTTGAGAGTATAATTCGTTCCGGAAATGTGCTCGCAATCCAAAGCACTCGTATATCAAAGCGAATTTCCCCATAAAAAATAATGAAAACTCGTTTGATTTGTTCCACAAGCCAAAACTATTCATATAAAAATGATTAATACAAAATCAAAAGTAAAAAAACATAAAACCAATTAACCTGCACTTTACCTGTGAAAAGAATCATGGCGGGTGTGAGTGAGTTTCTAAACTCTTGTGGGATTCCACCCAACTGGCGTCCCGAAGCAGCGGCAGGCACCCAGCGCTGTAGCAGTTCAATGTAAAAGCGAATCTGAAAAGATCGCAGACATGCTATAAGCCACTGCCATCGATGGGTGGTACAAGGAGCAAGGAACATTATAAATGCGCAGGGCACAGTATAACCTGGCCATGCCCCTGCCTGACTGCTGTGTCTGTGTATAGGAGAGCGGCAGATCCCGCTACAGTAAATAACGGCGCTGTTCCTGTTTCAAGCTGAATAAAACTGGTGTCGCTAAAGTACTGAGACTCGGCCTCATGTTTTGGGGTGCAAGACGGGGACTCGCATGTCACAGCACACACACACACACACACACACGGCCACAATGCTGTAGTAAATAATATACACTCGTACGAATGTTGACTATATGAGTGAGGAACGCCAACTGACAATTAACCACAATCCCGCAGCAAGAGAGAGGAGGACCATCAGCTCAGTTGTGATCATGTGATGTTCACCAGACAAAGCGTATCCGTACTACTCATGTTGCCAGACCTTGCTTATTTATCAAGTCAGAATTTACTAAAAATTTGAGCTCATCTAGCGAAACACTCGCAGACCGAGTTACTTGCAATCCAAGGTTCCACTGTATTTAAAATCAGGTCTGAAGGATAAAAAAGCTCCGCTTTTAAATAGCCGGCAAAAAGGGAGTTCACATGTGTCGCAAAGTACAGGAGTGAACGCGGGAGAAAGTTAAACAGTATTCACTTAACAAAGTCTGAACGTGGAGCCCACACGTCACCAAGACAGACGGGTATGCGCCTCACGAGAGAGCTTCTTCTTCTTCTTCTTCTTCTTCTTTCTGCTGCTCCCGTTAGGGGTCGCCACAGCGGATCATCTTCTTCCATATCTTTCTGTCCTCGTCCTCTTGCTCTGTTACCCCCATCACCGTCATGTCCTCCCTCACCACATCCATAAACCTCCTCTTAGACCTTCCTCTTTTCCATCCTTCTCCCAATATACCCAGCATGCATCTCTCCTCTGCACATGTCCAAACCAACACCATCTCACCTCCCTGACTTTGTCTCCCAACCGTTCCTCCTGAGCTGACCCTCTAATGTCCTCATTTCTAATCCTGTCCATCCTCGTCACAGCTGCAAATCTTAACTCCTTTAACACTGCCACCTCCAGCTCTGTCTCCTGTGCCACCGTCTCCAACCCATATAACATAGCTGGTCTCACTACCGTCCTGTAGACCTTCCCTGTCACTCTTGCTGGTACCCCTCTCACGCCTGACACTCTTCTCCACCCACTTCACCCTCACGAGAGAGCAAGAATGTTTAAATAGTGTGGACTGTACGCAATATAAAGCCAGGGTGCGAACGCCAGAGGTCGTCTTTTGAGCAGGTCTTCAGGCTTTAATGTAGATCTGTGCTACTGAGTAGTGGAGATACGGACGTACTGTCTTTTGTGTATGTAGTAGGTGCTTAGTTTTTCATTTTGTTTTGATCATTGTTTTTCAGCCTGATCCATTTTGTAAGCTGGACGCAAGAAGACTTTTTTTTCTTCCATTTTGTTCTTTTCCTCACTTTTGATTTGGGAACCACTGTAAATTAGGGTTAGGGTTAGGGTTAGGAACACTTCAGCAGTTCGTAAAGACTGCCCAGCAGATCATCGGCTGTTCTTTACCATCTCTGGATGAACTGCACAGCTCTCGCTGCCTCAGGAAAGCAGGAAACATCTTAAAAGACTCCTCACACCCCGCTCATGACATCAGGCAAAAGAATTCGGAGCATCCGAACAAAGACAAATAGACTGAATAGCAGTTTCTATCCTGCTGCTATTAGGCCACTAAATGCCACCTCATCACCTCCAATGCAGCAGTGCAATAGATGACACGTTGTGTAATAGTGTTCATGTGCAATTATGTTGAATGTTCTACCTCATTTCTTCTTATCCTTTTGTAATTATATTTATTTATATTTTGACACCACGGGGACTGCACCTAATTTGTTACAATGGCAATCTGAAAAATAGTATGGGCACTGCTGGAATTAAAGAGATTCCTGATTTGGACTAGTTTCTCTCTCTTACTCCAACCCTTGCTTGCTCACTCTCATCTACTGACACCCCAAGTCGTGAATTTGTACAACTGGGTCCTTCCCCGGGGTGGCACGGTCACACCTTTGTGCCAGCAGATGATGTCCATCTCAGCCTGGCTTTCCACATTGTGTGGCTCGTCTGCCATGACGATGCCTTCCCTTGGCCCCGTATCTTACAAACGACTTCTTTCAAGAAACCAGAGGATTGTGTTTTAAATTACTTGTTGGATTGGTTTATTTTATATTTTGTACAAGACACAATAATATTAATAATAAAAATAATATATAATAATTTACAATACAAGGTGGATAAATTCTTCATGGTAACTACAGGTCCAACATGTCTGCTTTTGACACAAACTACGTACATTACAAGTCTTAAATAAATCTTTTTATAAGATTTGTCCTTCGTTTGTTAACAGTAGTGCGATTTTCTTGGAGTGGTTCTCTGGGGCGGCTATGCCCCTCCCGCCTCGTAAAGCCCCCCGTGTGTGGCCCACATTGCGCCAACACCACATCCGGCTCTCTGACGTGCTCTTCTAAAACAAGATGATCTTAAGAGTTTCACGCCACCTTCACCACCCTTACCGATGGCATTTGGTGACACTAGAAAATAAACATTTGGGTTTGGGGTCCTGCGGGAAGCGGGCCTTTTGAGCGGTCCTCCCCTTCTCCCGACACCCTCCTGTGTTACAGCTGCACTTCTTCCGCTGTTTCAGAGCGCGGTGTTCTTGGTGCTCATCAAAGTGCCATCCATGATGAAGCCGTCGTTGCACTCGCCGACCTTTGACCCCAATGCATCCTGAGGCAGCTCCTTCTCGCAGTCTTGTACTTTAGCACACTTTCTCTTGTAAAGCTGATAACCTGCAAGAAAAAGGGACAGTCAGATTAAAGAGGCAGCCGGCCAGCGAAAGTCATCTGCACGTTAATAATGAACACGGGGGGCCTCAGCACAGCCTTGACTAGTAGCTCTTGGTCGCTTCTTATCAAAGGTGTTTTATTGCCGTGGGCTTTTTGACTTTTATCTAAGGCTGTAAAACGTAATTGAGCCGTGAAGTAGTTGAGTGTAAACAAGTGCAATAATGTAGGTGGAGGTGTGTGCTATGGCCTGATGTGTGTTCAGAGGTTCTTGTCTTTTGTTTAAATTGTCCCAATACGGTAGAGAGTCAGCTTCCTAGCCAGTCATTCTGTGGTTAAATGACGTGTATGTTGCCTTCCTTCAATCAACATGGAAAATACATTAGCATATTAAATACAGAGGAGTCGGAGTCAGAAGAACCGGAAACTAAGGAGTCAGAGTTGAAGGATTTATCTACCGACTCCACAGCCCTTGCTCTGATGGACAGCAAATCACATTGCAGGTTTTTGTCATGTGGTTTACCTGACATGAGTCAGATAACTCCTCCCCAACCCTAATCTTAACCACAGTGTATACAGATGTTATCACTGAGGTATAATATAAAGCGACAAACTCCTAAATGGTGTGGAGCTCTGGAGGTCTGCAGCTAGAGTCCATTGCTGATATATAGATAGATAGATAGATAGACAGACAGTAGAGGCACTTTATACACGATAGACAATGTGATGGACGGCCGGGGTTTCAGTCTGGCTGGGACGTCCCTCAACAGAAAGAAGGAGGAAGAGCAGCCTTTTCAGGGCACTACGTCCCCCGGGACGCTAGATGGCAGCTGCCCTGGATGGAAATGGTTCCCCTGGATTCCCTCAGGGCATCATGGGACATGGAGTCCGGTTCTTCAGCCCTGTTGGGTGCCACATGGGGGAGCTCCCAAGAAGCCTACTGATGACAGAAGCCTGCAGTAATTCCAGGCTACTTGAGGAAGGAGGATGTGGCATTTGACACAGAGAAGGAACACTTCTGGGTCAAGGACTACTTAAAGGACTGGTTGAAACCCAGGAAGCTGAGCTGGAGTTGGGAGGGGGTGTGGCAGAGCTGCTGGGTGGAGAGGAGGATTGAGATATTGTTATTGATTTATTGTTCATGGTGGTGGAGGTGCTTTGGGGCACTTTATTGAAGAAAATAATTAAAAATCAACTTCTGGGTGATTTTACTCTGTGTACTGCGTACTGTCTGTTAGGAAAAAAGGTGCTCAATAGCGCCACCAAGCGTCTACGTATTTACAACAGATAGAACTTCATTTGTCCCCAGAGGGATGTTTGACAGTGTATCGCCTCTTTCAGGTCTAGTTTACTGCAGTCAGGCACTCCCATCTGTTCACATAGAGACAAGTGAATGAGGCAAACACTTGCAGTTTCATCCTTTAGACTTTCTTCTGTCTACTGGCTGAGTATCTCTGAGACATTTAATACCATGTGCTGTTTAATCGGGATCACTGTGCTAAGTTATTAACCAGGATTAATTCCCTGGCTTATTCTATATTCTCTTATTTCTTTTCTTTTTCGTTGTCTCATGTATTATTGTGATTATTTCTGTTAATACTGGTCTATTTGTCATTTAGTCGTCGTGTTTCATGTAGGGACAAAAGAATCAAGGGAACCCTTGCCGTCTGATCCATTAGGCTTTCTTCTGCTTAGTGTCCGAGTATCTCAGTGACTTTTAATGCCATGTTTCTGGTTTTATCAGGCTCACTTTTGCTTCAAAACCTTGGTAGTCTGGCAGCACATTTTCTGTGTATTCATTTTTTTAAAATTAGTTTAGCATGCCTACAGGTTATAACACTTGGGAGGCCCACAAAATGTTAGCATTTAAAAAGAAGACAAACTTTTTAAACTTGCTTACCTCCAACTGCCACACCAGCGAAGACTATCTGGAAGATGCTGTAGATGAGTGGGAAACTGAACATGATCTCCAGCTCCTCCAGGCTAAATGACAGCTGGACAATGGTGCTACATAACTGGGAATTCTGGAAACCCGTCTCCAATGCTACGGTACGAGCCCTGAAAAGGAAAGGCATCGTGAAATCAGCTTCTGGTCTTTGATGGTTTCCCTGACTGGTGAGAGGTACTGTCCCTATTATTTCTTTGCGATGGTTTTCTCTTGTTGGGAACAAATGATCTCAATGTACAGTTCCCTCAGAGTCCTTTAGAAAATATTCAGAGCCCTTCACATTTATTTAGTGCTATGATCATTTAAATTATTTTTTCTCCTTTTTTGCTTATCAAGCAACACTCAATACTCCAGAGGATGTTAGGATTTTTTTACAGATTAATTAGAAATATCCCACTGACACAAGTATTTAGACTCTTGAAATTTAGCTCGGGGGGTGGCACAGTGGTGCAGTGGGTAGCGCTGCTGCCTCGCATTTAGGAGACCTGGGTTCACTTCCCGGGTCCTCCCTGCGTGGAGTTTGCATGTTCTCCCCATGTCTGCCTGGGTTTCCTCCCACAGTCCAAAGACATGCAGGTTAGGTGCACTGGTGATCCTAAATTGGCCCTAGTGTGTGCTTGGTGTGTGGGTGTGTTTCTGTGTGTCCTGCAGTGGGTTGGCACCCTGCCCAGGATTGGTTTCTGCCTTGTGCCCTCTGTTGGCTGGGATTGGCTCCAGCAGACCCCCGTGACCCTGTGTTCGGATTCAGCGGGTTGGAAAATGGATGGATGGATGGAAATTTGGCTCGGGATCGCCCCATTCAGTTGGTCATTGCTGAGTTGTTTCAACACCTTATCTGGAGTCCACCTTTGGTCAGTTCAGTTGACTGGACCTCATTAAACACTAGAATCCCTAATGCCTACGAAAAAACTTGTAATGCCGGGCCACCTTAAATTCCTTCACACCTCTCCATTAACGTCTTTTGTTTTGCAAATAGATAGATAAATAGATACTTTATTAATCCCAAGGGGAAATTACAAATGTGCCGATCAGCACAAGCAGCAGGCAGCCTGCTACTTTATCCCATCTCCCACCGACACAGCTGAAGTTCTCCCAGCTCAAGTGTGTTTATCGTGATGTGAGGTGTCTGGAGTTGTGCAAGGTAGAGACATACATGGCATGCGTGTTCTGTGTCTACAACGATCTGCATAAATGTAGGATGACAGGAAATGCGAGGCAAGAAATGTTGAAACTTTTTTCATGTTATAGTAAAAATTAATAAAATGTTGACGTGAAATGTATAATGCCTGAAGACTGAAGTTTAAATATCAAATACTTTTAGAAAAGATCTACCAAAACAAGTGCACCTTTATTCAAGAATAATCTTGTCCAATGTTCAAATGACATAGTATTTTCAAATAGTGACATTTTCATGTATGCGTGTGTGAGTGTGAGTGTGCGTGTGCGAGAGAGGCAGAGACAGAATTGGTCTCATTCAAGTGGTTACTGGAATATAAAATAAACACTTTCACAAAGGTATAACGAAACAAGTGTTCTATAACAAGCTCTTGTATTGTGTGTCGTCGTATGAGGAGAAAAAATAAATGCAAATGATTTTAGCACAAGGCTACAACCGAACAAAAAGTGGAGCAAAGGCAAGGGGTCCGAGTGCTTTCTAATTGTACCGTGCATACAGTCAGTAAGTCAGCCATTATCATCAAACAGCGTGAACAGCCTCACAACGGATTTTGAAAAATGTTAAATAATGTCACACACGTGCCCGCCCATGGGGACAGTTTAAGGGCTCTGGTGACCGTAATTCCCCGCCGCTGCAGGGGTTGGCACTCTACGATAACGCCTTCCTTTTCCCTCCCGCTGCAGACCAGAAGATTGACGCCTTTTCCACCTGTTAACCAGAAGAACCGCCATCTCTTGGCAGTCGTATACAAACACCCGTCTGAAAAGATGAAACGTATCACTTTCACCCGCCTTTCATTTCTCTTTTTTGAAACAGCAGTTATATGAAGTTTCTCTCACTTCTCTCTCTCCTTACTTTGTTTTTACAAAGTATAAATGTAAGAAAAACTTTAAAATCCATCATTTAAAAATTGAGGAAATCTGACAAGCAAGAGGAGACCATTCAGTCCACTCGTTTGTTTAGCTCCCCAATTCTCTCATTCAGATCCTTCTTAAGGGTCATCCAGGTTTCTGGTTCAACTCCATGGCTCGGTAGTTCGTTCCTGACTCCTGCAACTCTTTTCGTAAAGAACTAAAATGAATGAAGTCCACTGTGATTCAATAAAAATGGGAAGTCCACAAGGGGGAATATTTCTTATAGGCACTGTGTGTATCATATAAGTGTGTTCATGGCAAACATCGTCTGTAAGAAGACATCCGTTTTCAAGGTCTGGTACTTCTCCGCTCTAATTACGGTGCTGGGGAGCGCTGATGTGTTGCGTGTTTAGTAGCTCGTGCTGGTAAGAATTTCATTGTATTGTCACGGTGTAGCCATATAGTCAGTGTGTTCATTAAAGATTTATGTAGTGATTATTTACTTATTTCTTATGATAGTTTATGAGAGCAATCACTTTCAGGAATGCCACCATCAACACCATGGGAAATTGAGTTCATACGGGAGAAACCACGCACGATTCTTTGACAGTCTGCGATATTAAAACAGATTTTTATTCTCCATGTGTGTTAACCTTTGCCACTTGTACCTGTGATTAAAGAACTGCATCTAATGGAGCAGCAGGACACTGATGAGTGGGGGGACCAACACTCTTGAATAATTTAAAGTCTGCCTCCAAAGATGCCACAAAGGGTTAATCTACAAACTTAGACAGGGATGGTGGCGGATCTGATTTCAGATCATGAGCGCTAAAGTGAGACTCACCTGTAGCTCGGCAGGCCGACTATGCGCGCTAGCAGAAATCCGAGGGCGAAGCCTATGGCCGGATATATTGTGCCGATAATCCACAAAGATGGAGCGATAACCCACGAAGACTGATAGAGCACTCCTCCGACGATGGCGATGATCACAATCAAGCACACCCCCACGATAGAGCCAGTCTGAAGGAAAGAAAAGAAGATCGAGTCAGCGCGAATTCCTGAACCAGCCTGTTTTTTTATGGAGCTCGGACAGGTTTGTTCTTCATAATGTGTCTTCACCTGTCCTAACCTATCAAGGTAGAAGGTTTCTCTTCCAAACCTGCTGGACTAAATGATGGGTCCCACCAGCACAGAGAAGAGTGGGCCGTATTTGTGGCAGTTAAGCAGTAACCGAGAGTTGGACACCATGAGGCGGTTGAACGCACAACACAATCTTTATTAATAACCCGCCAACCACCGTATCTCAAAAATCTCAAGAACGCACCTACTGGTCACACTCACTCGGCAGAATAAATCAGTGATTCTTAATTTTTTTTTGAGTCACGGACCCCTTTAAGAATAATGATGAAAGCGATGGACCCCCTTCCACAGAAATATTCACATACAACACAACTTTGCATTTAATGAATATAATTTACTTTAATGTATGGGACAATCAAATCTCGATAAATAAAGTAAAAAATCTAAAAAAAAAATTCATTTTTTTATGCAAAAAGTAATGGCTCCTCATTATAATTATGAAATACAATCCTCTTGTGCAAATTAAAACAGATGTACTACTACTACGTTTTCTACTACCATTATTACTACTGCTATATCATCTACTCTAAATCAACAGTACCGGCCTGTATGGTGAATCCATCCATCCATCCATTATCCAACCCGCTACATCCTAGCTACAGGGTCATGGGGGGTCTGCTGGAGCCAATCCCAGCCAACACAGGGTGCAAGGCAGAAAACAAACCCTAGGCAGGGCGCAAGCCCACCGCAGGGCACACACACCCACACACCAAGCACACACTAGGGACAATTTAGAATTGCCAATGCACCTAACCTGCATGTCTTTGGACTGTGGGAATGTTATAAATGTTAATTTTTATCTGACCCTCACAGATCCCCTGAAACCCATCCATGGACCCGCTAGGGGGTCCACGGACCTCAGATTAAGAACCCCTGTAATAAAGAAAGGCATGGATGGCAATAAGAAGTGGCAGTACTGGTGAATGGAATGGCAAACAAGTCAGTAAATAAACTTTAGAATAACTTAATCACTGTGGTGGGCTGGCGTCCTGCCTGTGGTTTGTTTCCTGCCTTGCGTCCTGTGTTGGCTGGGATTGGCTCCAGCAGACACCCGTGACCCTGTAGTTAGGATATAGCGGGTTGGATAATGAATGGCTGGAAAACCTAATCATGGTGACACATTTTTCTTGGGTTGGAAACATTAGGATTTCCTTGTTGATTACAACAATAATTGTAAAGTTGCATTGAAAGCATTGTGTATTATGAACCTAAAATGTAGTAATATTTCACATTGTGAGATTAGTGTGAGTTCTGTTGATGTCTTCTATAACTCTGTGATGGCCTGTGTGGCGTGCTGGGCTGGTTGCTTCAAGTGAGGCCCACCAAATCAACAAGCTAATTGAGAAGGAAAGCTCAGTTATGGGATGTCCTCTGGACCTGCTGGAGGTTGTGGTGGAATGAAGACAAAACCAAGTGCCATTATCAACCTTGTTACGGATCCCCTCTGTGACACACCAACACTGAGGACCTTCAGCCAACAAATTATTCAGCAGAAGTGTGTCAAGAAATGCTAAAGGGGCTCCTCTATACCCCCAGAAAATTGTATAGTGCCTCACTGGGACTGCTCTCTTATCTTTAGCCAAATGAGATGCTTTCTCTACTTTTTTGTAATTCTTGTGACTGTTCGAGGTTGTCCTTGTTGTTTGTTATGATATTGTTTGAGCTTCTGGAAAAAGCTTGGAACAAATAACGAACGAACAAACAAAAGAGGTGTTCATACATTTCAGATGTTCTATCCATCGTTAAACCTCTACAAGGTGCTCTGTCTAAGACAACACTCCCAATAAGCCACGTGTCGTGTACAGCTCTCTGTAATGGTTTACTGCATAAGTGAACACGAGTAAAATGTAACAGAGATGACTAAGGGAAGAAACGTCAAAAAACAAGTAAAAAGCAAAAACGAACGTCTGTCGTAATTTCGACAATCCTTTCCGTTGGGAACAGAAAATGGGTCAAATTAAAGAGATGGGTCCAGCTGCAGACCTCCGGTGCTCTGCGAGTCAGTAACTCTGCTGGGCAACCAATTGGATTGCAGGTTTTTGTCACATGGTTTACTTGACTTGAGTCAGATAACTGCTCCCCCTACCTCAAATACTAATCCTAAGCATAGTGTAACCAGGAGTCACTGATATATAATATAAAGCAACAGCCCCCTCAATGGAGTGGAGCTCTGGAGGTCTACAGCTGTTAGTCTATTGCAACAAAAAAACAGAAGGATACCCAAACACTCCGGTGGGCTGGTGCCCTGCCCGGGATTGGTTCCTGCCTTGCACCCTGTGTTGGCTGAGATTGGCTCCAGCAGACACCCGTGACCCTGTGTTCGGATTCAGTGGGTTGGATGATGGATGGATGGATGGATGGATAACCAAAGAAAAGTACACAGAGGATACTTTAGACAATCTGCAAACTTGGATAAAAAGGAAGTGTTTGGGATGAACTTTATACCTTTGACTGACAAGTGAACCTTGAACATTTCCGAATCAATCGTTTAGCAACACCCTCACAAAACTCCACAGAATGTCAGCAGAGTGGAGTTCAAAATGTCGCCCGAAAACGATATGTATTATAGAATAACGTCTTAGAATCGGAGTAACGTCAGAATCAAGTTCTGCGACTGATAAAACCTATACTCGCGTATAAAAGAATGGCAAAATAAATCTCGAATGTATCCAAAAAAAAGAAATCCATTCATAACAGTATTACTTATGTCAAGAAATATGTTTTTGTTTTTTTCTCTGACATATGATAGTTACTGAGCGACATGCCAGACTTGAGCAGGTCATCACCACACATACTGTAGGCCAGAGGAGGCCGTCCGAAACGAGCTTTTACACTTAGACTCTCTGTGTGCGTTTTGATCGTTTTAGCAGTCTGGTATTTTCTCGTTCTCTCTTGTTCATCACTTCTTATGATGATGGTACCAGGTCTTAAGATCTCTGCCCACCAGTACAGTGAAGGAAGATTCACCTGCCCATACCCCTCTTCTCAGTGCTCGCTCGCCCGCTCGCTAACTGAGTGCATCCCGTCCTTATCGCCCTGTTCAGTGCAGTTGTCAGCTCTCTTTGTCTCCTTACCTTAAGTATGATCTTTGCCTTCTTTGGAAACCTGTGCTTCACATACATTCCCAAGGCAACAGGAATCAGGAGGGTCACTAACGTGATGCCTGGAAGACACAAACAGAAGCACTTTGTGAGTATCAACTACCTAAGGTGGCACAAAGTGAACGTTTCAGGTAGTTCAATATGATGAGACATCGGTTCACCGATATATTCAATATTTCAATTATTAATGTATTTTGCTAGTTCAAATGCATCACGCATTACGCCATATCATTTCCTCTTTGACCTTTACTGTCTGTTTTATGCCTGTTTCATTTGATCAAATTTTTATACATTTTTTATATAAATGTATTTTATTTATTAATCCATAGACTAGTTGGTGTGAGTCACCGGGCATGTTACTTTATGTGATCGGCTGTACGGGAGCACAACTCACTAAGATGATATAAACCACAGTGAATAGGATGAGCCAGCTTGTTTGGCTGAATGGCCTGTATTCTCGTCACAATTGTTCTAATAACATTCCGAGTACAAGGTCATGAAATGTGGCCTGATTTGATGGCCTGCTGCCCACCAAGTGGACTGGCAGCTGTTACATAGTGCAGCGGTTTCTTGGAACAAACAGTTCATCTCGTTTCAAAATACTTCAATTATTAATGTCGCTTAGCGGTTCAGTCTCACAGATTCATCACACATTTCACCGCATCAGTTCCTCTTTAGCCTTTATTGACTGTCTTATGTCTTGACTTTATCGAAAGGCGCCATAGACTAGTTGGAGTGAACCACTGGGCATGTCAGTTTATGTGATGGGCTGCATAAGAGAACACGGTCAACACGTTAAGATGACATAAATGGAGGCTACGACTTAAAAATCGAATGTGACAGCGCCTTTAAAGATTTCCAAATCTCGATAATGTTATTTTACAGAATCTCAGTGAACAGGATGGACTGAATGGACTGTTCTCATCACAATTGTTCTAATAACGATCCGAGTACTGTAGCCTGATCTGAAGGCCTGCTGCCCACCGAGTGGACTGCCTGACTTTACACTGAGCAGTGGTCTCTCGATGAGAAGCCCAAATAGTACATCTCATTACAAACTATTTCAATTATTAATGTCGTTTGGTGGTTCAGTCTCACAGATTCATCACACATTACACCGCATCATTTCCTCTTTGACTTTTACTGACTGTCGTACAGTATGTCTGTGATTGTATTGAAGAGAGTCATAGACCAATGACATTACACGATCAGATTCACAGGAGCATGCTGGTAACTCGCTAAGACGATGTAAACGAAGACTGTGACTGAAAACTGCTGGAAATGTCGCCAAATGTGACAAAGCCTTGGGAGATTTTCAAATCTTGATGATGTTTTTTGGAGAATCTCAGTGAACAGGGTGGACAAGCTTGTCAGGCTGAATGCCATCTTCTCAAATCATTTTGTCTACAAGGTCACGAGCTGTGACATTTAATGAACTGCGGCCCACCAAGTTGTGGCCCACCTGTTGTTACATAGGGCGGTGGTTACTTAGTATTGATCATTACAAAATATTTCAATTATCAATATCATTTTGGTGGTTCAGTCTCACAGATCCATCATGCATTGCACCTCATCATTTCCTCTTTGACCTTTACTGACTGTATGTCAGCCATGGCTTTGCCTATCGATGAGGAATTGTTATTTCATTTCACGCTGTTAGTTACCGTCTTTTAATGCAGGAGTACACCAAGACCAAAACACATGAATTATTTGCAATGAAGATTCAGTGGACTTAAATAGTAACTGCCATATGCAAATGGCCATAACAACACAAAAGAGAGGAAGCATTTACATGAGGGGTGCCCAGCTCCAATTTGGAGGGCTGCAGGTGTTCATTCTAACCATTTTCTTAATTAGTGACCAGTTTCTGCTGCTAAGTATCTTCTTTTTCATTAGTTGTATTGACTTGCTATTTAAGACGCAGACCCCTTCATTGTTTCTTTTTCCTTTATTAGGAGTCAAATGATAAGACACAAAGTGAGCCAACACATGACCAGCACCTCAAAAATAAAGAAAGGTGAAGGTCTGAGTAATGTTGATCTGCTCAGGTCCATTAAGTGGTTGTCTTGGAAAAAAGAACATCAACAGTTCTGGAAATGTCTGCTGTGGCAGAATAAGAGCACCAGCAAGCCATGGTGATAAATAATGGACAACAAGAATCAACTAATTAAGAAACCTGTTGGAGTTAGCTGGTCATCTGTTGGCGCACAGCACATCTCATTTTTGTTTGGCTGCCATTTAAGGAAAAAATAAATCAATTCAGAGGACGAGGTCTTTGAAAACAAGACAATTAAAATGAAGGGCATAGAAGACAATTAACAAAAGGAATTGGAGACAGGAAGGAAAACCAGCAGCCACTGCGGCCCTTCAGGATCGGACTTGGACATCCCTGATTAAGAGTAAAGTTCACAAAATTCAAAACTTACCTATACTTTCATATGGGATTTGGATGTCGTTGTCTGTCCACATTTTAGTGTAAATAAAAAGACACAGAGGCATCATTCCCATCGCCAGGATCGTAGAACATGCCGTCATGCTTATGCTGAAACAAAAGAGACAGAGAGCTTCGTTTAGGACAGACGTGTCAGTGACACTGGCATTAAATCAGAATGTCCAGCAGCACGGCGGCGTGCCCACAGAAGAAGGCGCAGTCTCTGAATTATCACTATCATCCACGTATTTCGTAGTCCAACTCATGTTAGTAATGGGATGCTGGGCATTATATGCCAGGCAAATGTTAACACTTAGGCATTCATTTTCAAATCTTAATCTGTCACGCGCAAGGCTGAAGCCAGCCTGGGATGACACGTCAGTCGATTGTGGACACTAAGCTAATTTCTCACATACAGTTGCCTATTCATTTCCATGTATTTGCTTAGCAGATGGTTTTATCCAAATTGACTTTCAAAAGAGGTCAACATAATCGAGTAAACAGCCATCTTGGGGACTCTTTGGGAACGAGTGTGACTGGACAAGGTGACAAAACTAATCATCACGAGTGAAGAACTCAAAAAAAAATACAAGCGAGTGACAATTCCAGGTCAGGTCAGGGCAGGTTGAGGATCATCCACTGGTTCAGCGCTTTGCCACACACACCACTCCATGAAACGGCTCAGAATCCTGGATAGCAATCCACGGTCCAATCCCACCCTCTGGAAATGATCCTCTATCAGTCACAGCCAGGTGTTACGTGGGCATCCCCTTGGCCTGGTCCAGCCACTCGGGTCCTCAACAGTGAGGGTCCTGTGAGCCAGATCAACCTCAGGGTATCACACCACATGGCCATAGTGCCATAACTGACGCTCCCTCACAATGCAGGTCATGTGCCTCATTCAGGACTCCATGAGCGACACAAAGTCTAACCAGCGGTACCCAAAGACCCTCTGAAGAGACAAATATGAAGGAGTCCAGTCTTCATCTCAGGTCCGTGGATAGCGTCCATGTCTCACAAAAAGGAAACACCGGACTCTAGAGACGTGGACCTTCATCCTTTTGCAGAGATATCAGGAGTGGCTTACTTACTTTTGGACTCTTTCGGTCTGTTACTTATCCGCAACATATGTAATGCAAAGCTTACCGACTGACTCACTCACTATTACCTGTTTAATTTGGCAGGATGGTACATCTAGAGCAGTGGGTATCCGCTAGGAAAGGACATTTCGATATATCAATATATAGGGGTACAACTCCCCATACAATAGAAAAGCAAAATCTCAGAAACGTTTGGACGGATTGGATTAATATTCAGTGACATTATAGAAAAATATGAGAAAATTAGCCACCCAGTGGTTTTCTGTTTCTCAAAATTTATCGGCTATAAAGCAAGTGGGGTATTCATAAGCAGGGCACCCATTTATTTTCCCTCATGATCATGTAGAGAAATATGGCATGCAGCTCGTGCAAACAAAAAAAAAAACACCACCACAAGCAGAACCGCGCAACTCTGCTGGTAAGTGGCGAAGGGGAGATGCCCTGCACAGGGAAAAAGAGACAAGGTGATGGGTTGAATGGAGACTGAGATGTGAAATGGACAAAGAGAAGTTCGGTAAAACTCAAAGAAGACTTTGTTGGGTACACGCAGTACTCCCAGGTCTGCCGACATCTTCTTACGAGTACAACACAATCCGGGAGAGATGATGTGCCGCGATAGGTTTAAACACTTGCACAGGCACAACATGCAGGAGGTGGACATTGTACGTGGTTGACGGTATAATTATTTCTTTTCACCTGTTCTTCTCTGTACAATGCTTATAACATTCAATTCATTGCATGGTCCACGTAAATGTGCAGCCCGTAAACGTCAATGCTGTGTGTAGTAATAATCATATATTGCTTTTGATTGAAACCTTGCAAAACATAACGGTACAAGATTACACATCAAAGAGCCACATTCAATTCTGACTGACGCTAACATTTTTACAGGATCTGCTACAGGGTCAGATTACATTTACACCCAGCATTCCCAGAATTCCTATTGATTGTTTTATTCAACTCAGAAGAGTACGCCTTCCAGTAAATCTGTGCTTTCCAATGACCATCAACAAAAACCGAGTCAGGAACTGAATGAATGCAGGAATGTTTTACTCACGGACAACCGTGTATATCGCGTTCTAGAGTGAGGGGCTTCAGTTAATTCATAATATCAGCCCTTGGGTGTGGGGAAGAAAACAAAACAACAATATTATGTACAGAAAAGTACTCAATTAATCCGATTAACTGACGACACGTTATTAGAACAATCTGGACGAGATCAGGCTGCTCAGCCTTAAAAAGCTCACCAATCCTGCCCACTTAATTCTTCTAAAGTAACGTCAAGTCGAGTTTTGAACGTCCATAATGGCCTACTGTCTGCTACCCTACTTGGTCGCTTATTCCATGCGTCTGTGCTGCTGTATGTGAAGAAAAATTTCCTAATGTTTGTGCGAAATTTACCCTTCACAAGTTTCCAACTGTTTTCCCTTGTGCTTGCTGCAGAATTTAATTTAACCTCCTTGGTGTTAACCTCAAGTGTAACTTGGGCTTGGAATTCTGTGTAAATACGGTTACATCCGAGTTAGACTTGAGGTGACACGTAACGATACACTTTACAGTGTTAAGCCTGAATAACTCGTCAGCTTCAGTTAAGGAATAATTTCAATCACTCTTAAACAAAACAGCAACAACAAACGTCGTGTACAGGAAACAATTCAGTCCGATTAACTCACAGCACAATATTAGAACATTAGAAAGCTTCAGTTGAGAAAAGGCCATTTAGCCCAACAGAGCTCGCCAGTCCAATCCACATAAGATAACAACAAGTCGAGATTCAAAAGTCCTACTGTCTGCCACACTACTCGGTAGCTTATCTGCGGTTCTCTGCATGAAGAAAAAATTCCTAATGTTTGTGTGAAAGTTACCTTAATAATAATAATAATAATACATTTTATTTCTATAGCGCCTTTCCCATGCTCAAGGCACTTCACACAGTTTAAGAAAGGATGGCAGGGTATACAGTATATAGGATTGTACTAAATCAGATAAATAAATAAAGAAGATTAAGATGGTAAATTCTGAGAAAAAGCCTGACAGACAACAGAATTGATGGTCTCGCACACACACACACAAAGGTGACATGAGCATCTTGACATGGAGGTAAACTGAGAGAAGGGTAATAATGTCAAGCAGAGCTAAAAGCCTTCCTGAACAGATGAGTTTTAAAAGAATTCATGGAGTCAGCTGATCTCATTAATTTCGGGATGTCATTCAAGAGTCTGGTCACTCGCCATACAGCTGAAGGCCCTGCTGTCACCCATGGAGTGTAGATTAGTGTGGGGCACAACAAGACTGGCAGAGTCAGAGAACTTAATGGGCGGACGGGCACATAGTGATGGAGAAGGTCACTGATGTAGTTTGGCACAAGGTCGTTTAAGGCTTTGTTGGTTATTAGTAGGATTTTATATTCGATTCTGTAGATAGATAAATACTTTATTCATCCCAAGGGGAAATTCACAATTCACTGTAAGACACAGGGAGCCAGTGAAGACGGAGAAGGATGGGTGTGATGTGCTCGCTGCTGCTGGTCCGAGTAAGGACTCTTGCAGCTGAGTTTTAGAAGGAGCACCTGCCAGTAGGGAATTACAATAATCGATCAGGAATGTGATAAAAGTAGGGACAAGTTTCTCAGAGTTAGAAAAGAAGAGGAAGGAGCGAACACGGGATATGTTACGGAGGTGAAGGTAAGAAAGTTTCTTAATGTGATTTATGTGGGCAGAATAAGAAAGGAAGGAATCAAAAATGACACCAAGATTCTTTGCAGTAGAGGCAGGTCTGATGAGATCACTGCCAAGAGTGACTGGGAAGGAGCTCATTTTATTACGTTGCACTTTGCAGGAGTTCAGTTTTGTTGCAATTTAATTTTAAAGAGTTCTGCTCCATCCAGGTTTTAATTTCACTGAGGCAGGGTGTGAGCTGAGAGAGCTCTGATAAAGTTCCACTTTTAACACTGAAGTAGAGTTGAGTATCATCTGCATAAAAATGATAGCCCAGTCCAAAGCTACGAATAATATGGCCGAGGGGAAGCATATAAATACAGAAGAGAAGAGGGCCGAGGACAGAGCCCTGAGGAGCTCCTTGTGTGACTGGCGCTGAGCTGGATCTGCTGTTGCCAAGACCAACAAACTCTTACCTATCAGTCAGATAGGACTTGAACTACTGGAGGGCAGTGCCAGAGATACCCAGCATGTTCTCCATTCTGGACAGTAGAATGTCAGGTCTGACCTGAGGTCTAACAGAATTAATATGCTGGTTTGGCCAGAGTCTGCTGCCATAAGCAAATCATTGGTTACCCATAGCAGAGCAGTTTCACAGCTGTGCTGTGCCCTGAAACCCGATTGAGAGGGTTCTATCAAGTTATTAGAAGTTAAGTTGTTGGTGAACTGGGAGGCTACAACACGCTCAAGAAGTTTTGGTAGAAAAGGTAAGTGGGGAATATGCCGGAAATTGTTAAGATTGTCAGCATCGAGACCAGACTTTATACAATCATTATAACAATCTGGACACGAAGAAGCCATTCAACCCAATCAGTCCTGTCCACCTCATTCTTCCAAAATAACATCAAGTGGAGACCTGAAGGTCCCTAATGTCCTCCTGTCCACCACCCTACTTGGTTATTATTCCAGGTGTCTGTGGTTCTCTGCATGAAGAAAAACTTCCTAATGTTTGTGTGAAATTTACCCTTCACAAGTTTCCAGCTGTGTCCCCATGTTCTTGATGAACTCATTTTAAAGTCACCATCTCGATCCACTGCACTTCATACACCCTTCATAATGTTAAACACTTCAAATCACGCCTGCTCTTCTTCTCCTATAATGGCTCAGCTCTTTTAATCTTTCCTCATAACTCATTCCCTGTAGCCCTGAATCAGCCTAGTCGCTCTTCTCTGGACCTTCTCTTGTGCTGCTATGTCTTTATGGAGACCCAAACTGCACACAGGACTCCGGATGAGGCCTCACCAGTGTGTTATAAAGCTTGAGCAGAACCTCCTGTGACTTGTACTCCACACGTCAAGGCGCTGTATAACCTGACATTCTGTTAGCCTTCTTAATGGCTTCTGAACACTGACTGGCAGGTGATAGTGATGAGTCCACTACGACTCATAAATCCTTCCCATAACGGTGGACTTTTAATTTTCAAACCTCACTTTTTTAATTCCTGTGCGTAATTCTGTACATTTACTGACATTAAATTTCATCGTCCACAAGCCTGTCTGCTGTCCAAGTCCCTCTGTGATGATTCAACAGATTCTCGATTATCTGCCTGTCCACCTCACTTGGCATCATCTACAAACTTAACCAGCTTGTTCTTTATATATTCATATCTAAATCATTTATAAATATTAAAAATAGCAGTGACCCTAGCACTGCCCCCTGCTGGTCACCACTCTTAATATCACCCAATTCTGATGAGGTTCCTCACACCATCACCTTCTGCTTCCTGTGTCTGAGCCAACTCTGCACCCACACTCCACACCCTGAACTCCCACCTCTGTTAGTTTGATGCCCACCCTCTCATGTGGCACCTTATCAGATGCTTTCTGACAGTCCAGATGAACACCACAACTAACTGCCATAATCTTAGGAAAGTTTCTGGGTGAAGCCGAGTAACCCAAGTAGTTTAACATGAAATATAAAACACAATAATGTGTGCAGACAGTCAGGGGGTCTGAATACATTCTGAATCCACTGTGTATAATTATAAATTATTCTCCCCACCCTTCCTTGGACTTTCTCGTGTTTTATTGCTTTGTAACACTGAATTGCAGTTCATTTAATTTGTTTCAGTTGTTGTTTTTTTCATAATTAGTAAAAGAGCCTTCAATGTCGCAGTGAAAACAAATCTCTACAGAGTGATCTCACTTTATTACGGTTATTAAACACACAATCATTGATTCAATTCTGGGGGATTCAATGTTGTAAAACAATAAAACTTGAAAAGTCCAAGGAAGTAAATTCTTTTTATATGCCCAGTAAAAGATGGAGAGATAAGCAGGGAGGCTACCATACACCCAAGGGAGCAAATTCTCAGAAATTCTCCATGTCCTGCCGTAACGCAGGGCAAGACCTCCTTATGCCCTCAAAACAGCCCCAGCTCTTCCTGGTGTGGATTGTACCAGATGTTGGAAATGTTCTTTTGAGATTCTGGTCCATGTTAAGATGATTGCATCACGTGGCTTCTGCTGATTCGTCCGCTGCATCTTCATGCTGATGATCTCCCCGTTCTAACACATCCCAAGGGGGTTCTATTGGATTCATATCTGGATTCACTGAGCATGAAACCAGTTTGAGACAACTTTTCTTTGTGAACATTGTGCAGTATCATGCATGAGATAGTCATTAGAAGATGAGTAATTTGTGGCCATGAAGATGCACATGGTCAGAATCAATATGGGAGATGGTGGAAGGTGGAAGCAAGGTTCAGCATGGTGCCCGGCTGAATGCCAGTGGTGCAGTGGTCAAGGCTTTGGACTTCAAACCCTGAGGTTGTGAGTTTGAATACCATCACTGACAACATGTCACCCTGAGCAAACCACTTCTCCTGCATGTGCTCCAATTTGAGAAGACAAAAAGAAATGTAAGCAATTGTATCTTAAACATTGTAAGTCACTTTGGATAAAAGTGTGAGCCAAATAAATAAATGTAAATGATGGCAGGGACCTGAGGATGTGTAAAGTTGGCGGACGTCTCCTCTGTCTGCGGTGGCCCCTAAAGCATAAGAAAGGAGGTGTCCATTTTAGAAAGGAAGCGATGTGTCTTGGGATTGTTTCTAAAGGATGGATTCAAGCAAGAATTGATTGGTATTAATGGGCCAAAAGTGCACCAAGAGAACATTCCCCACACCACCACTACCACCAGACTGGACTGTTGTGACAAAGCAGGTTGGGTGCCTGGATTCATGCTGGTGGCACCTGCCGACTGCGTCCCTCTGTGTAAACCGAGATTCACCACAACAGGCAACGTCTTTCTAGTCTTCAGCTGTGCCGGTGCCCACTGCAGCCTCAGCTTTCTATTCTTGGTTGACAACTTGACGTGGTCTTCAGCTGTTGTAGCCCATCTGCTTCAAGTTTTGATGTGCTGTGCTTTCTGAGATGCTGTTTTGTATCAGAGCCTGCTGCAGTGTCACGTGGAGCTTTGGTTTTGGGGCCTGTTATGTTCTCGTTATACACACTCCCATTGGGACAGGCGTTCACTAAAGACACAGCAGGAAAGGGGAAGTGGAGAGGAAGTTGGAGGAATGAAGAAGGATTTTGGAAGACAGAGGATTGGAGATAAATTGGGGACAAATAAAGATCTATCTATCTATCTATCTATCTATCTATCTATCTATCTATCTATCTATCTATCTGTCTGTCTGTCTGTCTGTCTGTCTGTCTGTCTGTCTATCAATCTATTCCACAGACTCTAAATTAGCCTTCCATTAGGGAGCACAACCTACTCAAACATTAACTCTAACCTCATCCTTGCCTGGTCCTGAATTTGTCCTTGATGCTCTTGCCATAGCTTCTATCCCCTTTGGAACTAACTGTGTGAGCAAATATATATTTCTTCTTCTTCCAGCTCTTCATTTTTTTCCTACTTCTATGTCAGATCAATGTGCCTGACCAACCTTCCCCAAACAGCTTGGACCTGCACCTCCTCCCCAGTCAGCCCCTTTTCCTTCAGATCTTCTTCTACTTTATCCACCCATCTCTGCTATCACCTCCCTCACTTTCTCTTCCCCTGGACTTTCGTTCCCATCACTCTTCCACCCACATATCAGTCGTCTCTCCTCCTCACATGTCCATACTACCAAACAACTACTTTCCTGTCATTTCTGAGATTTTTCTCCCACGTTTGTTGTTCCTCTGATGGTCTCATTTCTTATTCTGTCCTTTTTTGTAACTCCACATATCCATCTTCACCTTCTCATTTCTGCCACATCTAACTTCTTCTCCTGCTCTGGTCCCTTTGCTGCGTTTCTCAGCTCCAGACATCTTTGCTGGTCTCAAAAGCCTCACCTTTAACCTTCACTTTAATTCTTTGATCACACAATACTCCAACTATCTTCTCTGCACTGCCCCCTACTACGTGTTATGTCTGCATCTAATTCTCCATCTAGGGCTACCTCTGACCTCCAGATATTTAAATGTTTCCACTCTTTTCAATGGCTCTCCCTGCAGGCTCACTTCTGAACCCCGGTCATCATTAAACCTCACATATTTAGTCTTCTTCTTCTCTTCTTCCTATTTATCTTCAACCCTCTGTCTCCCAAAGCCCTTCTCCGTTCTTCAAATTTTCCATTTCCTCTTTTCTGGGGCTACACCACACAAAGTCATCAGCACAAAGCCTGCAGCGGGGGGACTGGTCTTTTATCCCATAAGACTCAACACATCCATCAAAGAGATTAGGACTTCAAGAAGACCCCCGATCCTCTAACTAGGGTCTTCTCTGCTACCTCAACGCTGCTTCAAACTCATGTTCTCACACCCTCCTAGACAACATATATATATATATATATATATATATATATATATATATATATATATATATATATATATATATATATATATATATATATATATATATATATATATAGTAGGGAGGGCAGCACGGTGGCGCAGTGGTAGCGCTGCTGCCTCGCAGTTAGGAGACCTGGGTTCGCTTCCCGGGTACTCCCTGCGTGGAGTTTGCATGTTCTCCCCGTGTCTGCGTGGGTTTCCTCCGGGAGCTCCGGTTTCCTCCCACAATCCAAAGACATGCAGGTTAGGTGGATTGGCAATTCTAAATTGGCCCTGGTGTGTGCTTGGTGTGTGCTTGGTGTTTGTGTGTGTCCTGCGGTGGGTTGGCACCCTGCCCAGGATTGGTTCCTGCCTTGTGCCCTGTGTGGCTGGGATTGGCTCCAGCAGACCCCCGTGACCCTGTATTCGGATTCCGCGGGTTAGAAAATGGATGGATGGATAGTAGGGAGCTCCGGCCCTTGCTCGCTTCTCTCGCCCAACCCCGGGTTTGATTAACCGGATATACAATTTCAAGAGAATGGAAATTCTTACATATGCATTATTTTCACTTTTACTTTAAAACTTTAGTAAAAACAATATTTGGAATCAACTTTTCTTTAATATCGCATTGAATTTTGATTCCGTGTTTGGACTTACATCGTAACAACACAACGTATAACTGCCTGTGAGTGAATATCATATCTTTCTCTCTAATAAGTAAAACGTCTTTCTCGAATGTTTGTTCCTGCTCTTTCTTCTTCGCTTAGTCATTGACGTGTCATCTAGAACATATCAAATTATTGTCCTGATAAAATTTATAAGAGCTGAGAGTGCAGGAAGCGTGTCTGACAAAAGCATTCACACGACTGAGAGGTTAGATGACCGTGGCCTTGTTTGAAAAAAGCTGCAAGTATGACGTGACTTGAAGGAATCTCGTGTTAACAGTCTCTGTCTCACAGGACTTCATACCGCAACAACGTTTTTGGAATCTTTTAATTCTCTCTGGCAACACAAATTAGACGATCTACAAGTCTCCAACTTAAAGTTTAATACCGAACAATATATTCGATCTCTTTTCACTGTTCCGTTATTTCACAGAGTAATAATTTCCGTTTGTTTGCACTAATGCAATCTTTACTATCCTTTTTTGAGACTTTTGAATTTCTGTACTTCCAGTATCTCTAACCTGCTCTGCATGTAACGTTTTTGAACTCTTTACAACGTTCTCTCTGTCATTGTTTACACTTGTCTTAAAAAACTATTATCATACACCGATCATTTCTGTATTATCTATATCTATTATTTACTTATTATATTACATATTTATTGACTATATTCATGGATCTAGATTTCATAATACTATACATTGCATCAATCTTGTCTTTGCACAATGTCTTGTCTTGTTTGTGTTTTAATTTTAATTTTAAATTTAAACTTTAATTTTAATTCTATTTTTAATGTAATTTTAATTTTTTATTTGGATTTCACGTTGTTACACTGTGGACCCTGAACTTCGCAATTTCGTCTATCTGTATACTTGTATATGGCTGAGATGACAATAAAGTTCGCTTTGACATTTGACTTTGACATCTACTGTTTGTCTGTTATTTCTGGCTCTGTGTCTGGTTAAATCTCTTGGCACAAAGTCTCGTCTCACGGGACGTATAAGGTCTCTCTAAGAAAATCACGTCTCGTCTCCTTCCAAAATTTTTAATAATAATAATAATAATAATATATATATATATATGTGTGTGTGTGTGTGTGTGTTTTTTTTAATGTATATACACGCATTTTATGGATACATTGGTATTTTTAAACAGATGGAGTTCAGGTTGTGGCATGCGTGTCCCTATCAGTTTCTGTCCTTGTCATTATTACTGTAAGTTCAACACAATTTGGCTCGTAGATTTGTGACGACAGCTAAGATTTCATACGACTGAAGACTTACTTATTAAATGTTAAACTGATCTCCTCTGATTCGTAATTCTTGCTAGCCTTGATCATTTTCCAGGTTATACTCAGCAGAGCGGTGGCACAGCGGTGTCACTCACTGCCTCACAAGAAGGAGACCAGGACTCAAATGCCAGCTACTCCCTGGGCTGAGTTTCCATGTTCTGGCCATGTCCGCATGGCTTCCCCCTGCTCCACAGTCCAAAGACCTTGAAGGTTCAGTGGACTGGCTTGCTAACTTGGCCCCCACGATTTGTGTGTCTGAGCTGGCACCCTGTCCAGGGATTGTTCCTGACGTGTATCCATTGCTCCAGCTTCTCAACGACCCTGCTCTAGATGAGCGGGCTTTTAAAAATGGATGGATGGGATTCTCAGGTGATATAAATCTCATGCCATCTTCCTGGTTTGTGACCCTCACGAAGGTCTCGTGTTTCCCACTTGGTGTGTGGGGTCCTTTTTGGGCTTATGAAGCAGGTACCCTGACAATGGGTCGGAAAGATTTCTAAAATCAAGCTCTTTATGGGCCAGTTTATAGTCGTGACAATGGTCAGCAATCCTAACACAGAGTCCTGGGTGTTACAACTCATTTCTAACTCCTCAATAAATCTCATCTGGTATCACCATGACTTGCGCCACAAACGAAACACATGAATGAACAGTCCAAGGAGATGACCAGAAAGTCACAGATGCTTACCTCAGGTCCATGTCGCCATCCAACCAATAGGCGATGATATTGGAGCTCGATCCCCCAGGGCAGCAGCCCATGATCATGATGACGATGGCCTGAACGGGATGCACTTGGAAGGCGAGGGACAAGAGGAAGGCGGTCAGTGGCATGATGCCAAACTGGCAGAGGAAGCCCACAAAGATGCCCCATGGCCTCCTAATGTGTGCCCACAGCTTGCTCGCTTCCACAGTGCAGCCCATGGCAAACATGACAATGGCCAGCATCACCGTCAGCACGATGCTGAGAACCAGGCTCAGAATTTCGTTGAAGTTGTCAGGTGGCACCAGACAGGAGGTGCCATTGCAGTGCGTGGCATTCTCTAGGCAAGCCTGCAGGTCCATGTTTCCAAGTCTTCCGTGGGATTCGAAGTCTCAGTGGCAGGAGGGACAAGTGCAAGGCGACTTGGGCTGCTCTCACTATTTAAACCCTGCAGAGGAAATAAAACAGCAGTAAACTCTCCCACATTTTATGAGCTCCATTGTAAGAAAGGTGTAGTCATGTCATTGTTGGAACATCAGAAAAACGAATCATAATGTCCCATAAATGTCAATGGCACTTCTTTTTTATTGACCCGGCTCTTAACTTTTATTGCCCCATTACTGTACAGAAATGTACCACAGGTTACATATCCTTAAAAGATGACAAAAGCAGAAAAGATGCGGCGGCCATGAATTCCAGCACATTGAGCCTGTTACTCGAATGATTTCCTCATGTTGGGAGAATTGCACTGCAATGAACAGTTCTTAGGTAATTCAAAGGTGTGTCCGGGGAAAAACGATTTCAATTCCCAAGGTTAAATCACAAAAAAAAAAAATCATACTTGGCCTTCTGACACAGGCTGTCTGAAGTGCTGTGAAGATGACGAAGATCTCGATTACCGCGGCTCCCTCACGGTAGGACTTCTAGATTGGATCACTTAACCCGATCTGTTCAGCAACGGCCCATTGTCAGGGACACACGCCAGGTGGATACAAAATGCAATGGCAGTCCGACACAAGCACCTCTATCTCCTTCTATTACAACCTTCTGTGAGTCTCAACCACGTCCAGCCGATTCCTGCAGGTGCCCAGGCAGGGTCCTTGTCAGAGGAGCACTACCACCTCTCACACTGGAGGTACAAACATCTGTTATCAGTTCCTCCGGACTGGGATAGAAATTGGTGATCCTGTGATCTCATTCATTTGCCTCCCAGCTGGGTAACACATTATCCCCTATCCCAGTCGGGATGCTGGTCCACACTGACTGTACAAACTCTATGAGATTGTCATCACAGAATAGTGACTGGTAAAGAAAAAATGAAAGATCTCACCAGCTTGTGGCATTGGCACCTTTATTATTATTATTTATTCATTGATTTAGCAGACACCTTCACGCAAGTTGACTCACAAAGCAAGTTATGTACAGTCAGTCTTTGTCCAACCCGCTATATCCTAACTACAGTGTCTGCTGGAGCCAATCCCAGCCAGCACAGGGCGCAAGGCAGGAACAAACCCCGGGCAGGGCGCCATCCCACCGCAGGGCACAGACACACCAAGCACACACTAGGGACAATTTAGGACCGCCAATGCACCTAACCTGCATGTCTTTGGACTGTGGGAGGAAACCCACGCAGACACGGGGAGAACACGCAAACTCCACGCCGGGAGTGAAACCCAGACGGGTCTCCTTACTGCGAGGCAGCAGCGCTACCCACTGTGCCACTGTGCCGCCAAGTTATGTATACATTATATTTTTATAGAACGTGAGAACAACTGTGACAAGAACAGGCCATTCATCCCAAACTGAAATGATGTGATGTCAGGGACACAAGGACGTCTTTATCAAACAAGGATTGGTGGATTTCTCTGTAACTGGTATTAGCTGCCAGGTTTTATTATCCAGGAAGTGTAACTCGATGTGTTTCGATTTTATCCCTTTTGTCCCAAACTGTCCTGCAGACTGATGCTGACACATGGCAGGTCATTGATATTTGTCTATCAGACCATTTCCTTCTACTATTTAATATAGAAATAAAGATAGAAAACACTCATGAGAAGCATATTGTTAAAAAACGCTTCTTTGACTCGGCAGCAGCTTTAAAACTTACAAACATTCTAAGCAATCAGTCCGTTTATAATAGCGAGGATAATGTAAATAGTAAGGTGGAAAGATTTAATACCAAAGTGAGAGCTGCTGTTGACAGAGTTGCACCTGAAAAGACAGTGAAAAAATCTTCTAGCATTGTTATACCATGGAAGACCCGAAGAGTGTCTGATTTAAAGAGAACATGTCGTAGAGCTGAGCGTCAATGGAGGAAGACTAAACTTACTATCCATTATGAGATATTGAAGGCTAAAATAACAGAATACAATAACACAGTCCGTCTTAAGAGGCGCTGCTATTTCTCTAAGATTATAAATAACAATGCTAGTAATCCCAGAGTCTTATTTTCTACAATTGATCGTCTGTTAAACCAGGTAACACAAAGGAATGCCCCCAGAATACTTCCAGTGAAACCTGTGAGAACATTGCTGTATTTTTCAATCAAAAAATTAATGATATTAGAGATAACATAGTATATCTCCCCAACACTGCAGAACCTCCAAAGCCCCGGTACTCCATTATAAACAAATTAAGTTCTTTCACCAGGATAGATTTACCTGAATTACAAAAAATAATCTCTCAACTGAAACTCTCCACCTGCGTCCTTGACCCGATACCAACCAGGTTTTTCAAAGAAGTATCAGGCGTGCTAATTGACAATATTCTTGACATAGTTAATTCATCATTAGATACGGGGGTCTTCCCAGACTGCCTTAAGACTGCTGTAGTTAAACCCCTACTTAAGAAACATAATCTTGACCCCTCGGCTCTTGAAAATTTTAGACCCATCTCTAACCTGCCCTTCTTAAGTAAAATTCTAGAGAAGGCAGTCATTATGCAGTTAAATGACCACCTCAATAAACATGCTATTCTTGATAAATTTCAGTCAGGCTTCAGAACAAATCACAGCACAGAAACTGCACTCGTTAAAGTAGTAAATGACTTGCGGGTAAATGCAGACAGAGGCCATTTATCTGTTCTCATCCTCTTAGATCTGAGTGCTGCATTTGACACCATTGATCACAACATTCTTAGAAATCGCCTTAGTCAATGGGTGGGCCTCTCTGGCAGTGTCTTAAATTGGTTTGAATCCTACCTGGCAGGTAGAAAATTCTTTGTGAGTTGTGGTAATCAAATCTCAAAGACACATGATATCCGATATGGTGTTCCACAAGGCTCTATCCTGGGTCTGCTGCTCTTCTCAATCTACATGCTTCCGTTAGGTCAGATTATCTCAGGGTACAACGTGAGCTACCAGAGCTATGCTGATGACACACAGCTGTACTTATCAATAGCACCTGATGACCCCGACTCTCTCGATACACTAACACAATGTCTGACTGGTATTTCTGAATGGATGAATAGTAATTTTCTCAAACTAAATAAAGAGAAAACTGAAATTTTAGTAATTGGCAATAATGGATACAATGAGGTTATCAGAAATAAACTTGATGCATTAGGATTAAAAGTTAAGACGGAATTAAAAAACTGTTGACTGTGAGAATTTTAAATCACATATTAATCAGATCACTAGGACAGCATTTTTTCACTTAAGAAACATAGCAAAAGTTAGACCTCTTATATCATTGAAAGATGCTGAGAAATGAGTTCACGCTTTTGTTTTCAGTCGACTAGATTACTGTAACGCACTCCTCTCAGGACTACCAAAAAAGACATCAATTGTTTGCAACGAGTGCAGAATGCAGCTGCTAGAATCCTAACTAGAAAAAGAAAATCTGAACACATTTCTCCAGTTTTGATGTCACTACACTGGATAACTTTGTCATTCAGAATTGACTTTAAAATTCTGCTTATGGTTTATAAAGCCTTAAATAATCTGCTCCATCTTATATATCGGAATGCCTGACACGTTATATTCCAAATCGTAACCACGTCACAATATCTTATAGGGAACTGAAATGATGCGATCTCAGAGCAGTAAATAATAGTTTAATATTGCAAGTCCATATCAACTGTCCCAAAGAAGAAACAATGAAGTAATTTGTGTTCCACTGCTGTTATGTAACTTTGTGTTAGAAAGTAGAAAACATATTTTGGACACCGTAGGTCCTTCTTCAGGGCTATAAAGTCTTCACAGTTATTTTGGGGATGGGGATTCTAATCATCAGAACTACAACAACAACAACAACATTTATTTCTGTCGCACATTTTCATACAAACAATGGAGCTCAAAGTGCTTTACGTGATGAAGAAAGACAAAATAAATAAGAATTAAAAAACGACGATAAATAATTATTCCAAATAGCTATGACCATCACACCTTCGAGTATATGACCGAGCTGGACGTCCCGTTCCAAAACCACAGCCGTTAATATGAAGATGGCCTCTACTCTTCTGGGAAGGCATTCCACAGGATTTTGGAGTGGGAATTTGTGCCCATTTGTGATGTTGGACAAGCAGACCTGGTTGGCTATCAGCACTTCAATTCATCCCAAAGGTGCTCAGTAGGATTGAGATCAGGACTCTGTGTGGCCCACGTGAGTTCCTTCATGTCTTGATGGACCTGGCTTTTTGTGCCTTAAAGGGTCTTCCCCAAACTGTTACCACAAAGTTGGACGTACACATTTGTCTAATTGTTGGCTGTAGCATTAACAGGACCCTTCACTGGAACCAAGGGGGCCTAGCTCAAACCCCCATCCTCCACGTAACTTCAGAGCAGGCACTATGCAGTCCAGAAGGTTGCATTCTCAAGGGTTCCTCCAACTCCAGATTCACCCAACTGCCAAATAGTGAGGCATGATCCATCACTCCAGAGAACACGTTTCCACTGCTCCAGAGTCACTCCAGGCGACACTTGGCATTGTGCATGGCGATCTTAGGCTTGGCAGAGAAAACCCACTTCACCAAGTT
This sequence comes from Polypterus senegalus, assembly GCF_016835505.1. Taxonomy (NCBI): domain Eukaryota; kingdom Metazoa; phylum Chordata; class Cladistia; order Polypteriformes; family Polypteridae; genus Polypterus; species Polypterus senegalus. The sequence continues at coordinate 318,482,286 of NC_053155.1, read as the reverse complement.
ATGGATATACAGTTCTTGGGCTGATGTTGCTACCTGAGGCCATTTTGAATGCAGTTGTAAATGATGCCACACCAAAGAGGCCATTCTGAGCACTTGGCTGGCCTGCTCTCTGAACTGTGGTTACTCCTAGACTGGGCCAGAACTAGCAGAGCAGATTTGTGGCAAAAGGGGCATCCAGAGACAGTGTGCCACGTTTAAAGTCACTGAGCTCTTCAGTGCCACCCGATGCTTGCCAATAGAGACTGCATGGCTATGTGCTTGTTATGGTGCACGTGTTAACAATGGGTGTGGCGGAAACACCAGAACTCAATCATTTGGAGGTGTACCTTCATACTTATGACTATAAAATGTATCATCATGAGTAAAAGTAGTAAACACCACGGTTAATAAATTACTAATGACAGACGTGGCCAGCCAAGAGAGAGTCAAACAACCAAACTGCTTAATGTAGGAATATAGGAACTGCAAAATGTAGAGTGTCAGGTTATATAGCGCCTTGATGTGTGGAGTTCAAGTCACAGGAGGTTCTGCTCAGGCTTTATAACACACTGGTGAGGCCTCATCTGGAGTCCTGGGTGCAGCTTTGACCTCCATTGAGAAGAACCTGGGAGTCATAGGCAATACACAATGGGAGGTCTGAAGATCAAGAGTCCACCTTATGAGAAGGATTTAGGAGTCGCAGTGGACTCAAAGCTATCAACTTCCAGTGTGTTCAGAAGCCATTAAGAAGGCTAACAGAATGTCACGGTATATAGCGCCTTGATGTGTGGAGTACAAGTCACAGAAGGTTCTGCTCAATCTTTATAACTCACTGGTGAGGCCTCATCTGGAGTCCTGGGTGCAGTTTGAGTCTCCAGGCTACAAAAAGGACATCACAGCACAAGACCACTGAACAGTGTCATCTCCAGGCAGAGGAGCAGCTTCAGTGACAGACTGCTGTCACCGTCTTGTTCCACTGACAGACTGAGGAGACCCCACACTATGCGACTCGTCAACTCCATTCGGGGGAGTAAATGCTAACATTATTTAAAGTTATTGTCTGCTTTTACATGCATTTTTATTACTCTTTAATTTAATATTGTTTTTGTATCAGTATACTGCTGCTGGATTATGTGAATTTCCCCTTGGGATTAATAAAGTATCTATCTATCTATCTATCTATCTATCTATCTATCTATCTATCTATCTATCTATCTATCTATCTATCTATTATATAGTGCCTTTCATATCTATCTATCTATCTATCTATCTATCTATCTATCTATCTATCTATCTATCTATCTATCTATCTATCTATCTATCTATCTAAGAGGTGGTCCAGAGAAGAGTGACTAGGCTGATTCAGAGCTACAGAGCTACTATATGGTGCCTTTCATATTTATCTATCTATCTATCTATTATATAGTGCCTTTCATATCTATCTATCTATCTATCTATCTATCTATCTATCTATCTATCTATCTATCTATCTATCTATCTATCTATCTATCTATCTATCTATCTATCTATCTATCTATCTATCTATCTATCAGCGACTAGGCTGATTCAGAGCTACAGGCGATGAGTTAGGAGGAAAGATTAAAAGAGCTGAGCCTTTACAGTTTAAACAAAAGAAGATTAAGAGGAGACAGGATTGAAATGTTTAAAATTATCAAATGAATTAGCCCAGTGGGTCGAGACGGTGACTTTAAAATGAGTTCATCAAGAAAATGGGGACACAGTTGGAAAGTTGTGAAGGGGAAATTTAACAAAATTGTTAGGAAGTTTGTTTTTACAATGAAATCCACAGACACATGGAATAAGTGACCAAGTAAGGTGGTAGACAGGAGGACTTTAGGTCAGGGGTCGGCAGCTCCACCATGGCTGCAGGTTTTTATTCTAACTCTTTTTTTTAATGAGTGCCCTGTTTGTCTTGCTAATTAACTTCTTGTGAATTCATTTTTATTAAATTGTTTTTTTAAGATTAGTTCCCCTGAATTTCTTCATCATTCCTCTGAATTGCTTCATGTCTTTCCTTAAACAGTAATAGCATATGAAGCGAGTGAGCCAACAGAAGACCAACCGCAGGTTGCCGGTTCGAATCCCCATCACTGCCAAAACAGATCCTACTCTGCTGGGCCCTTGAGCAAGACCCTTAACCTTCAATTGCTCCAGGGTGCTGTACAATGGCTGACCCTGCGCTCTGACCCCAACGGGTATGCGAAAACTAACAAATTTCTAATACGAGAAAATGTATAAGGCGAAATAAAGAACAAATAAAAAACACTAAGTCAGGCCTCAAACTCCAACCAGCTGCTTAATGAGGGGCCGAGTCTCATCGTTAATTAAACTCGTTCTTTAACTCCGTGGCTTGTTGCTGCTCTCATGGTGCATTAGCAGACTTTTCCGAAATTGTTGATTTTCTCTTTCTAAGAGCTCTAGTAAAATGTTTTGGGGACCTGAGCAGATCGACATTCCTAAGACCTTCATCTTTTTTTATTTTCAGATATTGCGTGATGGACACCAGCTGTTTTAGCTAATTTTGTATCTCATTATTGTTTGGCTGCTGTTTAAGGAAAAAAGAATTAAAGGGTCTGAGTCTTCAAGAGCAAGTCAATTAAAAGAAGTTAATTAGCAGCAAACAAAGGTCACTCATTAAGAAAAGGGTGAGAATGAAAACCTGCAGCCACTGTGGCCCTCCAGGACTGGATGCAGAAGAGCATCTCTGAACACACAACCAGTCGGACCTTGAAGCAGGTGGGCTACAGCAGCAGGAGACCACACTGGGTGCCACTCCTGTCAGCTAAGAACAGACAACTGAAGCTACAATTCGCACGGCTCCCCAAAATTGGACAGGAGAAGATTGGAAAAACATCACCTGGTCTGATGAGTCTCGATTTCTGCTGTGTCATTCGGATGGTGGGGTCAGAATTTGGTGTCCACAACATGAAAGCAGGGATCCATTCTGCCTTGTGTCAGTGGTTCAGGCTGGTCATGGTAGTGCGGTGGTTCTTAACGTGTGGGGTGCACCCCCCCTAGGGTAACAAAAGTAAGTAACAAAAAAGGGGGCCGCGAAGATGTGAAAAAAAGAAAACAAGAACTGAAAATATGAGAAATCCATCTGTTGAAACCAAAACAAATTAACTTAAACTACATTCTGATACTGGAAAAATAAATATAGAGTTAGATAAATGTCGATAAATGATAAGTAGGTATAATAAAACTTGTAGCAGTGTATCGGCAGCAAAAAATATAGGAATACATTTTATTAGGGTTTTAAAAAAACGCGATTAAAACTGTTATGAAAACTCGGGTCGCAAATACTTAAAGGTTGAGAAATGCTGTGGTAGTGTGATGGTGTGGAGGTATTTTCTTGTCAAACTTTTGTTCCCTCAGTGCCAGCTGAGCATCATTGAAATGCCACAGCCTAACTGAGTATTATTGCTGACCATGTCCATCCCTTTATGACAGAAGTGTCCCCATCTTCTGATGGCTCCTTCTAGTAGGGTAACGTGCTATATGTCACAAAGCTCAGATCATCTCAAACTGGTTTGTTGAACATGACAATGAGTTCACTGGACTCAAATAGCCTCCACAGTCACCAGATCTCGATCCAGTAGAGCACCTTTGGGATGTGGTGGAACGGGAGATTCACATCATGGATGTGCAGCAAACAAATCTGCAGCAACTGTGTGATGCCATCATGTCAGTATGGACTAACATCCATGAGGAATGTTTCCAGCACCTTGTTGAATCTGTGCCATGAAGAATTACGGCAGTTCTGAAGGTAAAAGGGGGTCCAACCCGGTACCAGCAAGGTGTGCCTAATAAAGTGGCCGGTGAGCGTATGCATATATTTGTTTCACTGTTTGTTTCATTAATTTAATTGAATCTCAGATGGTTCACAGACACCAGTTTCACAGCTGGAGCTCCTGTCCGTTTTTCTGTCTTTTGCCGAGCCTGTTATATTTATATTGACCTTTTACTAATGTAAGAGGCTCTTGTGTGTGTCTTGGTCCTGTCATTTTAACTAGAAGGGCACACTACAGCACAGTTTGTTAAATTACGTGTTACAAACCATTTTTGCTGTTGTTTTGGGGCTCATAGCGCCGCTACTTTCAGGTGGAGTCGTGGCTCCGAGGCTAGGGATCTGCACTGGCACTCGGAAGGTTGCCGGTTTGAATCCCATAAATGCCAAAGGGGACTCTGCTCTGTTGGGCCATTGAGGCAAGGTCCATAATCTGCAATTGCTGAGTGCTTTGAGTAGTAAGAAAAGCGCTATATAAATACAAAGAATTATTATTACTAATAGATGTATTGAAGGGCAACTGATCGTGTCTGGTTTGTGAAGTCTCTTGTGTGAATCGTCGCTATGCTTCTTGGCAACGGTTTTCCAAAGGGGGTCACCCCTATCCCCTAAATTAGATGGGTCATCCTGGATTGGCTCTTGAACACTCTAAGAAGATTGGGTTGGCAGAAAAATGTTTAAGAACCCTGTGGTGGGCTGGCGCCCTGCCCAGCGTTTGTTCCTGTGTTGGCTGGGATTGGCTCCAGCAGAACCCTGTGACCCTGTAGGTAGGCAATAGCGGGTTGGATAATGGATGGATGGATGTTTAAGAAACCCTCTTCACTTGTGACATAGCGGGTTGGTGGCGGGTACTTTTTAGATGAATAAATCACTGGCACGCTTGCGTTTTCAGGTTGGGTGAAGGTATTCCGGCTCCAGAGTTAGATGTGGGAGCGGGTTGCCTTCTACTCACGTGCATATGTACAGGACTGACCTGATCTCTCGTTTGGGCCGGAGTCACAGACTGACACACCTGTGACCCACAGGGTTTTAAAAAGAAGCTGAAGTGCAAGAGGAAGGAGGAGAAAAATAAAAAAGAAACAAAAGAAGAGAAAAGAATGGAGGTTAGAAAGAGAAAAGAGGGGAAGAGTGTGAGGAGACCCTGCTGTTGGAAATACTCCAGTGAGGGCAGCGTGTGGCCGGCACTCGATGGGGCTGAAGAGGATCGCTCCTGCTGAGAACCATACGGTGCAGGAGTGAGCAGACTTTCACAGACGCCTAGGAATGGTGGCAGGAGTGGGAGCAGGAATCACGGGGACCACCTTGTAAGGCCAGGGAATGGCAGTGAGGGACATGAGCCAGGATTTTGAAAGTTGACTGCACCAGATGGTGGGCATTTCGTCTTGCTGCAAGCATCTTAGCTGAGGAGATGTCAGAATTTAGAAAAAGGTACAGTGGCTCACGGTTTTTATGAAGGAAGAGTCAGCTTGGATTTTAGTTTTACTTTTATGGAATATTTTTTATTATTTACTGGCTGTCCCCCGTGGCACTGCCCACATAGTAGTGAAACAGAACAAACTATAAAAATTAATTAAAAATGTAATTCTGGTGAAGTGGAAGGTAGGTAGGTACACTTCAATGATAAACGTTAGCACTCTATCTGATTGTGTTCAGCTCTGACGGAAAAGCATCCCCTACGTGGGGAGAAAAGCACGTGGACGTGAAATCCCCGGCAATAAGCAGCTACTCACTAAAACACACATAGCTCTGATCTGTCTCTCTCAAAAACGTCAAACGTTACTCCTTAATAATATCCAGATGATAATGTCTGCTGAATAAGCAGGTATTGGTAGCTAAGTGGAGGTGAGGTGCACCCCAACACGTGGCGAGAGGTAGAGAGACTCAAACAGAGGCTGGTGTGTGATTGAGGAGGGCGCCCACCCCTTGACCCACTGCGTGTCTCTCAGATTCGCACAAATAAATCAGTACCACAAGTGAACTATGAAACTTAGCATGATGAGAGAAACTGAAAAATCAACCAGAATGTTAAAGCAAATTAATAGAAAAAAACCTGATCTAAATCCGTTAAGTAGTTCTCGCGTGAACAGTGGACAGACAGACAAATGTTTTTGATTTTATATATATACTTACATATATATATATATATATATATATATATACTGCTCAAAAGAATTAAAGGAACACTTTTAATCAGAGTATAGCATAAAGTCAATGAAACTTATGGGATGTTAATCTGGTCAGTTAAGTAGCAGAGGGGTTGTTAATCAGTTTCAGCTGCTGTGGTGTTAATGAAATTAACAACAGATGCACTAGAGGGCAACAATGAGATGACCCCCAAAACAGGAATGGTTTAACAGGTGGAGGCCACTGACATTTTCCCTCCTCATCTTTTCTGACTGTTTCTTCACTAGTTTTGCATTTGGCTACAGTCAGTGTCACTACTGGTAGCATGAGGCGATACCTGGACCCTACAGAGGTTGCACAGGTAGTCCAACTTCTCCAGGATGGCACATCAATACATGTCATTGCCAGAAGGTTTGCTGTGTCTCCCTGCACAGTCTCAAGGGCATGGAGGAGATTCTAGGAGACAAGCAGTTACTCTAGGAGAGCTGGAGAGGGCCATAGAAGGTCCATAACCCATCAGCAGGACCAGTATCTGCTCCTTTGGGCAAGGAGGAACAGGATGAGCACTGCCAGAGCCCTACAAAATGACCTCCAGCAGGCCACTGGTGTGAATGTCTCTGACCAAACAACCAGAAAGACTTCATGAGGGTGACCCAAGGGCCCCATGTCCTCTAATGGGCCCTGAGCTCACTGCCCAGCAGCATGCAGCTCGATTGGCATTCGCCATAGAATACCAGAATTGGCAGATGCACCACTGGTGCCCTGTGCTTTTACAGATGAGAGCAGGTTCACCCTGAGCACGTGACAGAAGTGAAAGGGTCTGGAGAAGCCATGGAGAACATTATGTTGCCTGTAACATCATTCAGCATGAGCAGTTTGGTGGTGGGTTAATGATTGTCTGGGGAGGCATATCCATGGAGGGTCACACAGACCGCTACAGGCTTGACAAAGGCACCTTGGCTGCCATTAGGTATCAGGATGAAATCCTTGGACCCATTGTCAGACCCTGTGCTGGTACAGTGGCTCCTGGTGCACAACAATTCCTGGCCTCATGTGGCGAGAGTATGCAGGCAGTTTCTGGAGGATGAAGGAATTGATACCATTGACTGGCCACAACACTTTCCTGACCTAAATCCAATAGAACACCTCTGGGACATTATGTTTTGGTCCATCCAATGCCACCAGGTTGCACCTCAGACTGTCCAGGAGCTCAGTGATGCCCTGGTCCAGATCTGGGAGGAGATCCCCCACAACACCATCTGTCGTCTACAAGAACACAGGGGCCATACAAAGTGCTGCGTACAATTTGGAGTTGCTGCAATTCAATTTTGGCAAAATGGACTAGCCTGCCACATCATTTTTTCACTCTGATTTTTGGGGCGTCTTTGAATTCAGGGCTCTGTAGGTTGATCATTTTCATTTCCATCAAACGATGTGGCATCCTTTCGTTCCTAACACATTACCCAGTCTATATCAGTATAGATATCCAGGAGGATTTCTTTTTCCCATTGAGATCTGATGTGTTTTCAAAGTGTTCCTTTAATTTTTTTGAGCAGTTTATATATATACTGTATATACAGTGGGTACGGAAAGTATTCAGACCCCCTTCAATTTTTCACTCTTTGTTATATTGCAGCCGTTTGCTAAAATCATTTAAATTTTTTCCCTCATTAATGTACACACAGCACCCCATATTGACAGACAAAAAAAAGAATTTTTGAAATTGTTGCAGATTTATTAAAAAAGAAAAACTGAAATCTCACCTGGTCCTAAGTATTCAGACCCTTTGCTCAGTATTTAGTAGAAGCCCCCTTTTCAGCTAATACAGCCATGAGTCTTCTTGGGAAAGAAGTTTTTCACACCTGGATTTGGGGATCCTCTGCCATTCCTCCTTGCAGATCCTCTCCAGTTCTGTCAGGTTGGATGGTAAACGTTGGTGGACAGCCATTTTTAGGTCTCTCCAGAGATGCTCAATTGAGTTTAAGTCAGGGCTCTGGCTGGGCCATTCAAGAACAGTCACAGAGTTGTTGTGAAGCCACTCCTTCGTTATTTTAGCTGTGTGTAAACCTTCGGCCCAGTCTGAGGTCCTTAGCACTCTGGAGAAGGTTTTTGTCCAGGATATCCCTGTTCTTGGCCGCATTCATCTTTCCCTCGATTGCAACCAGTCGTCCTGTCCCTGCAGCTGAAAAACACCCCCACAGCATGATGCTGCCACCGCCATGCTTCACTGTGGGGACTGTATTGGGGACTGTATTGGACAAGTGATGAGCAGTGCCTGGTGGTCTCCACACACTGAGGAGAGGCAAGACACATGACAGCCCGCATGGAGTTTGCTAAAAGACACCTGAAGGACTCTGAGATGGTGAGAAATAAGATTCTCTGGTCTGACGAGACCAAGATAGAACTTTTTGGCCTTAATTCTAAGCAGTATGTGTGTTCAAAAAATGCTTTAGTTGCCTCACATTTTTATTTAATCTTTTTGTTCACCCACTGAATTAAAGCTGAAAGTCTGCACTTCAACTTCATCTGAGTTGTTTCAATTAAAATTCATTGTGGTAATGTACAGAACTAAAATTAGAAAAAAGTTGTCTCTGCTCAAATATTTATGGACCTAACTGTATATATATATATATACACTCTGTATATATATATATATATATATATATATATATATATATATATATATATATATATACACTAGCAAAATACCTGTGCTTCGCAGCGGAGAAGTGTTAAAGAAGTTATGAAAAAGAAAAGGGAATATTTTAAAAATAATGTAACCTGATTGTCAATGTAATTGTTTTGTGAGTGTTATGAGTGTTGCTGTCATCAAGGATTTGATTATCGTTATTTCTTTCAGTCAGGTTTGTATTTGGAGGACGTGTTGTGTTCAAGTTACATTCCGTGTTTGTCAACCGTTATAAAGATAACAGGTTTCATTCATCGAAGTGTTCACTACCCTAATCGGTACTCGTGAATCTAAGATGTTTAACAGGCATTCCCGGTATTAAGTTGTGGATTTGCCTACGAATATCAGCTCATCTTCCTCTTTATCTGAGACATCACACACTGCATGCATGGGTTTACCTTTCCCAGTCCTGCAAAGTCAGTTCACGTAAGCCACTCAGCTGTGCTTTTGTTATCTCGTGCGATCTTGCGATGTCCATGGCTTTATTTAATATTAGCTCAGACCCGGCACTTAAAAGTTTCTCTCGCACTTTGGCTGAGTTTGTGCCAAACACTAGTCTATCCCTGACCATCTCATCTTCGTTTGCATAAGCACAGTCCTTCACCAGCAATTTTAACTCTGTTACAAAGTGATCAAAAGTCCCGTTTATACCCTGCGTCCTCTCATTAAACTTGTATCTCGCAAATATCGTATTCGTTGTAGGCATGACAAACGCCAGCAGCAGCGTGTCTGTAAACTTAATTTAAACTTACAGTTTACACCGTGCTTTGTTTCCGTAGTAGCTGCACTTATGAATATGCTTGTATGCGTCACTCGCTTCATATTCTTTTGCTGCCTTCTCAATTGTGTAATGCGTTTTTTGAACAGGTTTCATTCATCAAAGTGTTCACTACCCAAATCAGTACTCGTGAATGTAAGATGTTTAACAGGCATTCCCGGTATTAAGTTGTGGATTTGCCTGCGAATATTTAGCGGCAGCGTGTCTATGAACGTAATTTAAACTTAAGCTTTACACCTTGCTTTCCTATTGATATGTGTACAAAGGCTTGCTCAGCGTCAGAGGGTTGTTCGTTTCTTACTGCATCAATAAGCAGCTCGTCTTCCTTTTTATCTGAGACATCACGCACTGCATGCACGGGTTTACCTTTCCCAGTCCTGCAAAGTCAGTTCACGTGAGCCGCTCGGAAAACATGCATCGAAGGTTCTCAGCTGTGCTTTTGCTATCTCGTGCGATCTTGCGATGTCCACGGCTTTATTTAATGTTAGCTCAGACCCGGCACTTAAATGTTTCTCTCGCACTTTCACTGAGTTTGTGCCAAACACTAGTCTATCCCTGACCATCTCATCTGCGTTTGCATAAGCACAGTCCTTCACCCGCGAATATTTCGCGGCAGCGTGTCTATTGGATAGCTGCTGAAGGGCAGCCTTATATGGGCAGACACTCAATTACGTGGGAGGCGTGATGATGAGTGACAGGCTACAGGCTATGGCCGTATATATGTAACTAAGTGGGTTCCAGTTATGACCGTTTTGTGTAGAATTTCAAAATGAAACCTGTCTAACTTTTGTAAGTACGCTGTAAGGAATGAGCCTCCCAAATTTCAGATATATATATATATATATATATGGTGGCAGACGGCCGGATTCCATTCCCAGCCAGGACACCCCTTCGACACTTGGTCCGGGGGAACAGCCATGGGTGGCATACTACGTCCCTCAGAAGGTTTGGTGGCAGCCCCCCTGGGTTGCGTTGGGGCCACAGATATAGGACTCCGGAGCTCACCCCTGTTGGGCTCTGTGGCCACTGCCAGGGGGAGATGCATGGCTTCCTGAGCCCGTGTGGGCAGGGATGCAGCCACACCTGGAAGTGCAGCCGGAACTTGGTCATCAATTACCTGGAGCACTGCCGGGTGGGCTATAAAAAGGAGCCAGCAGCCACCATCGGGAGCGAGAGTCAGGAGAAGGAGGACAATACTTGCCAGGAGAAGTGGTGGTGAAGACCAGTATGCTTGTGAAAACTTTTGTGACTTGTTTGTGCTTTGCTTTGTTGTATTTTTACGAGTTCCTCTGTTATTCTGTGCTGGGTCGGGTACCAATATAACACCAATATATATATATATATATATATATATATATATATATATATATATATACAGTGCATCCGGAAAGTATTCACAGTGCATCACTTTCTCCACATTTTGTTATGTTCCAGCCTTATTCCAAAATGGATTAAATTCATTTTTTTCCTCAGAATTCTACACACAACACCCCATAATGACAACATGAAAAACGTTTACTTGAGGTTTTTGCAAATTTATGAAAAATAAAAAAACTGAGAAATCCCATGTACATAAGTATTCACAGCCTTTGCTCAATACTTTGTCGATGCACCTTTGGCAGCAATTCCAGCCTCAAGTCTTTTTGAATATGATGCCACAAGCTGGGCACACCTACCCTTGGCCAGTTTCGCCCATTCCTCTTTGCAGCACCTCTCAAGCTCCATCAGGTTGGATGGGAAGCGTCGGTGCGCAGCCATTTTAAGATCTCTCCAGAGATGTTCAGTCAGATTCAAGTCTGGGCCACTCAAGGACATTCACAGAGTTGTCCTGAAGCCACTCCTTTGATATCTTGACTGTGTGCTTAGGGTTGTTGTCCTGCTGAAAGATGAACCGTCGCCCCAGTCTGAGGTCAAGAGCTCTGGAGCAGGTTTTCATCCAGGATGTCTCTGTACATTGCTGCAGTCATCTTTCCCTTTATCCTGACTAGTCTCCCAGTTCCATTCCCACAGCATGATGCTGCCACCATCATGCTTCACTGTAGGGGTGGTATTGGCCTGGTGATGAGCGGTGCCTGGTTTCCTCCAAACGTGACACCTGGCATTCACACCAAAGAGTTCAATCTTTGTCTCATCAGACCAGAGAATTTTGTTTCTCATGGTCTGAGAGTCCTTCAGGTGCCTTTTGGCAAACTCCAGGTGGGCTGCCATGTGCCTTTTACTAAGAAGTGGCTTCCGTCTGGCCACTCTACCATACAGGCCTGATTGGTGGACTGCTGCAGAGATGGTTGTTCTTCTGGAAGGTTCTCCTCTCTCCACAGAGGACCTCTGGAGCTCTGACAGAGTGACCATTGGGTTCTTGGTCACCTCCCTGACTAAGGCCCTTCTCCCCCGATCGCTCAGTTTAGATGGCCGGCCAGCTCTAGGAAGAGTCCTGGTGGTTTCGAACTTCTTCCACTTATGGATGATGGAGGCCATTGTGCTCATTGGGACCTTCAAAGCATCAGAAATTTTTCTGTAACCTTCCCTAGATTTGTGCCTCGAGACAATCCTGTCTCAGAGGTCTACAGACATTTCCTTTGACTTCATGCTTGGTTTGTGCTCTGACATGAACTGTCAACTGTGGGACCTTCTATAGACAGGTGTGTGCCTTTCCAAATCATGTCCAGTCAACTAAATTGACCACAGGTGGACTCCAATGAAACATCTCAAGGATGATCAGGGGAAACAGGATGGACCTGAGCTCAATTTGGAGCTTCATGGCAAAGGCTGTGAATACTTATGTACATGTGCTTTCTCAATTTTTTTATTTTTAATAAATTTGCAAAAATCTCAAGTAAATTTTTTTCATGTCATTATGTGGTGTTGTGTGTATAATTCTGAGGAAAAAAATGAATTGAATCCATTTTGGAATAAGGCTCTAACATAACAAAATGTGGAAAAAGTGATGCGCTGTGAATACTTTCCGGATGCACTGTATGTATGTATGTATGTGTATTATATATATATAGATTTGACATAGATGATCCACTGTGGCAACGCCTAGCGGGAGCAGCCGGAAGAAGAAGAAGAATATATAGATTTGACATATTAACCTCCACCTGGAACCCTGTTCACTTATGAGGATTATTTATTTTTATTTATTTCACGGAAATGGCACTGCATTTTGTGAACACTTTTTTGCTTTATAATAAAAGCATACGAACCACTTTGCACGATCCCCTTGCTGACAGTGTGTGTCTTCATTTGCCCAGCTTCTCCTCGGGTATATTATGAACAGTTCTGGGTTTAGCTCGTTCCAGAAGCTACTAAAGAGTGCAGAACCCTTCCAAACCATCACAGCACCATTTAAACATGTAGATTAAAAAGGTAAGAGCCGATTGTACACCCCGGTCTCGCTCCACTCCTGACTTTAAACCAGCTAACAGTCTGATCCCTGCCTGTTGTCTCTGAGAAATCGGTCTAATAAAACGTGAAGGGAAAACCCATCTCGGGAACTGTAATCCAGAGTTGTATGCGTGGCACTAAATGCCTTCTTCTAATCAATCAATAAATCAAAGTGCAATGGAACTTCTCCGGGATTACTCTTATGTTTACTATTTGGTCTCTAGTTTCCTGTCTAGAGTGAAATCCTCTTTGCTTCACAGAAATCTCAACTTCCATTGGAGTCCTTATCCTGCTCATAATCGCTGATAAGAATATCTTGCTGGCGTGTGAAGCCAGTGAAATCATTCAATAACTGTGCCAGGCTGACATGCTGCCTTTCTTCAGAAGTGGTATAAATATCCATCGGCCCGGCCCTGCTTCTCATACACTTCAACAGAGGTGATGCGTGATGTCAATCATATCGTATGCATGTTTATCTCCACAATTCTGCTGGTACTTTATATCATCATGTCCTGGTGCCTTCTTGATATTCAGTTTTTTGATCAATTCTTCAATCTCTGATGGTTCCGTTTCCACCTCTCCTTTAGTATAATTGCTACCATCACCCATTTCTGTGGCACTGTTGTTTCCCGATGAGCTTGCATTTAATGTCTTCCACCTCTTCATCACTGTGTCCTGCTCAGTGTGCAAAGTGCCATATTTATTTTAATGCAGCATTGGTGACAACAGACAATGTTGTTGAATGCCTGCATGGACTGAGTGTTGGGTAAGGTCGTGGGGTCCAGCGGCTCGGGGTCATCTGTTGGTGAAGAGAGATTCACTCATTTTGACTTTGCTGATGATGCTGTGATCTTCGTATAGTCAATGGAGGCTCTGATTGGGCTGCTCGAGAAACTGAGTGAGGAGTCCGAGTGTCTGGGCTTGCGAGGGTTCTGATAAAAACCAAAGAGCCAGGCCTTTAATGACCACTTGGACATGGCCATCAGCAGTGTGTCTGTCTATGGATAGTGTCGACCTCGTCGGCTGGCCTGGATGTATCATGGTGTGGTTTGGTAACCTGACTTGTGGGGATCACAAACTCCTCTAAATGACTCTCAGTACAGCTTCTAAAGTCTTTGGGGCTGACCTCCCACAGCTTCATACCATCTATTCAAGCAGATGTCTGAGGACAGCTAAATCCGTCATTTCTGATGACAGCCTTTCAAGCTCATTCCCTGTTTTCACTTCTGCCTTCTGGGAAGCTCGATCACTCGATCGACCTGCTGCAGGGACAGCTTCATCCCCCAGGCCATAAGATCACGGAACTCCTGATCTTACCTGCTTTGCACTGTGTGATGTACCCACCTGCTGGTTTCTGTGGAATTGTACTGTACATTACTTTGTTTTTTTAAGTCTTATTTCATTTATTTATTCGATTCATTTACCTTCCATTACTATTATTTATTTGCTGTTATTTACACATCACTGCAAATGTGGATGAAGAATGTCACAGTGTTCTTGCAGTGTATGTGACAATAAAGAGCTCTAATCTCTAATCTAATCTAAAAGAATCCAAAAAGAGCTGGAAATGCAACCACCTGTAGAAACCAAAGAAATAAAACAGCAACAGTGGTGTGGACAAATAATGAGGATGAAGGAAACAAGGAGATCCAAAAAGGTGTTTGCAAGGAAAGGTGAAGGAAAAAAGCTGATCAAGCGAATGGGAAGAAAACATCAAAGAAGTAGCAAAAAAGAGAAGGATTACCATGGAATAAGTGAAGATCCTGCAAAAGGATAATCAATGGCTCCAAATCTCCAAAAGGTATAATGGGAGAAGATAAGGTATTTATCCACTTATTTACTTCTTTAACACTAGAATTCCTGAATCCTATGAAAAAACTCGTAATCTTAAATTCCTTCACACCTCTCCATCAGCAACTTTTATGTTGTAAATGTGTCGATCAGCACAAGCAGCCAGCAGCCTGCTATCTCACCCGACGCGGATCAACTCGGGCAAAAAGTTCTGCCAACTCAAGTCTTGTTTATCTGCGTGTGAGGTGCCTGGAGTTGTAGAGTGTAAATAATATAATGTTATTTGGAACACACACATTAGTAACATATACATGTTTTTCATATAAAGACCATCACAAAACACAATCGCAAACAGGACTTTGCATGATACGTTGGCAAGCTCTGTAAGTCCTGCTGTTTCTTTGAAGGACACGTGTGGGACAGACTGGTTGGCAGGACGATGCCCAACTTCTTGCTACATCCAAACGGTGGCATCTTTCACCTTTACGCCTGGTGAAACTGCGTTGTTCTTATGTGTTACTGGACGTTTCTTGCGGTCAGGCCTTCTGTTCTCTGTTCTCAGGTAGAACCCTCGTCCTCATCCGAGATCACCTCTGTTATAGCGTGTCTTTATTTGTAAACAGCAGTGTCAGATTGGGGGGAGCGTGAACGCGAGTGAGAGAATAAAACTGAATACAAAAAAAAATTTTAACCTTTAAAAGTAAATAAATTACATAGTACATAAATTTACACCAGCTGTTACAGACTCAAATCAATGTTATGTTTTTATTGTACAGTAATAACAATAAGAGCAGCTAACTACTCAAAATGATAATTCTGGAGAATGGTTGGACTCGAACTCGCAACCTTTTGATTATGACTCAGCAGTTCTTAACACTGCGCCACCCAAGCAGTCATATCAGCATTGTACCCTAACCTGATTTCTCTTTCTTCAGTTATATTCTTGAATAAAAGTGCCCTTGTTCTGTTAAATGTGTACCTTTTTGTGAAAGTGTTTATTTGATATTTGGACTTAAACTTCATGTCAAAATGTTGTCGTTAGTACTAAAACATGAAAAACGTTTCTTTTTTAGTTATGTGTTCAACATTTCTTGCCTCACATTTCCTGTTGTCCTACATTTACCCAGATCATTATAGACACGGAAAACAAATGAAATGCATGTGTTCCAAATAACGAGATCTTATTTACTCTCTACAACTTCAGGCACCAAACTTTTTGCCCAAGTTGACTGCGGCACAGGTTCGGGGATGAGACAGCAGGCTGCTTGCTGCTTGTGCCGATCAACACATTTACAAAAGAAAAGTCGCTGATGGAGAGGTGCGAAGGAATTTAAGGTGGGTCGGGATTACGAGTTTTTCCGTACACTTAAGGGATTCTGGTGTTAATTGCACTGTTTTGCACTCATCTCTGGTCCTCCTTTCTCTTTCATGCACCCCCAGTCCTCTTGATATGGGACACCATCATAAGCCTCCTCCAAGTCAATGACCACCAAACATGCAAACCTTTCTGTGTTTCTCAATGATCCTTTATGAGTTGTCTCAATGCAAAGACTACATCAGTTGTTCCTCTCCCTGGCATAAAACCAAACTGTTCCTCCCATATGGTGGTCTTGTCCCTAATTTTTCTCTTCCCTTTCCCAAATTTTTATTGTGTCTGACATCAGCTTTATCCCTCTAAAGATTCCTCAATTCCGAATATCGTTCATCTACTTATGAATGGGTATGATTCCACCGTCCCTCCAGTCCTCTTGTATTCTCTGCCGCTCACAGATCTTCTTCATTAGATCCCACAACATCATCTGCTCCCTCTTCTTCTTAACTCTTCCACACTTCTGCAGGTACTGGTCCTGTTGCTTTTCCATTTTGTATTTTTTCAGTGCTTCCTTTATTTCCTCCCTCTTTATTTTTTTACTGACCCTTCATTTGGGACACCATCCCCAACTACTACCCTTGGATGTTCTTCATTCAACAGCCTTTCAAAGTACCTCTTCCATCTGTTTTTGATCCTATCTGCTCACTCGATATCACACCAGGCTCATCCTTCATCTGCTTTATCAGACTAAAAGCCTTTCTAGCCTTGTTCCTATATTTCGCTATGTGCGAGGGATGTGAGGACTCGGGTTGAAATCAGTGTTGCGGTAACAGACAAGCTCTCAGTCAGAGCAGGTCTGCACCAGAGATCTTCTTGAAGTCCTAACTTTTTTGATCTGCTTATGGATCATGGGATAAAATACTGATCCCCAATGGTGCAGGGTGTGTGCTAATGACATTGTGTTGTGTAGCAACAGAAAAGAAGTGGAGAGGAAGTTGGAAGAATGGAGAAAAGCTTTAGAATACAGAGGAATGAAGATAAATAGAAAAAAGAAGATGACAGATTATCTGAGGTATAATGATGACCAGGATTAAAAACTTAGTCTGCAGGAAGAGTCATTGAAAAGAGTGGATAAATGGAACTAGAATCAGTGGTAGCCCAAGATGGAGAATCTGATGTAGAGTTAATCCATAGAGTGCAGTGTAGATGGAACAACTGGAAGAAGGTATCAGGAGTATTGTGTTATCAAAGAATTAAGGCAAACGCTAAAAGTCAGCTTTGCAAAACCAGAAATGAATGATGTATGGAGCTGAGACATGGACAGTAAAGGAAGCAGAGCAGGAGAAGGAGGAGGAGGATATGAGAGAAATGAGAAGGTTGAGATGGATATGAGGAGTTACAATAAAAAGGACAGACCAAGAAATGAGACAATTAAAAGTGGTAGAGATAACTAAGAAAGTACAGGAAAGTAGGTTGAGGTGTATTGATATATGATGAGGACAAGTCAAGTCAAGTTGCACTGGTACAGTGAGTTGCTGCACCCACTGCACGATGAAACAACTCGGGATCCCGGTTTACAACCCTCCAGGCAGACACACGGTCCAGTCCCACCCTCCGGAAATGACCCTCTATCTGCCGCAGCCAGGTGTTACGTGGGCAACCCCTTGGCCTGGTCCAAGCACTCGGGTCCCCAACAATGAGGATTTTACGAGCTGGATCTCCTTTGGGGAAACGCGCCACATGGCCGTAGTGCCGTAACTGACGTTCCCTCAAAATACAAGTAATGTGCCTTATTCGGAACTCCATGAGCAACTGCTCATTCGACGCAAAGTCAAACCAATGGTACCCAAGGATTTTCCGGAGAGTCACAGTACCAAAGGAGTCCAGTCTTTGTCTCAGGTCACTGGATAGCATCCATATCTCGCAACCATATAGCAAGACAGGATGCACCAGAACTCTAAAGACTTGGACCATCGTCCTTTTAAAGAGACATCGGGAGAAACACACACCCCTTTCCAGCGACCTCATGACCCCCCCATGCTCTCACAATCCGTCTACTGACTTCACAGGAAGAGTCACCAGAGACATGAATGTCACTGCCAAGGTAAGTAAACCTCTCAATGAGGTCGAAACTCTCTCCGCAAACAGACACATTGCTGATGGCTGTGCCCAAGAGGTCATTAAAGGCCTGGATCTTGGCTTTTTTATTTAATGACGAGGACAGACAAGGAATATGTGGGGAAAACAGTGATGGGAATGGTAGTCCAGGTGAAGAGAAAGTGTGGGAAAGCAAAGTGTAAGTGGATGGATAAAGTAACAGAAGATCTGAAGGAAAAGGACTTGATTGGCGAGGAGGTGCAGGACCAAGGTATTTGAAGAAGGTTCATCAAGCACATGGACCACACATAGATGGGGGAAGAAGAAGAAGAAGAAGAAGAAGAAGAAGAAGACACTACAGTTCTCTTGTTTTCATTAAACTCTGCTGCTATACTTTTGAACAAGAGTCTTGCTTGTCTGTCCCACTCGACCTGCTCGTGACTATCGATGTCCTGGAAACAGTAGGGTGACCTCAGCTGCGGGTCAAGAGCATGAAACACCAGGGGCCTCATGTATAACGCTGTGCGTAGAACTCGCACTATAACATGGCATAAGCACAAAAGCCGAAATGTGCTTACGCACAGAAAACTCCAGATGCAGGAATCTGTGCGTACTCCAACTTTCACGTTCTTCCGCTACATAAATCCCGATCAGCGTGAAAAGTAACGCTCGTGCACGCGCTTTATGTAACGCCCCAACTCCTCCCAGAATTACGCCTCTTTGAATATGCAAATGAATATAAATCGCCTTTAAGCTCAGCCTTCTGTGAAAAGACAATGGGAAAAGCACGGGGAAAATATAAGAATTTCAGCGAATACCAAGTGGAGGCAAAGGAAAAACATACTATTTGTTCAAATAAACCGTGGAATAATCAACAAAAGGAAGTTGATCGAGTGACATAGCGTGTTGGAGAAGCTCACGTTCACAAAATCGCACAGTGCCGGAAATAAAAAAGAAGTTACATATCAAAGTCGGCGTGAAAAGCCGAGTTGTAAGCCCACTGTCTGAGTGTCATATGAAAGCTTATTAGGGTACAGAGAAAAAAAGGCACACAGTGGGGAAAAAGCACGAAATGTCAACTTGAATCTCGACATTTCCACTTTAATCACGTAGTTTATTTTGTCATTAAAGTAGAACATCATAAACTTCATCTTAAAATCGTTTAATCAACCAGTTTCTCAAATCACATCGTAATTAAAGTAGAACATTAAATGCTTTGTTTTGTATTTGATCTTCTATGTGCTCTGTGTGTGTGAATCACTACTTGCTTCTTAAACCGGCTCTCTTCCTCCAACTGGACACAGAATCCATTACATTCGTGATATTACAACTCTCTGAATAACTAAAATACTGAGATGTATATGTGATATCATTTTTATGATGATAGTAGTTAAAGCACGTTATTAAACATGGGTTTCACGGCGCAGTGATTGTGTGCGACCTTCGATGAAATAATTTATTGCAGCAGTACTGAGGGGCGGCTCTAGGCTTGTGGTGGCACTGGGCAGAGGAAGAATCGGTGGCTCCTTTGCCCGCCAATGTCAATATGGTATCTTATGCACGGTGGATGGTCACGTCCGTTGCAGACACTGCACAGCCGCTTTGTGCTCATGACACAAGCATTTAACTTTTGCCGAAATTTGCCGCTGCATTTTTAGCTGTGTTGTTATTTTCTCTTTCTGTTTTATATTCAATATATGTTGGCGTAGCCACCACTGCAGTCCTTGCTTTTCTTTCCCCAAATACCCAATTAGAATTGGGGAGCGCCGATTCTTCAAAACGTTTAAGGAACATTGAAATATCTTTGTAGTACATGTTTAATTATTCTATCCTTCACGCCAGTCCCAGTGAAGAATATAGATTATTTAAATGAAGTTAAAGTTTTATCTGTATAATATAATAAACATATTTTGCTGCATTTCACCTTAAAATGATATCGTCATCATATGTAAATACGCGCTTTATAAAGTGGCCCAGGTTGTGAGATATTATAACTGTAGTGCAAGTTTACAGTGAGGTGATTGTACTTATAAGTCCAAACAGTTCTACAAGGAGCAATTGATTGAGTGCATTTAAAGTTCTTGGGATGAAACTGTTTGTGAACCGCGAGGTCCGTACAGGAAAAGCTTTGAAACGTTTTGCAGTGGCTGAGACAGCGTGTCCTTAAAGCCGTATACCGATAATTCTCTTTTTGATCAGCTGCTGCTGTGATTCACACTCAGATACAGTGATATAAATACTCCGAGTGGTGCAGTGAGAGTAATATAGAAAAAGATGATCCGCTGTGGCAACTCCTAACGGGAGCAGCTGAAAGAAGAAGAAGGTGCAGTGAGAGTAACAACGCTAAAGCAGTTATGGTATTTGGAATCAGATGCGTTACACTAATAAACATCTGCAAAACCGAGAGGAGAACTTGCGTACGACAAGCTATGAGGTACCGTGGAAAAGTGCATGGCTTTACGCCAAGTGTAGGTTTTATACATCGCGATTTGAACGTGGAAAAGTTCTTACGCAACATTTCTGTGCGTACGCACCGTATATACATGAGGCCCCAGGTTTCTAATAGATGTTGATTTTTTATTTTTTCCTTAAATGATTTCTGATTTATTTTCACCTTCTTTGTGTAGGTTGCAATTTCACAAAAAAAAGTAGAAAAAGTTCTGACATGACTGATCTTAATCACAAAATCCTGCCATTTTAGGGTTAGGGATGTGTTCAATTTGTAGATCCACTGCAAATTATATAACATTTAAAACGTTTCTCAATGTAACACCCATCCATTTTTTATACCCGCTTATTGCTGAGCAGAGCTGAGAGGCAGCTGGAGCTTCTCCCACCACATATCGGGCATAAGACAGGAACAATCTCTGGACAAGATGCCCGGTCCAACATAGGGTCAACACTCACACAGGCCAATTTAGCATCACCAATCCATCATCTAACCTGCACCTCTTTGAACTGTGGTTACAAACCCAGACGGACATGGGGGAGAACATGTAAACACCTGGGACTTGAACCTTGGTCTACAAGTCCCAACGTAACAGCCATGCCATCCATCTGCAGGGGAATATCTATACTAATAAAAGGCAAAGCCCTCACTGACTCACTCACTCACTCACTCATCACTAATTCTCCAACTTCCTGTGTAGGTAGAAGGCTGAATTTGGCAGGCTCATTCCTTACAGCTTACATACAAAATTTGGGCAGGTTTCACTTCGCGTTATTCTACGCGTAATGATCAAAACTGGAACATATTTTTGTCCATATACTGTAATAGACTGCAGCTCAATAGCCGTGGGAGGCGGAGTTTCGTATTAAAGCATTTAACCAATCGCATTTCAGCCATCATTTGTTGCCAGGCAGAGAGGCTTTCACAATCCGTTGTGTAGGCACTCTAACACAGAATAAATGTCGATTAACCTGTTGCTCAGATTTTGAGTTGGTGTCAGTAGGGCCCTCTAGCAGGCATACGGCAATGTCACCGTATTCAGACCCATTGATTGGATAGAAGCCGATATGAGGAACTCTACGAGGCCAGTGAACGCACAACAAACGCTCCGAGCAAAAGATCATCACGTGCTCTACGGCCAACTCCATGGCAGGATTCTGGACAATATTATTTGCCAGACACAGACCAGATTTCAAGACCACGAAAACCTGATGTTTGTCACGCTTCTCGAGCCCCAGAAGTTTCGATAATCCAAGAAAAATTTCACGCATGCAGCCTTCTCCAGTTTAACACAGAGCCACGGAGCGCTTTTTGATCTGTCTCGGCTAAAAACAGAACTGACTGTAATGTATGCCATGGATGATTTTGCAGGAGAATCTCCCACTGATCTCCTTGACTTTCTTCATCAGAAAAATCTGAATGAGAGCATGGGGCAGCTGTTCACATTGGTCTATTTGACGGTGAGCATTCCTGTGTACACTGCTTCTGTCGAGCGGACATTTTCAGCCCTAAAGCGATTTCAAACTTATGCCAGAAATACCATAGGGCGGGTTCGACTTTCAGCATTAGCTTCGATGGCGATAGAAAGTGAGGTTTTGATGGAACTGAAGTGCACGGATAATCCGTACGACAGAGTAATTGAACTGTTTTTGAGGAAAGAGAAGACGATGAATTTTGTTTACAAATAATCTGAATTTTTGGTAAGTAAAATGTTGCGATTTTCCTAAATAATATTGCAAGTTTATGAGTTATTATTGATGTTTTTTATGTGTGTCAAGGCTGTGGCTGCAGTAGAAAGGAACTTGTTCTATTCAATAAAGGCATTTCTTGTTGCGACAGGAGTTATCATATATATATATATATATATATATATATATATATATACTGTATATATATATATATAGTGGTGTGAAAAACTATTTGCCCCCTTCCTGATTTCTTATTCTTTTGCATGTTTGTCACACAAAATGTTTCTGATCATCAAACACATTTAACCATTAGTCAAATATAACACAAGTAAACACAAAATGCAGTTTTAAATGATGGTTTTATTATTTAGGAGAAAAATCCAAACCTACGTGGCCCTGTGTGAAAAAGTAATTGCCCCCTTGTTAAAAATAACCTAACTGTGGTGTATCACACCTGAGTTCAATTTCCTGATTACTGCCACACCTGTTTCAATCAAGAAATCACTTAAATAGGAGCTGCCTGACACAGAGAAGTAGACCAAAAGCACCTCAAAAGCTAGACGACATCATGCCAAGATCCAAAGAAATTCAGGAACAAATGAGAACAGAAGTAATTGAGATCTATCAGTCTGGTAAAGGTTATAAAGCCATTTCTAAAGCTTTGGGACTCCAGCAAACCACAGTGAGAGCCATTATCCACAAATGGCAAAAACATGGAACAGTGGTGAACCTTCCCAGGAGTGGCCGGCCGACCAAAATGACCCCAAGAGCGCAGAGACGACTCATCCGAGTGGTCACAAAAGACCCCAGGACAACGTCTAAAGAACTGCAGGCCTCACTTGCCTCAATTAAGGTCAGTGTTCACGACTCCACCATAAGAAAGAGACTGGGCAAAAACGGCCTGCATGGCAGATTTCCAAGACGCAAACCACTGTTAAGCAAAAAGAACATTAGGGCTCGTCTCAATTTTGCTTAGAAACATCTCAATGATTGCCAAGAATTTTGGGAAAATACCTTGTGGACTGATGAGACAAAAGTTGAGCTTTTTGGAAGGCAAATGTCCCGTTACATCTGGCGTCAAAGAAACACAGCATTTCAGAAAAAGAACATCATACCAACAGTAAAATATGGTGGTGGTAGTGTGATGGTCTGGGGTTGTTTTGCTGCTTCAGGACCTGGAAGGCTTGCTGTGATAGATGGAACCATGAATTCTACTGTCTACCAAAAAATCCTGAAGGAGAATGTCCAGCCATCTGTTCGTCAACTCAAGCTGAAGCAATCTTGGGTGCTGCAACAGGACAATGACCCAAAACACACCAGCAAATCCACCTCTGAATGGCTGAAGAAAAACAAAATGAAGACTTTGGAGTGCCCTAGTCAAAGTCCTGACCTGAATCCAATTGAGATGCTATGGCACGACCTTCAAAAGGCGGTTCATGCTAGAAAACCCTCAAATAAAGCTGAATTACAACAATTCTGCAAAGATGAGTGGGCCAAAATTCCTCCAGAGCGCTGTAGAAGACTCATTGCAAGTTATCACAAACGCTTGATTGCAGTTATTGCTGCTAAGGGTGGCCCAACCAGTTATTAGGTTCAGGGGACAATTACTTTTTCACACAGGGCTTTTTTTTTATATTTTTTTTCTCCCTAAATAATAAAAACCATCATTTAAAAACTGCATTTTGTGTTTACTTGTGTTATATTTGACTAATGGTTAAATGTGTTTGATGATCAGAAACATTGTGTGACAAACATGCAAAAGAATAAGAAATCAGGAAGGGGGCAAATAGTTTTTCACACCACTGTATATATATACACACAGTGAAACACGTGCCGTGTACTGTTTGCATTATTTGACAGTAAAAGTATTTCAGTATATTCAATATATATAAATCAGCGCTTCCCGATTCATTTTACCCTCGCACCCCCTTGGTTTGAGAAGAAGTATGAAAAAATATGAGATTAAAGCAGAAAAAAAGATCACCAATTGAATCTTTATGATTAATGGATACTTTATTCGCCATCAATAATTATTTTGGTAAAGCCATACTCAGTGTAATCCTCCTTCCATTTTATAATTTTTCCGCCACTAGCCATGATTAAATGAACGGTAAAAAAGTAAGAGCCAAGCGAGGGTGACTTATTCAGGCAGGCAGGCGACAGCTCAATAGCTCGAATTTGGATATAAGTAATTTTTATTTACTCGGCAGAAATATCTTTGGCAGGAATGTAAGTTAAATTTAGTCTTTAAATTTCTATGGTGAAGAAAAATTTATGCAATGATGACTAAATTTAACTTACATTCCTACCAAACATATTTCTGTCGACTAAATAAAAATTACTTATAATAGAACTTGAACAGATTCGATAGTTCATAATACCCACGCAGCACTAAGTGCACATAACAGCGGGAGTCATCTGTTTTAACAAGCAGCATATTGCACTGACACAAAATAGCCTGCCCATTTAATTATTTAGGAATGGATAAATAAATTAAGATTTTGTACAAATAATGTTTTTCTTTTTCCTTCCTCGATGGATACTGGCACCCCCATATATATATATATATATATATATATATATATATATATATAGTGAGAGAGAGAGATAGATAGATATAGATATAGATATAATATAGATAGATAAAGATATAGATATGTGACAAAACAATTACTTTGATTACCTTGACAATCATGTTACGTTATTTTCAAAATGTTTCCTTTTCTTTTTCATTACTTCTTTAACACACTACTTCTCCACTGCAAAGTGCTGGTATTTAGCTAGTATAAATATATATATATATATATATGTATGTGTGTATATACTGTATGTGTGTGTGTGTGTGTATATCTCTCTCTCTATATATATATATGACAGCAACACTCATTACAGTGATAAAATAATTACATTGTCAATCATTTTACGTTATTATTAAAATGTTTCCTTTCCTTTTTCATTACTTCTTTAACACACTACTTCTCCGCTGCGAAGCGCGGGTATTTTGCTAGTCCAGTATTATCCACTATAATCTGGCCAAAGTGTTTTTCCTGGAGAAGAAGGCTAGAAAGATCTAATTG
Organism: Polypterus senegalus; assembly: GCF_016835505.1. Taxonomy (NCBI): domain Eukaryota; kingdom Metazoa; phylum Chordata; class Cladistia; order Polypteriformes; family Polypteridae; genus Polypterus; species Polypterus senegalus. The sequence continues at coordinate 318,457,110 of NC_053155.1, read as the reverse complement.
TCAGAGTATGCATGTAAGATATCACTCAAAGCTGCACAATAAATGTCACCCTTTACTTATTTCCAGATGACTCCCGTGTCCCTATAAAGCTGGCCGAGTGCAGGGGACACTCTTGTCCCTGTACAAGTTGCTCTCCATTCAGATTTTATCCCACTCCCCAGTTGCCAGCCGCAGATCCAGCACGTACCCAAGAGCATTTCTGCTGATAACAGCAAAGCTTCTTGTAGATGTGAACAGTGAATTAGTTTATGACTTGCTCAGACAGAAGGTGAGGGCCATATACTTATTAATGGCGTGACGATACCAAAGCTGCATTGGTCACCTTTACAGCTAGCTAGAGTAATATTATCTAAATGTTCATCTAACCCATAAAAAAACAAAGATAAAAGTCAACAGCAGCAGCACTGTGATGGCGTGAAGTTCTCTCTGCTCAAGATGCAAAAACTAATGGATCAAAAAATGAGAAATGGGTTACTCACGGGTGCCAGCCGAGGAACCGTCCTTCCAGGATGCACGCATGAAACCCAAATGAGCGCCCGGATTAACACAGCCTGTCTGCATAGAGGTAACCATAGCAACTTGAAGGGAATTCCAACAATGTAAAGCTGTCAAAACTTTTAACTATTCAGCAATTTATTTGCTGTTTTAATATGCATTCAGTATCGTGCAAAAGACTTACATGTCGTAGGTGTGGATTTTTTTGTCTACAGCACAGTGGTGTTTAGGAGAGATAGCAGTGGAGTTTTTAACTGGATTGTTTAATGTTTAAAATCTTGGGAAGTAAGAGGATGCCTGAGGAGTGGAGAAAAGTGTTCTGGTATGTCCACTTGTAAGGGGGATGTGCAGGACTGTAGTAACTACAGCAGGATAAAACTGATGAGCCACATCATGAAGTTATGGGAAAGAGTAGTGGAAGGTCAGTTAAGAAGGGAGGTGATGATCAGTGAGCAGCAGGATGGTTTCATGCCAAGAAAGAGCACCACAGATGTGATGTTTGCTCTGAGGGTGTTGATGGAGAAGTAGAGAGAAGGCCAGAAGGAGTTGCATTGTGTCTTTGGACCTGAAGAAAGCAAATAACCGGGGGCCTTGAGATGAGTTGTGGTATTGTATGAGGAAGTCGGAGTGTCAGAGAAGTATGCAAGAGTTGTATAGGATATGTATGAGGGAAGTGTGACCGTGGTGAGGTCTGCGGTAGGAGTGACGGAGGTGAGATTACATCGGGGATCAGCTCTGAGCCCTTTCGTATTTGTAATGGTGATGGACAGGATGACAGATGAGATTAGACAGGAGTCTCCATGGACTATGATGGTTGCTGATGACATTGTAATTTGTAGCGAGAGTAAGGAGCAGGTTGAGGAGACCCTGAAGCGGTGGAGATATGAGAGGAGGGGAATGAAGGTCAGTAGGACCACCAGGACAGAATACATGTGAGAGGAAGGTCAGTGGAATGGTGAGGATGAAGGAAGGTGGATACTTGGGATAGCAGTACAGAGTAATAGGGATTGTGGAAGAGATGTGAAGAAGAGAGTGCAGGCAGGGTGGAGTGGGTGGAGAAGAGTGATTTGTGACAGACGGGTATCAGCAAGAGTGAAAAAGAAGGTCTACAGGACGGTAGTGAGACCAGCTATGTTATATGGGCTGGAGACGGTGGCACAGGAGACAGAGCTGGAGGTGGCAGAGTTAAAGATGCTAAGATTTGCATTGGGTGTGACGAGGATGGACAGGATTAGAAATGAGGACATTAGAGGGTCAGCTCAAGTTGAGAGACAAAGTCAAAGAGGCGAGAATGCATTGGTTTGGACATGTGCAGAGGAGAGATGCTGGGTATATTGGGAGAAGGATGCTAAGGATAGAGCTGCCAGGTAAGAGGAGAAGAGGAAGACCTAAGAGAAGGTTTATGGATGTGGTGAGAGAGGACATGCAGGTGATGGGTGTGACAGAACAAGATGACGAGGACAGAAAGATATGGAAGAAGATGATCTGCTGTGGCAACCTCTAATGGGAGCAGCTGAAAAAAGAAGAAGCATTAGTGTGCCAGTAGAAAGCAGCAAATTTCAGATGTACAAATATTCTTTTTCCAAAAAAATTATTAAACATCACAGAAATATTTTAATTAAATAAAGTAACTGATTAGGAGTCAAAACTCGCTGACTTTGTAGCTCTCTAGCCCAAAGCAGGATTAAACGAAGAGAGACATGAGGAGTGGATGGAGGGAAACTTGGGCAAAGAAAGAAAGATTTTTTTTTTTTTAATTTTGAATTGAACTTTATTACTCAATACTCAACAAGCCATTCACAATAATAACAAAAGTAAAGCAAACAAAGAAAACCCCAACTCACCCCCAAAAAAGTAGAGCCAGGGGTTGATGAACGGTACTAATGGCCTTTCTCCCTCTTCCACAGAACATCAGAACACTCTGGACGAGAACGGGCCATTCAGCCCAAGAAAACTTGCCAGTTTTAAGCACTTAATTCTACCAAAAAATATAAAGTCGTGCTTTGAAAGTCCCTAAAGTCTTACTGTCCACCACGCCACTTGGTCGCTTATTCCAAGTGTCTGTCGTTCTTTGTGTAAAGAAAAACTTCCTAACGTTTGTGTGAAATTTCCAGCTGTGTCCCCATGTTCTTAATGAGCTCATTTTAAAGTCACCGTCTCGATCCACTGTACTAATTCCCTTCATAATTTTAAACACTTCAATCAAGTCACCTCTTAATCTTCTTTTGCTTAACCTGTAAAGGCTCAGCTCTTTTAATCTTTCCTCCTAACTCATCCCCTGTAGCCCTAAATCAGCCTTGTCGCTCTTCTCTGGACCTTCTCTGGTGCTGCTATGTCCTTTTTGTAGTCTGGAGACCTGAACTAAACACAGGACTCCACATGAGGCCTCACCAGTGTGTTATAAAGCCTGAGCAGAACCTCCTGTGACTTGTACTCCACACATCAAGGCGCTATATAACCTGACATTCTGTGAGCCTTCTTAATGGCTCCTCAACACTGTCTGGCAGTTGATAGTGTCGAGTCCACTACGACTCCTAAATCCTTCTCATAAGGTGGACTCTCGATGTTCAGACCACCCATTGTGTATTCAAACCTCACATTTTTACTTCCTATGTGCAATTCTTTACATTTACTGACATTAAATTTCATCATCCACAAATCTGCCCAAGGCTGTCTGCTATCCAAGTCCCTCTATGATGATATAATGGATTCCAAATTATCTGCTAATCCACCTATCTTGGTATCATCTGCAGACTTCACCAGCTTGTTCTTTATATTCCTATCTAAATCATTTTTAGACATTAAACATCAGCGGCCCCACCACTGACCCCTGCTGGTCACCACTGTTATCATCGGCCAATTCTGATTGAGTTCCTAACACCATCACCCTCTGCTTCCCGTGTCTGAGCCAATTCTCCACCCATGTACCACACACCCTGAACTGCCACTTCTTTTAGTTTGATGCCCAACCTCTCATGTGGCACTTTATTAAATGCTTTCTGAAAGTCAACATAAATAACATCATCTGCTCCACTTTGATTGTATCCTTTTATTCCCTCCTCATAGAATTCCAGCCTGTTAGTAAAACACTAATGACTAACAACAGAGATGCAGTGTGCAGAGCTAATCAGCAGCTCTAGTCAGGGTGTTCTAAAATGATTTAAACCCAACAAATGACTTCCTGTACGGTGTAGACTCTGTGACAGTTGTAGTCCCTTGCCACTACACAGGTTGAACTGTAATCTTTATGGAAAGAAGTGATGTCCTGCCAAGCGAGGTGTGTTTGGAATTTACAACTTCTTGCTTCGAAACGATCACAACTTCACAGGGGAGATTATTGCATGGTGTGGCACAACAAGCAGAAAGGCGGCTATGAAGATCAATGCGGTGAAAAGATTGGCACTCCATCCAGATTACTAACAGATTTGTAAGATGGCACCGGGACTTGCAGTCAACCAATCAGCACAATGGTTCCTGGTTGACTGAACAGTACACAATGAGGAGTACGAGCTGGGAGCTGGTACCGGTCAGAATGGCACAAAACTTCCCGAGTTTCAAAAAAGTCTCTGTTTCCTGAAAAATAAGTTCATGAAGCAGGAAAGCAGACAAGAAAGTCTGAACCAAATTGTACAGTACATCCATGTTGCTGTATTCAGCTCCATCTTCACCGATAACTCCCCAAAGTCCAAACTGCTGATAGATTTTTAAGAAGGTGCTTAGGCCATCAAATAAAGGTTCTTTTACTTCAGAAACGAGAACTTTCGTCTCTCACTCTTCAAAGTTTTTGCTTCGTTTGCCTCTTGTTTCTTATCGCCTTGATCTCCCCTTACAAGTAAATCTGTTTTTCCCATAAGTCTGAGGTTTATTAGCATAGTCCATACATTATCGTGTCAATGTTTACATACGCACATTAACGACTGCAATTTTTAAACGGTCAATCACGTACAAATGTGAGTACATCAGGTGTTATAAATCAGATTTTGTTTTACTGGACGCATACGGATTCATAAATGAGACCCCCCCCCAGGTTTGGATAAATGATCAGCCTCTGACAGTAAAGCATACAAAGCCACTGGGCCTGCCATGTGGAGACATGGCAAGAATTAACTAGGCAACTTTTCAGTGTCATGGGGGCTGGTGGCCACCAGCAAGTGTGAAGCCAGCTCCTCATGGGGTGGCAGTGCAGCACAGGACATCACATCGGGTACATTTATTGTCACCGGTCAGTCTGTTGAGCACACACAAGTTTGGGATGCAAGATGAGAACCCATCAACCATCAGAAAGACTGCAAGGATGGCAGGCAAAGGTCACAAAGACAAGCTGGGTGAAGGCGGCACTAAGCTCTGTGCTGTCATTCTGATATGTTTTTCAATAAGTTTAAGTTTTTCATGGTGAATTATTATTAAAAACTAGTGGGCTTTGCTGACTTCTCACTTTGCTCGCCAACCCCCTGGCCTGCGCTACACGTTAGCCTCTTTGTGGTTCTGCTGGTCACGTATGGAAATGCGGATGTAGAATTTAAACAGATTTTAATTTTCATGTGAAGTGTTACATTTGCATCCACACGAATTGAATTTCGTTCTTTCTCTCTATTAAATAAAATGACTTTTTCAAGTGTTTGGCTCTGAGATTTGTTAATTGACTTTGTAAAAGCTATTCTAATGGGAAACTGTTAACGTTTTAATACGAATGGCAAATCAAGATCTCCTTTGTTGTGTAATGTTATCCCCTGAAGATGTTCTACATTACATTTCTTGGATACGTCCTTCTTTCTACAGCAATTCACCCGGTTTTAATGGTTGTAGATATTATTTGTGATATTGTAAGTTGATGTTTTCATATTCTGCACCATCACCACCAACTGTTTCAGCAGAGTCTATTGATACGCAACATTTTCACGTTAATTCGTTTGACTTCCTTGTTTCTCGGTGCTAGAATTGCCCGTGCTCATTTTATCTGTTGATAACCATTCGGGGTAAAATTCTTCAATAAGATTTGGACAAAATACTTCTTCCTTAATTAGGAATTTAAAGTGAGGAAAACATTAAAATTTATAAGAGCCGAGAGCGCAGGAACTCTGACTGTCAACAGCATTCACACCAATGAGAGGTGAGAGGAACGTTGACGTGGCTGAAAAATGGTTGATAGGAGGGCGGGATTTGAAAAAATCTCATGTTAAAAGTCTCATCTCATGGGACTTCATTCTAAAAGGTCTCTTCAAAAAGTCACGTCTCATCGCCCAAGATATTTTTATTATAATACAGAGACATGAACAATTTGAGCAAAATAAAACACAAGGTGGGGGCAAGTTGGCTGCTTAAATTGACAAAGACCCTGGGAATGAGAATGGGAATCAGAAATAAAAATATATATGAAAAAATACTTTTTAAAAACCGCGCTTATATTACGTTAAAAAGTGTACTAAAAAGTAAAAAATAAGTCTCATACATCACTCGTAAAATAAAAGGTGGGCGCTTTGCTAAGATTTTAAGAAGTGTTTTATGAATGTTGATTGATTAAAAGCGCCCACTCTTTTATTTTATGAGTGATGTATGAGAGACTTATTTGTTACTTTTTAGTACACTTTTTAACTTAATATAAGCATGGTTTTTAAAAAGTATATATATATATATATATATATATATATATATATATGTCTATATTTGTATATGTGTATATATACTGCTCAGAAGAATTAAAGGAACACTTTTTAATCAGAGTATAGCATAAAGTCAATGAAACTTATGGGATATTAATCTGGTCAGTTAAGTAGCAGAGGGGTTGTTAATCAGTTTCAGCTGCTGTGGTGTTAATGAAATTAACAACAGATGCACTAGAGGGCAACAATGAGATGACCCCCAAAACAGGAATGGTTTAACAGGTGGAGGCCACTGACATTTTCCCTCCTCATCTTTTCTGACTGTTTCTTCACTAGTTTTGCATTTGGCTACAGTCAGTGTCACTACTGGTAGCATGAGGCGATACCTGGACCCTACAGAGGTTGCACAGGTAGTCCAACTTCTCCAGGATGGCACATCAATACGTGTCATTGCCAGAAGGTTTGCTGTGTCTCCCTGCACAGTCTCAAGGGCATGGAGGAGATTCTAGGAGACAAGCAGTTACTCTAGGAGAGCTGGAGAGGGCCATAGAAGGTCCATAACCCATCAGCAGGACCAGTATCTGCTCCTTTGGGCAAGGAGGAACAGGATGAGCACTGCCAGAGCCCTACAAAATGACCTCCAGCAGGCCACTGGTGTGAATGTCTCTGACCAAACAACCAGAAAGACTTCATGAGGGTGACCCAAGGGCCCCATGTCCTCTAATGGGCCCTGAGCTCACTGCCCAGCAGCATGCAGCTCGATTGGCATTACCTATAGAATACCAGAATTGGCAGATGCACCACTGGTGCCCTGTGCTTTTTACAGATGAAAGCAGGTTCACCCTGAGCACGTGACAGAAGTGAAAGGGTCTGGAGAAGCCATGGAGAACATTATGCTGCCTGTAACATCATTCAGCATGAGCAGTTTGGTGGTGGGTTAATGATTGTCTGGGGAGGCATATCCATGGAGGGTCACACAGACCGCTACAGGCTTGACAAAGGCACCTTGGCTGCCATTAGGTATCAGGATGAAATCCTTGGACCCATTGTCAGACCCTATGCTGGTACAGTGGCTCCTGGTGCACGACAATTCCTGGCCTCATGTGGTGAGAGTATGCAGGCAGTTCCTGGAGGATGAAGGAATTGATACCATTGACTGGCCACCACACTTTCCTGACCTAAATCCAATAGAACACCTCTGGGACATTATGTTTTGGTCCATCCAATGCCACCAGGTTGCACCTCAGACTGTCCAGGAGCTCAGTGATGCCCTGGTCCAGATCTGGGAGGAGATCCCCCACAACACCATCTGTCATCTCATTAGAAGCATGCACCGATGTTGTCAGGCATGTATACAAGAACACAGGGGCCATACAAAGTGCTGCGTACAATTTTGAGTTGCTGCAATTAAATTTTGGCAAAATGGACTCGCCTGCCACATCATTTTTTCACTCTGATTTTTGGGGCGTCTTTGAATTCAGGGCTCTGTAGGTTGATCATTTTCATTTCCATCAAACGATGTGGCATCCTTTCGTTCCTAACACATTACCCAGTCTATATCAGTATAGATATCCAGGAGGATTTCTGTTTCCCATTGAGATCTGATGTGTTTTCAAAGTGGTCCTTTAATTTTTTTGAGCAGTTTATATTATTTCCAACTTTTTAGTCTTCGGTAATTTTTTGTGTCATTTGGTAATCAATATTTTAACACTTCCTTTAATATTTCTATCCATTACTAGTGCCGTCTATTGGTGAAATCATGAACTATTCTTCATATGAAAATTTAATTTCTTAATTAACTTGGATTAATTGATCAATTAGTGAAACTGATTATTGATTCATGTATTGTCATTGGAAGTGAGTCTTGTTCTTCTTTTGGCTGCTCCTATTAGGGGTCGTCACAGTGGATGATCTTCTTCCATATCTTTCTTTCCTCGTCATCTTGTCCTGTCACACTCATCACCTTCATGTCCTCTCTCACCACATCCATAAACCTTCTCTTAGGTCTTCCTCTTTTCCTATTTCCCTGGCAGCTCTATCCTTAGCACCCTTCTCCCAATATACTCAGCATCTCTCCTCTGCACATGTCCAAACCAACGCATTCTCGCCTCTCTGACTTTGTCTCTCAACCTGAGCTGACCCTCTAATGTCCTCCTTTCTAATCCTGTCCATCCTCGTCACACTCAATGCCAATCTTAGCATCTTTAACTCTGCCACCTCCAGCTCTGTCTCCTGTGTCACCGTCTCCAGCCCATATAACACAGCTGGTCTCACTACCGTCCTGTAGACCTTCCCTTTCACTCTTGCTGACACTCGTCTGTCACAATTCACTCCTGACGCTCGTCTCCACCCACTCCACCCTGCCTGCACTCTCTTCTTCACTTCTTTTCCACAATCCCCATTACTCTGTACTGTTGATCCCAAGTATTTAAACTCATCCACCTTCACCAACTCCACTCCTTCATCCTCACCATTCCACTGACCTCCCTCTCATTCACACACATGTATTCTGTCTTATTCCTACTGACCTTCATTCCTCTCCTCTCATATCTCCACTTCTCCAGGGTCTCCTCAACCTTCTCCCTACTGTCACTACAGATCACAATGTCATCAGCAAACATCATAGTCCACATAGACTCTTGTCTAATCTCGTTTGTCAGCCTGTCCATGACCACTGTAAATAAGAAAGAGCTCAGAGCAGATCTCTGATGTAATCCCACCTCCGTCACTCCCACTGCAGACCTCACCACAGTCACACTTCCCTCGTACATATCCTGTACAACCATTACTGTACTTCTCTGCCACTCCCAACTTCCTCAAACACTACCACAGCTCCTCTCTTGTCACCCTGTCATATTCTTTCTCCAGGTCCACAAAGACGCAATGCAACTCCTTCTGTTCTTCTCTCTACTTCTCCATCAACACCCTCAAAGCAAACATCACATCTGTGGTTCTCTTTCTTGGCATGAAACCATCCTGCTGCTCACTAATCATCACCTCACTTCTTACCTGATCTTCCACTACTCTTTCCCATAACTTCATGCTGTGGCTCATCAATTTTATCCCCCTGTAGTTACTGCAGTCCTGCACATCCCCCCTATTCTTAAATATCGGTACCAGTAGACTTCTTCTCCACCTCTCATCATCCTCTCACTTTCCAAGATTCCATTAAACAATCCAGTTAAAAACTCCACTGCCGTCTCTCCTAGACACCTCCATGCTTCCACAGGTATGTCATCTGGACAAACGGCCTTTCCATTTTTCATCCTCTTCATCGCTGTCCTTACTTCCTCCTTGCTAATCTGTTGCACTTCCTGATTCACTATCTATCTCCACATCATCCAACCTCTTCTCTCTCTCGTTCTCTTCATTCATCATCCCCTCAAAGTTCTCTTTCCATCTGCTCAACACACTCTCCTCACTTGTGAGTACGTTTCCATCTTTATCCTTTATCACCCTAACCTGCTGCTCATCTTTCCCAGCTCAGCCCCTCTCTGTAGCCCACTGGTCTTTTTTCTCTCTCCTTAGTGTCCAGCCTCTCATACAACTCATCATACGCCTTTTCTTTAGGCTTTGCCACCTCTCTCTTCATCTTGCTTCTTATCTCCTTGTAGAATTTCAAGTCATTTGGACAATAGGACTTGAGTTAAATATCGATTACAAGATTTGTACCAGACGACAAACAGGTGAAGTTAAAATTAGCGTGGTAAAAAAAAATAAAAAGAAAAGAAAAGCTGATGTGCCATCTCCCTGTAAAGGTCACCTAAGGACACGTCACACACACTTTTTAACTATTAAATTGATTTCAGCGGAACATTTTTATTGCTGCAACTAGCAATTCAGGCACAATTACTAAATGAGCCTTGGGTCATGTGACACACTTACCACTTCAAAGACGTCCAGCACGCTAGTCGGATCACCATAAAGTGAGTCTCGTCAAATGAAGAAGCCAGCAGATGGCTAAGCGGCGTCTCACAGTTGTTCACTTCGGGCTGGAAGAGAAAGAAGAGAAAGTGAATTGCCGTTTTATCATACAAGGCAATCTCTCCATAAATGAAGTCTTCATTAACAGGAAAAGTCCAAAGGCCATCGTAACATTTGTGTCATGTGCTGCTGTGGCTGAGATTCCTCAATTGTCACTGAACCTCACCCGAATCTTTAACAGAGATTTTGGACACATTTTGGATTGATGATGCAGGGCCCTCCCTAACGTTTGGGACACAAAGACACGTTGGTCCTTGATTTGCCCCTCTGCTCCACAGTTTGAAATGACAGATCGAACAATTCAGACATCGTGATTAAAGTGCACACTGCAGACTTTTATTTAAGAGGATTTGCAGACATTTCTGTCATACACACGTTTTCTACATGCCTCCATTTCAGGGCACCATAATGTTTGGACACAGCAATGGCAGGACTGTTAAAGTCATTGTCATATTTAGCACTTTGTCACATACACAAAGCAGAGACTAAATATCCTGAGGTGGCTGAAGCAAGCAGGTCTTCCCCCTTCCATCCTCACCATGTTCTACAGAGGCACCATGGAGAGTGTCCTGACCAGCTGCATCACGGTCTGGTATGGCAACTGCAACATATCCGACTGCAAAGGATAATGAAGACAGCAGAGAACATTATTGGGGTGCCTCTCCCTTCACTACAGGACATATTTTACAAACGCAGTGTCCGCATTGTGCAGGACCCCTCACACCTCTCACATGGACTTTACACACTTCTGACATCCAATAGAAGATACTGCAGCATCAGAGCCAGATCTACTAGGCTGCAGGAGAGTTTTTACCCCCAAGCTGTCAGACTCCTTAACACCAGGCTGCCCCCTGGGATCTCCCACACGGCCTCAACCACCTCTAAAAACAGAACTTTTATACATGAAAACCACAGTCCTGCAAAGACGAGTGTGCAGGGAGAAAAGAACTGAAGATCTCATACTGACCTTTAAGGATTTTGCACTTTGACATTCTGACCTGTCATTGTTTACACGTCCTAAACAAATATTATCATACACTGAGTCACGCTGCCATTTCTGTACTACCTCACACTGTGCTCTATTATCTATTATTTATTATATTACATATTTATTGACTATATTGATGTACAGTGCATCCAGAAAGTATTCACAGAGCATCACTTTTTCCACATTTTGTTATGTCACAGCCTTATTCCAAAATGGATTAAATTCATTTGTTTCCTCAGAATTCTACACATAACACCCTATAATGACAACATGAAAAAAGTTTACTTGAGGTTTTTGCAAATTTATGAAAAATAAAAAAAACTGAGAAATCCCATGTACATAAGTATTCACAGCCTTTGCTCAATACTTTGTCGATGCACCTTTGGCAGCAATTCCAGCCTCAAGTCTTTTTGAATAAGATGCCACAAGCTGGGCACACCTACCCTTGGCCAGTTTCGCCCATTCCTCTTTGCAGCACCTCTCAAGCTCCATCAGGTTGGATGGGAAGCGTCGGTGCGCAGCCATTTTAAGATCTCTCCAGAGATGTCCAATCGGATTCAAGTCTGGGCCACTCAAGGACATTCACAGAGTTGTCCTGAAGCCACTCCTTTGATATCTTGGCTGTGTGCTGAGGGTCGTTGTCCTGCTGAAAGATGAACCGTCGCCCCAGTCTACGCTCTGCAGCAGGTTTTCATCCAGGATGTCTCTGTACATTGCTGTAGTCATCTTTCCCTTTATCCTGACTAGTCTCCCAGTTCCATTCCCACAGCATGATGCTGCCACCACCATGCTTCACTGTAGGGATGGTATTGGCCTGGTGATGAGTGGTGCCTGGTTTCCTCCAAACATGATGCCTGGCATTCACACCAAAAAGTTCAATCTTTGTCTCATCAGATCAGAGAATTTTGTTTCTCATGGTCTGAGAGTCCTTCAGGTGTCTTTTGGTAAAACTCCAAGTGGGCTGTCATGTGCCTTTTACTAAGGAGTAGCTTCTGTCTGGCCACTCTACCATACAGGCCTGATTGGTGGATTGTTGCAGAGATGGTTTTGCTTCTGGAAGGTTCTCCTCTCTCCACAAAGGACCTCTGGAGCTCTGACAGAGAGACCATCGGGTCGGGTTCTTGGTCACCTCCCTGACTAAGGTCCTTCTCCCCCGATCACTCAGTTTAGATGGCTGGCCAGCTCTAGGAAGAGTCCTGGGGCCTCATGTATAACGCCGTTCGTAGAACTCGCACTATAACCTGTTGTAAGCACAAAAGCCGAAATGTGTTTACGCACAGAAAAATCCAGATGCAGGAATCTGTGCGTACTCCAACTTCCACGTTCTTCCACTACATAAATCCCGATCGGCGTAAAACTACGCGCTCGCTTTATGTAACGCCCCAACTCCTCCCAGAATTACGCCTATTTGAATATGCAAATCAATATAAATCACTCTTAAGCTCAGCCTTCTGTGAAAAGACAATGGGAAAAGCACAGGGGAAAATATAAGAATTTCAGCGAATACCAAGTGGAGGCAAAGGAAAAACATACTATTTGTTCAAATAAACCGTGGTATGATCAACAAAATGAAGTTGATCGAGTGACATAGCGTGTTGGAGAAACTTGAAAGCTCACGTTCACAAAATTACACAGTGCCGGAAATAAAAAACAAGTCACATATCAAAGTCGCCGTGAAAATGCGAGTTGTAGCTTACTGTCTGAGTGTCATATGAAAGTTTATTAGGGTACAGAGAAAAAAAGGCACACGGTGGGGAAAAAGCACGAAATGTCAACTTCAATCTCGACATTTCCACTTTAATCACGTAGTTTATTTTGTCATTAAAGTAGAACATCGTAAACTTCATCTTAAAATCGTTTAATTAACCAGTTTCTCAAATCACATCGTAATTAAAGTAGCACGTTACATGCTTTGTTTTGTATTTGATCTTCTATGTGCTCTGTGTGTGTGAATCACTACTTGCTTCTTAAACCGGCTCTCTTCCTCCAACTGGACACAGAATCCATTACATTTGTGATATTACAGCTCTCTGAATAACTCAAATACTGAGATGTATACGTGATGTCATTTTCATGATGATAGGAGTTAAAGCACGTTATTAAACATGTGTTGCACTTCGATGAAATAATTTATTACAGCAGTACTCAGGGGGCTCTAGGCTTGTGGCGGCACTGGGCAGAGGAAGAATCGGTGGCTCCTTCGCCCGCCAATGTCAGTAAGGCAGCTTATGCACGGTGGATGGCCTCGTCCGTTGCAGACACTGCATAGCCGCCTCGTGCTCATGACACAAGCATTTAACTTTTGCCGAAATTTGTCGCTACGTTTTTAGCTGTGTTGTTATTTTCTCTTTCTTCGTTGACGACACTGCTATCATGGGCTGCATCAGGAGTGGGCAGGAGGAGGAGTACAGGAACCTAATCAAGGACTTTGTTAAATGGTGCGACTCAAACCACCAACAACTGAACACCAGCAAAACCAAGGAGCTGGTGGTGGATTTTAGGAGGCCCAGGCCTGTCATGGACCCCGTGATCATCATATAGGTGCAGACCTATAAATACCTGGGAGTGCAGCTGGATGATAAACTGGACTGGACTGCCAATACTGATGCTCTGTGTAAGAAAGGACAGAGCCGACTATACTTCATTAGAAGACTGGAGTCCTTCAACATCTGTAATAAGATGCTGCAGATGTTCTATAAGACGGTTGTGGCGAGTGCCATCTTCTACTCAGTGGTGTGCTGGGGAGGCAGCATAAAGATGAGGGACAAACTGGTGAGGAAGGCAGGCTCTATTGTAGGCACGGAGCTGGACAGTTTGACATCCGTGGCAGAGCGATGGGCTGAGCAGACTCCTGTCAATCATGGAGAATCCACTGCATCCACTGAACAGGATCATCTCCAGACAGAGGAGCAACTTCAGCGACAGACAGACTGCTGTCACCGTCCTGCTCCACTGACAGACTGAGGAGACCCCACACTATGAGACTCTTCAATTCCATCTGGGGGGGTAAACGTTAACATTATACAAAGTTGTTGTCTGTTATACCTGCATTGTTATCACTCTTTAATTTAATATTGTTCTTTATCAGTATGCTGCTGCTGGAGTGTGGGGATTTCCCCTTGGGATTAATAAAGTATCTATCCATCACAAATGTCCTCACTCAGTCCTCATTGTATTTAGGGTTCTCATAGAAGGACTTGATGATGACAGTCATGTGGATGTCTGGCCTTTAATCCATCAATGTAGGGACATCACGGTGCTTTGATTAGGTGGTGGTGCCACAGGTTGCAACCCCAGAAAACCGGAAAAATAACAGAAGAGAGAGTAGGGGTTAGTACGGATTTTGAATATGAATAATAATGATAATTAATTGAATATACAGAGCATCAGGATTAAACTAAGATGAAGCTATGAGAAAGCCATGTTAAGGTAATGTACAGTAATGCAGTAAAGAACTAGGGGGCCCATAATCCCCCCTCCACCAAACTTTCCACTTGGCACAATGCAGTCAGGCGAATCCCATTCTCCTGGCCACAGTCATCCATCAGATCACGTGATTCGTTACTCCAGAGGACACATCTGCACTGCTCTTGAGTCCAGTGGCGGGCGGTGGGCTTTACAGCACTGCATCCGAAACTTTGCATTGCACTTGGTGATGTCAGGCTTGGCTGCAGCTGCTCGGCCATGGAGACCCATTCCATGGAGGTCTCTCTCTATGCTACAATGTTCTCGAGCTTTTGCAGGTCTGTTACTGTTGACGCTGCAGAAAGTTGGCGACTTCTGCCCACCTCAGCATGCGCTGTTTCCACTGTGATTTGAAGTGGCCTACCACTTTGTGGCCGAGTTGCTGTTGTTCCCAGTTACTTCCACTTTGTTAAAATACCACTAACAGTTGACCGTCGGAATATTTAGTAGCGATGAAATTTCACAAATGGACTTACTGCACAGGTGGCATCCTCTCACGGTACCACTGAGCTCCTGAGAGTGAGCCATTCTTTCACAAATATTTGTAGAAGCCATCTGCATGTCGAGGTGCTCGATTATATCCACCTGTGGCCATGGAAGTGACTGGAACACCTGAATTCAATGATATTGGGGGGGGGGTCCCCAATACTTTTGGCAATGACTTCTTAAAGTCTGCCATTCATAGACATCACCAGGCACTGGGGCTGTTCTCTGGTAATGCTATGCCAAGCCTCTCATGCACCCATCTTCAGCTGCTGCTTGTTTGCGAGGGTCTTGTCCCCTTAAACTTTCACTTCAGCATATGGAAGGCCTACTTAATTGGAATTAAATTGGGTGACTGGCTTGGCCATTTAATGGTTTTCCATTTTGTTAGCTTTGAAAAACTTCAGTGCTGCCTCAACAGAATGTTTGCTCATGATCTTGTCATACAGGATGACATGCTTCCCTGGTGACACCAGTTGCTCCCCTCTCTCTCTCTCTGTGTGTGTGTCAGCTGCCAGCTTCTTTGCATAGCATTGCCTCTACAGTCCAGTCCACAGTGCAAATCCCACCCTTGTCGCCAATTGAACTGCTGTGAACTTACATTACAAAGCATCTGAGTTTGAAGATTAAGTGATGGGGTGACACACAGGCAAGAACTTTGCAGAATGAGCTAAATGGAGACCTCCATCCATCAGCTGCACAGAGCCCATCCCTGATTTTCTCTGATGATGTTCTGCCAAGCCTCTCATGCAGCCACCTTCAGCTCCTGCTTGTTTCAGGGGGCTTATCCCCTTAAGTTTTCCCTTCAGCATAAAGAAGGTCTGCTCAATTGGATTAAAATCAGGTGACTTCTTTGGCCATTCCAGAAATTTCCATTTTTTAGCTTTGATAAACCAGTGTTGCCTCAGCAGAATGTTTGGCTCATTCTATTGTTGCTGGTGGAAGCGCCATATAAGGAATTTGGAGGCATCTACTGGAACGTGAGCAGATCAGATGTTTCTCTACACCTAAGAATTTGTTGTGCCACTGCCATCAGCAGTTCCACTATCAATGAAGTGTGCCAGAACCTGTGGCAGCCATACATGCCCAGGCCATAACACCCCCAGCACTGCCATGTTTAACAGATGAGGTGGTCTGCTTTGGATCTCTCCTTTTGATCTCCAAATGTTGCTCTCACCATCACTCTGATGAGGTTCATCTTTGTCTTGTCTTTCCACAAGACCTTTTCCCAGAATTTTGCAGGCTTTTTGAAGTCCTTTGTCACAAACTGTAATCCGGCCATCCTGTTCTAGTGTTCTCCATCTTGCAGTGTGGCCTCTGTTTCCGTTCATGAAATCTTCTGCTGATAGTTGTCTCCGACACGTTCACATCAGCCCCCAAAGATGGTTTCTGATCTGTCAGACAGGAGTTTGTTGCTTTTTCTCTACCAAAGTGAGGGACTCTTCTGTCATCAGCAGTGGAGGTCTTCCTTGGCCTAGCAGTCCCTTTGTGATTGCTGAGCCCACCAGTGTTTTCTTTCTTCTTCATGATGAAGACGACTTTGGTCATCCTAAGGTTTTACTGATGTCTCTAATGGATACTTGTTCTTCAGTCTCATGACAGCTTTATTGACTTTCATTGGCACAGCTCTTGTCCTCATGTTGAACAATCGCAACTCCAGACTCCAAAGGGTAGAAGCAGGCCGAGGTGTCTTATGAAGCCATGAAACACACCTGAGGAATCACAAACACCTGCGATGCCAATTGTCCCAAACATGATGGTGCCCTGAAATGTGGAGACCATGCACGAAAAAGTTTAGGGTGACTGAAATGTCTGCAAATCCCCTTCAGTGAAAGTCTGTGGAGCAGGGGGGGAAATCAAGGAGAAAAGGTCTCTTTGTCCCAAACGTTATGGAGGGCACTGTATACTTTTACTCAAACACTGTGGATTCATGAAATATTCAACTCCATTTAATAAATTCCATTTCCTCACATTACGGTTCACTCGTCATTCTCAGGTCTGTATGTTGTCCAGGTCCATTCGACATCATTTGCCCTTCTATTCAGGGTGGTATCATCTACACACTAACCCAACTTGATGTTTCCAATGGATTCAGACCTTTTTCCCTTCTGTATGTTATTGAGTTGTAGACTTAATTTTAAACGGAGAGATTCGCTATTTTTGACCCACCAGCTATACTCATTAACCCATAATGACCAAGTGATCAGATGTCTTCAGAACAGTTTATAAATTTATTAAAAAACAAAAGGTGAAATCTCTCCCTCCTAGAAGTATTCCGAGACCCTTTGCTGTGGCCCTCCACAGTGTGCACAGGTAATCCCTGCTTGCTTTGATTCTCCTTCTGTTGTTTCTAGAACTTGATTGAAGTCCATCCGTGGTAAACTGAATTTCACACACGTGTGCCTGCGTATAGAAGGTCCCACAATTCATATCGCATCTCAGGAAAAAAAAACCAAGCCATGAAGTCCCAGGAACTCTCTGTAGACCTCTGTGATCAAATTGTGGTGAGGTATAAGTCAGATCAAGGGGGTGCAACCAGTTTGAAAGCTTTCAGTGCTCCCAGTGGGACACTGGCCTCAAGAATTGTAAAATGGAAGAAGTTTGGAACCCCCAGGACTCTTCCAAGAATTGGCTGTCTGGCCAAACTGAATGGGATAAACCCTGCTTCCTTACCAGGACTGATAGCCACAATAAGAGATGGTCAGGAAGGGAGCTGAAATCTTCACCCTCTGTGCCAGGAGGCACATTGTGGTAGGCCTTTGTGTGGACTCTCACAGAGCAGCATGGGAGTTGCTGCCCCGTCAGATCCTCAAATGAGTGTCTCCTTAGAATTCCAAGAACAAAACTTTAAAGAAGTGGTGAGGCGGCCTTCTGCTGCTATGCACCTAAAATCTGGAATAGCCTGCCAATAGGAATTCGCCAGGCTGATACAGTAGAGCACTTTAAAACACTGCTGAAAACACATTACTGTAACATGGCCTTTTTATAACTTCATTTTAATCTTAATTTAACTTAATCCTGATACTCTATATGTTCAATTTCCTCAAAATAACTATTCATGGTGGCTCTAAAATCGGTACTGACCCCTACTCTCTTTTCTGTTTCTTTTTCTGGTTTCTTTGTGGTGGTGACCTGCGCCACCACCACCTACTCAAAGCTTCATGATGCTCCAACAATGATGGACGGATTAAAAGCCAGAAGTCTACGTGACCATCATCATCATCAAGCCCTTCCGTGAGAATCCTAAATCAAAGAGGACTGTTTCATTTATGTTAGGTAGAATGCCCAGAGGGGACTGGTCAGGGGTCTCATGGTCTGGAATCCCTACAGATTTTATTTTTTCTCCAGCCGTCTGGAGTTTTTTTGTTTTCTCTGTCCCCCCCTGGCCATTGAACCTTACTCCTATTCGATGTTAATTAATGTTGATTTATTTTGTCTTATAATTGTGCCTTTCATTTTTCTATTCTTTAATATGTAAAGCACTTTGAGCTACTGTTTGTATGAAAATGTGCTATAGAAATAAATGATGTTGTTGTTGTTGTTGTCAGTTACGTGGCAGCCACCAGGGAGAGCTGCTGGGAATTGACTCCCGAGTGACCAGGGGTGCCCTGCCTAAGTCAGAAGTGCTAGCTTGAGTACTGGAAGTTAAACGGGAGAGCCCTCCACTTGGCCTGGGAGTCAGAGTTGAGAGCGGAGAAAGGAGGAGTAAAGCGTAGAAGGAGAACAAAAGAAAGGATTTGTTTGTGCAGAGAAATGGGAAAATGAAGCCTGTGGAAAGGCACTTTGTTAAATTAAAACACTCCAAATTGATTCTGTACCTGTGCAGCTGGGTCTGGGGCTTAGCGATGGCCCACCTAAAGACCAGAATGAACAAGAGGGGCTTTGGTCTGGGAGGTGACCAAGAACCCAATTGTTACTGTAACAGAGCAGTAGAACATTAGACTGGGGTGCTCAAACTCGGTCCTGGGGGACTCCTGTGGCTGCAGGTTTTTGTTCCATCCAGACTCCTAATCAGTGCAACACCTGATAGTACTGATCTCATTTCATTAGCTGGTAATATTTATCTTTTATCTGCGGTGGGTTGGCACCCTGCCCAGGACTGGTTCCTGCCTTGTGCCCTGTGTTG
Source organism: Polypterus senegalus (assembly GCF_016835505.1). Taxonomy (NCBI): domain Eukaryota; kingdom Metazoa; phylum Chordata; class Cladistia; order Polypteriformes; family Polypteridae; genus Polypterus; species Polypterus senegalus. Next base: position 318,437,969 of record NC_053155.1, on the reverse strand, counting down.
GCTGGGATTGGCTCCAGCTGACCCCCGTGACCCTGTGTTCGGATTCAGCGGGTTAGAAAATGGATGGATTTATCTTTTATTCAGAAAAGCACAGCAGCATGATTTTTTACATTTATAAGAAACTTAGAAATATTTCTGTTTTTGCTATGGATTTAAATGCTTAACTCTCTTTTTATGATATTTCGCCCTTTCTCTGTGCAGTTTGCTCCCTTCATTGAATCTTAATACTGACAATTAAAAACAAGCAGAGCAGAAACCCAAGCAAACAACACTCAATCGTGAAAGGCTGCAACTACTTTAGCGTCAGCCCCACAAAGTAATACATAACAGATTAATTAAACAATTAGAACACCTAGAAAAGAAGAATGACAAACAAGATGAAAATACTGTTAAAAAGAAAAAAAAATACATAGAACTGCCTAGTACAATTTAATACTTTTTTTTTTTTTTTTACCAAACTTAGTTTTTTAATTTGTATATTGTTCCCAAAACAGGAAATCTGGGAAACAACAGTTCACTTAATTAGCCCAGGAGTCCAATTAAAAACAGAGGCTGGTTGGAACAAAAACCTGCAGCCACAGGGGGTCCCCCAGGACCGAGTTTGAGAACCCCTGCATTAGACCAATCAAGATGACAACTGGCCATTCCGCTCATGGAAGCCTATCAGAGTGCTAAGGAGACAACTGGCTGCCACGCACATTTGCACGTTGGTGTTGGGCAGGTCGATTATTCATTTAACACCCTGGAGCCACTATACAATTCTACCACTCACACAAATATGTATTTTGAGCCTGAACTTGCCGTTTATCGATTTAAAAACCACTCAACGCCACGGACCCTAAAGTGTGTCACCACAGTAGTGGGTCGAGCACGATCACTGGAACGATAACTTTCCCTGCCACCACTCTGACAATTGTGCTCGAGTCACTGAGGCGAATCCAAAGCTCTGACGATCACACTCAGTTCACCAAGGGGGACACCACCCACCCATTCTTTGGTGGGTTGTGAAGACACCTGGATGGGGGAAGAGTGGATTACGACACCAAAAAGGTTGCGTAACATCACTCTAATCGTTCCCACCCACATTTCAACCGAACTCAGGATAGGATTGCAATAAAAACCTGTAGTCAATGTAGTCCTCCAGGACTAAACTTGAACACCCCTGACCTGAAGGAAAACCACAAAGACAAAGTGAGAACGGGCAAGTTTCACAGAGGCAACAACCAAACGACAAACATTATTTAAAAAATATACAGCTTTATTATTTAAATTGTGAAAAAAATAATACTTAAATATTATTCACTTTAATATTTTCTCTAAGCTACTTTCCAGGCTTGTTTCTGGTCTTCCAAGGGTGGGGTCACGTCAGCCGCAGTGAGAGATTCCCAGTCACATGGGCAATGAAGCATCTTAACAGGTGTATCCCAGAAAACTGCACAGAACTGTGGAACACAAGCAAAACAAATGGATTTTAAGACACCAATGGTAGGGGGGCTGCTCCTGGGAATATTGAAACCAATCGCACTCTTTGTTCACAGTGCAGATTTTAACAAAGGGGGAACTGTGGCTATCTGTGCTGTGTCAACGGTGCAGGGTCTCAACTTTGACACTCAGCTCAGTTACATTCAGCGTTGAGTTTTTTTCTAATATTTCTCGTTTCTCACATCCCCACACACCCACAGTAGGCAGACTGACAACATCTGTGCGTCATTAGCACTCGGAAATGGAGCCTCGCCATTTTTCAGAATGTAAGGCTATAAAACTCTAAGCCACCTGTTCAGTCCAGGGTTACAGGGCACTACAGAGGGCTTAGAATATTCTCTTCAGGACAAATATATAACACACACAGACTGCCTCAAAAAAGAAGAAAATAATAACAATATTAAAAGCCTCAGCAATTCTAGAGTTACTGAGTCAGAAGCAGATTTTATCCTCGGATTATGAAGCTACTCCACAGTCACTTCTACTGACCATGGGCGGACCTTATAGCTACGGGTCTGATGTTGAGTTTTGGATATTTAATGTCTCCCTGTGATGTACCGGATTGGCTGGACATCTTTTTGCAGCACTTGAACTCGGAACCATCTGTAACATGTCCGAGGATGGGCCAAGCAAAAGAAGACACACACGGTCATGCAAGAAGTAGGTGTGAAGTGCCGAGTGCTTTTATTCATAGACAAAGGAACACAGTGTCCAAAGTGCAGTGCTTTTTATTAAATGAATATCATAAAAATTAATAAAAGTCCATACGTTGAAATCCTATAAATACTCCTGATAAAACCGGAATCAGTTCTACTGCTCTGTTCTTTCGTTCTTTCTGAGCCCAGCGCGTCTTTCACTCCCTGCCTCTGCAGCTCACTCAACAGATCTTGCAAACGGTGGCGATGTCTGCAGCTATGCTTTCTATTTCCGGCTTCTGTCCTGACTGCCTCCCCAGGTGTTTGCTGGACTGCTCAGAGTCGGCTGTCCTTCCATCCTTCAACAGGCTCTCCTAGCATTTCTGCGATCCCTAGGAAGAACACCTCTATTGGACCTCACTCTTCCACAGTGATCAGCGGGAGAGGATTTACCTCTGGAGTGTCGATTGCTACCAACTGCCCTGCCTTCTCCTTCATCCCACTGGCTCAGGCCCCCCTGATACTGCCCTCTCACTCATGGTTGTCTTCTCGCCCGGACTCCTTTTTGTATACAGAAAGGGATGCAGTTGTGTCGATGGCAGACCCCAGAGTGCTAATGAGGCAATCCACTGAACCATGTGTGTCTGCATTTGAACGCACAATTTCCTGATTGCCCCCAATTACTCCCCAGGGCCACTCCACCACGGTGCCAGATTCACCTGCTCTCCTCTAAAGCCGGAGCCCCTTTAATAAATTATTTATTTAAAATGGCGCATTGCCACAAACACTTCATACCACACTGCTATGTTTATCGTACACTGTGTGCACAATTATTAGGCAAGTGAGTATTTTGACCATATCATCATTTTTAATGCGTATATTCCAACTCCAAGCTGTATTAACTTGAATGCTTATTGGATTTAAGCACGTCAGGTGATGTGTATTTGTGTAATGAGGGAGGGTGTGGCCTAAGGAGATCAACACCCTATATCAAGGTGTGCAGAATTATTAGGCAGCTAGTTTTCCTCGGGCAAAATGGGCCAAAAAAGAGATTTAACTGACTCTGAAAAGTCAAAACTTGTAAAAAGTCTTTCAGAGGGATGCAGCACTTTTGGAATTGCTAAGATATTGGTGTGTGATCACAGAACCATCAAACATTTTGTTGCAAATAGTCAACAGGGTCGCAAGAAACGTGTTGAGAACAAAAGACGCAAATTAGCTGCCAAAGATTTGAGAAGAATCAAACGTGAAGCTACCAGGAACCCATTATCCTCCAGTACTTTCATATTCCAGAGCTGCAACCTACCTGGAGTGCCCAGAAGTACAAGGTGTTCAGTGCTCAAAGACATGGCCAAGGTAAGGAGGGCTGAAACCCAACCACCACTGAACAAGAAACATAAGTTGAAACGTCAAAACTGGGCCAAGAAATATCTGAAGACAGATTTTTTCAAAGGTTTTATGGACCATGAGATGAGAGTGACTCTTGATGGACCAGATGGATGGACCTGTGGATCAGTAATGGGCACAGAGCTCCACTCCAACGTGGAGGTGGGGTACTGGTATGAGCTGGTATTTTTAAAGATGAGCTAGTTGGACCTTTTGCATTGAAGATGAACTCAAAATCAACTCCCAAACCTACTGCCAGTTTTTCAAGACACTTTCTTCAAACAGTGATACAGGAAAAAGACTACATCTTTGACCATGATTTTTATGCAGGCCAATGCTCCATCACTTGCATCGAAGTTCTCCACTGCGTGGCCAGCCAGTAAAGGCCTTAAAGATGAAGGAATAATGACATGGCCCCCCTTCCTCATCTGACCTAAACCCTATCGAGAACTTGTGGGCACTTCTTAAACGCTAGATTTACGGGGGAGAAAAACAATACACCTCTCTGAAGAGTGTCTGGGAGGCTGTAGTCACTGCTCCACAAAAAGCTGATCGTCAACAGATCAAGAAACTGACAGACTCCATGAATGGAAAGGCTTATGACTGTTATTGGAAAGAAGGGTGGCTATATTGGTCATTGATTGATTGATTGATTTTTTTGAAATGTCAGAGATGTTTATTTGTAAATTTTGAGGTGTTTGTTTATTATTCTCACTATAACAGATGAAAATAAACAAGTGAGATGGGAAAATTTTCATTTTTCCTTTAGTTGCATAATAAATCTGCACACTAATAGTTGCCTAATAATTGTGCACATATGTATTCCCCTGATGATGTTCACACTCACATTTCCATTGTGAAACATTCAGGTTTCAGGTTTATTAACATTTTGGATTGACTGATAGCACTGTGTTTGTTCCATATTAAAATTAATCCTCAAAAATACAACTTGCCTAATAATTGTGCACACAGTGTACTACTGTTACCAGTGTTGGTGCAGTGGGTAGCGCTGCTGTCTCGCAGTTAGGAGAACTGGGTTCGCTTTCTGGGTCCTTCCTGCGTGGAGTTTGCATGTTCTCCCCGTGTCTGCGTGGGTTTCCTTCGGGTACTCGGGTTTACTCCCACAGTCCAAAGACATGCAGGTTAGGTGAATTGGTGATTCTAAATTGTCTCTAGTGTGTGCTTGGTGTGTGTGTGCCCTGCGGTTGACTGGCGCCCTGCCCGGGGTTTGTTCCCTGCCTTGCTCCCTGTGTTGGCTGGGATTGGCTCCAGCAGACCCCCGTGACCCTGTAGTTAAGATATAGCGGGTTGGATAATGGATGGAATGGATGTTACCAGTGTACGGGTGACAAGCGAAAATCTTGTGCTGTGGACAAACGAAAAGAAGCTTGAACTTCACCCAATGAGTGGGGTACGTAAGGATGTCCTACGATTTATTGTATCCTGCTGAATGACATTCCCACCCCACAATAACTTTCTACTGGACTAAGAAGATGTGGAAAATAACTGAATGAACAAAAAGTGTACGAGAAGTAGAGCCTGTGATGGAATGGTGTCCCACATTCACCATTTCTCCATGACATGACACTACTGGGAGAAGCTCTTATCCCCTTCAAGATAATTATGAAAAATGGATGGACGCAAGGAAGAACCAATACGTATTTAAAGGCACATAATGTAAAACAAAAGTGATAATTACAATAGTGTAATGGAAAACATCCACTTATATTATGATGAAATGGGCACAGTATAATGATATAAATAGGTCAACGTGGAGATCAAAATTAAATTAGTAGTATGTAATTTAAAAGTGGGGGAAACATGACAAGCATACAAGAAAAGGAATGACTTGTAAAGAATGCTGCAGACAAGTGTTTACAACTTGATGATGATGTAACAGCAATCACTGACATTTTAAAAGACAAAACCATTTGATAGACAGAGTTTGCTCCAAAAACTATAAAATTACAAGATAATTTACTGTAAAAACATTATACATTTTCATGCTATCTACATTTTGTGGTAAAGGTTTATTACAACACTACATTACCTGACTAGGAAAGGCTGAGGGAAGCATCCAGTAGTGTGATCTTCGATTATGTTCTGCATTTCCAGTATATGGCGTAACAATTCCCCTTGCTTAGCCTTGTCAATTTTTGTGAATACAATCTATGAAAAAGTAAAAAAAAAACAAAACAGAAAACTGTAAAAATAAAAAGCACACCAACAGGGTATTCCCTGTTAAAGCTCTTCTTTAATTCTTTTTTAACGTATTTGTAGTATAATGACGTCTGAGGCAAATTAGAGCCTTCTTCATCTCTCTGCTTCTACTCCAGTTTGATCAACTTTATAAATCATGTGACAACTTTCATATTTGACCAAATGCATAATCTCATAAATGTGTAGAAACTTCCAAAGCAGTGTGGTGTAGCGGGTCCACAGCTCACGTCAAAAAGGCCTCTTTTTAAAATAAATAATCGCTACACTCGCGGCTTAGAGAGGGGGCGTGGTACGTGTGGCCGGGATCGGCGGGGCGAACAGACCAGCAGGAGAAGGTAGAAAGAAGGTCAGCTGCAGGTAGGGTGGCTCCCCTGGTGCATAGCCTGGATGGGAGAAGCAGGGGAGTAACCAGTAGAAAGGCACCAGGATCGGTTTTAAAAGGACGGCTTCCTGCCATTGTTTAAACCTCGTTTTTTTTTTAATGATTTATTTATTGTTTTTAATCTCCACAATTCACCTCGTTTTATTGGATTATTTATTTGAAGGAACTTTGAGGGACACTGCACTTATTTATTTGAACACTGTTAAGATTTTGATTGTTGTTTTAATAAAAGCACTTTGCACTTTTTGCACCATCCCCTTGCTTCATTGTTGTGCCTCACTGTCTAGCTCATTGGTGACATTACCGACGGTGTCAGGTTCAGAGCTCCCAGAAGCAAGACGGGAGCATGGAGCGGAACCTGCATCGTCACAACCAGATGGACAAGATCACATTTATCATCAAATTCTTAAGAAGGTTAGGGAGTTCAGATATAAACCATTGGAATATACAGTGGGTACGGAAAGTATTCAGACCCCCTTCAATTTTTCACTCTTTGTTATATTGCAGCCATTTGCTAAAATCATTTAAATTAATTTTTTTCCCTCATTAATGTACACACAGCACTCCATATTGACAGACAAAAAAAAGAATTTTAGAAATTGTTGCAGATTTATTAAAAAAGAAAAACTTAAATATCACATGGTCCTAAGTATTCAGCCCCTTTGCTCAGTATTTAGTAGAAGCCCCCTTTTGAGCTAATACAGCCATGAGTCTTCTTGGGAAAGATGCAACAAGTTTTACACACCTGGATTTGGGGATCCTCTGCCATTCCTCCTTGCAGATCCTCTCCAGTTCTGTCAGGTTGGATGGTAAACGTTGGTGGACAGCCATTTTTAGGTCTCTCCAGAGATGCTCAATTGGGTTTAAGTCAGGGCTCTGGCTGGGCCATTCAAGAACAGTCAGTCACAGAGTTGTTGTGAAGCCACTCTTTTGTTATTTTAGCTGTGTGCTTAGGGTCATTGTCTTGTTGGAAGGTAAACCTTCGGCCCAGTCTGAGGTCCTTAGCACTCTGGAGAACACCCGCACAGCATGATGCTGCCACCGCCATGCTTCACTGTGGGGACTGTATTGGACAAGTGATGAGCAGTGCCTGGTTGTCTCCACACATACCGCTTAGAATTAAGGCCAAAAAGTTCTATCTTGGTCTCATCAGACCAGAGAATCTTATTTCTCACCATCTCAGAGTCCTTTAGGTGTCTTTTAGCAAACTCCATGTGGGCTGTCATGTGTCTTGCCTCTCCTCAGTGTGTGGAGACAACCACACATGACAGGGTGGGCATCAAACTAAAAGAAGGGGCAGTTCAGGGTGTGGTGTGTAGATGGGCGCAGAATTCGCTCAGACACAGGAAGTAGAGCAGGGGTGCCCAATACGTCAACCGGTAGATCGGAAAGGTAGTGCAGGTAGATCGCGTTGCATTCAAAAAAACTTTTTTTTTTTTTAAATGTTAGTCTATTATACCTGTATATCCTCCCTATGGCATCTGCCACTTGATTGACATACACGGCGGCCAGTCTGAGATCTCTTCTCTTCTAACACACTGGTCATCCCGTACGCACGATCAAATGCGCGAGCTACTGCAAAACTCCGGCTATCTAAGTGATCTTGTTAGCCTTCCAATTTATATCGACTAATGAAGGAATTAAAAAATAAATTTGTAGGTTATGGGCTGGATGTGGAATTGGAAGAAGATTTTTTTTTCTCACAATGTCACAATCGAAGTGTGTTTGTCTGATCTGTCAATCTATCATTGCTATTCCAAAGAAGGAAAATGTGGAAAGGCACTTTTGAACTGCTCATAAAAACTACGAAACTGATTTCCTTCTGAAAAGCGATCTGAGAAAGAGAAAGGAGAAGGAGCTAAAATCTCAGTTAATCGGAGAGCCGTCATTTTTCACTTGGCTGAATTCAAAAGCAAAGGCAGACACATTGAAGCTTCGTTCCGGGTGAGCTACTCAATCATTAAGCATAAGAAGTCCTTCCAAGATGGAGAGATGATAAAAGATGCCTTCATTGAGGCAGATGGCCAGAGAGAAATTCCTGCTGAGATTTCAAGACCCCTGGCTGGAGAAAAGGAGTTTCTCCTTGTCACTAAACATGCAGAACACAAGCAACTTAATAACGATCAATGGCCGCTACACTTGGCATTTTTTTTTCCTATCTGACCAACATGTTGAATGAGCTTAATTTATAGCTGCAAGGAAAAGAGAAAACCAATATGGTCAATATAATTAGCTCAGTTAATGCTTTCAAACGAAAAATGCAACATTTGTCCTCAAAGCTGCAGCTCCTTGATTTGGGGAACATCCAAAACCTCGCGTCAAAGCTGGAGACGTAATGGAAGGCATGTGGGCAACTTGACAGCATCCGCTACACAGAGCAGACTGAAAATTGTCTGTCAGACTTTATCTAATGGAAAAAAGTAACGAGTTGAGTGTTGCCCAAAGTAGTAGAGTAAGAGCAGCATTTCTTCTTCACAACTGTACTCAAGTAAATGTAAAAAGTATGGTGTAGTAAAACTACTCTTAGAAGTACAAGTTTTTTAAAAAGTTACTCAAGTAAATGTAACGGAGTAAATGTAACTCGTTACTACCCACCTCTGATACTCAGTGTGTGTGTGTGTGTATATATATATATATATATATATATATATATATATAAAAACATTTTTAATGTGGGTAGATCATTTTGACCTGGTCATTTTAAAAGTAGCTCGCAAGCCGAAAAAGTGTGGGCACCCCTGAAATAGAGGGTGATGGTGTGAGGAACTCAATCAGAATCAGGTGACATTAAGAGTGGTGACCAGCAGGGGTTCTTTAGTTCAGAGTGGATGGCCCAGAAGATTGACAGACCACACCCCCATAACTCCCATAAGTCTCATCTCTACTGGACTGCATCATATAAAACAGCATGTCCCCCAGAAGAAGGTGTCACACTAATGACCCGAACTCTCAGCAGGACAGAACTACCAGTAGACTTAGAAAGGAACGGAACGCTGCCTAAGCACCTGGTTTATGTTGTAGTGGGTACCGTGCCTATGTCTAATTTTTTGCCTTTTGTTTATATTTAGTTGATGCACAATTAAACGGTGCGTCCCTGCTGGCACTTCAACTAGTTTTGGAACTGTGAAAGTCACTCTGTTCTATATACACAATCAAATAACTCCAATATCTAAGCAGGTAGTCACATGGCAGCCAACTCAATGCATTTTGGCATGTAGACATTGTTAAGACCACCAGCTGAAGTTCAAACCCAACATCAGAATGGGGAAAAAGGTGACTGAAGTGATATTGAACGTGGCATGGTTATTGGTGCCAGAACTGCTGCTCTACTGGGATTTTCTTGCACAACCACCTCTACAGTTTACAGAGAATGGTCTGAAGAAGTGAAAATATCCAGAGAGTGGCAGTTCTCTGGGTAAAAATGCCTTGTTGATGGCAGAGGTCAGACTGGTTCAACCTGAGAGAAATCAACAGTAACTCAGATAAGCACTCGTTGCAGAAGAGCATCTCTGAACACACAAACACGTTGAACCTTGAAGTTGACGGACTACACCAGCAGGAGACCACCCAGGGTGCCACTCCTGTCAGCTAAGAACAGGCAACTGAGGCAACAATTCACATCCATCTATCTATCTACCTACATAGGCTCACCAAAATTGGACAATAGGAGATTGGAAAAGCATTGCCAGGTCTAATGAGCCTTGAGTTCTGCTGCGACATTCATAGGGTAGGGTCAGAATTTGATGTCAACAACATGAAAGCATGGATCCATCCTGCCTTGTATCAGCGGTTCAGGGGTTGGTGGTGGTGCTGTGATGGCATTGGGGATATTTTCTTGTCACACTTTGGTCCCCTTAGTACCAACTAAGCATCTTTTAAATGCCACAGACTGCTGGAGTATTGTTACTGACCATGTCCATCCCTTTATGACCACAGTATACTTATTTTCTGATGGCTCCTTCCAGTAGGATAATGCGCCATGTCAGCTCAAATCATCTCAAACTGCTTTCACTGGACTCAAATGGCCTCCAGAGTCATCGGCTCTCAATTCAATAGAACACCTTTGGGATGTGCTGGAATGGAAGATTCACATCATAGATGTGCATCCAACACATTTCCAGGAACTGCGTGATGCTCTCATGTCAATATGCACCACAATTTCTGACGAATGTTTCCTGCACCTTGTTTTATCAATGCCCTGAAGAATTATGGCAGTTTTGAAGGCAAAAGAGGGTCCAACCCAATACTAGCAAGGTGTGTACCTAATAAAGTGGCCGGTGACTGTATATACCACATTTAAGGCACTATCAGCTCCCTTCTGGTCTCTTCCATGCTTCTCCAGACATCAAGGTTAGCTGCTTTACTCATCCACATCACAGCTTTTACTTTGATTTTGTCCACCCAAGTGTTTCACCATGGTGGAGTGCTTACGCATAGATCAAGAATATCATAGAGCAGGACGGTAGTCTACATCCACTATCAACGAGAACGCAGAGCAAGTCTGCACCATAATTCTGACAAATCAGCAAGGATTTCGGGCCCTGGTAGTAATAATTCTCTTCTTAGGTCCCATTATGCTACCATTGTCATACAAACCAGATTCCAAAAAAGTTGGGACACTATACAAATCGTGAATAAAAACTGAATGCAATGATGTGGAGGTGCCAACTTCTAATATTTTATTCAGAATAGAACATAAATCATGGAACAAAAGTTTAAACTGAGAAAATGTATCATTTTAAGGGAAAAATATGTTGATTCAGAATTTCATGGTGTCAACAAATCCCAAAAAAGTTGGGACAAGGCCATTTTCACCACTGTGTGGCATCTCCCCTTCTTCTTACAACACTCAACAGACGTCTGGGGACCGAGGAGACCAGTTTCTCAAGTTTAGAAATAGGAATGCTCTCCCATTCTTGTCTAATACAGGCCTCTAACTGTTCAATCGTCTTGGGCCTTCTTTGTCGCACCTTCCTCTTTATGATGCGCCAAATGTTCTCTATAGGTGAAAGATCTGGACTGCAGACTGGCCATTTCAGTACCCGGATCCTTCTCCTACGCAGCCATGATGTTGTGATTGATGCAGAATGTGGTCTGGCATTATCTTGTTGAAAAATGCAGGGTCTTCTCTGAAAGAGATGACGTCTGGATGGGAGCATATGTTGTTCTAGAACCTGAATATATTTTTCTGCATTGATGGTGCCTTTCCAGACATGCAAGCTGCCCATGCCACACACACTCATGCAACCCCATACCATCAGAGATGCAGGCTTCTGAACTGAGCGTTGATAACAACTTGGGTTGTCCTTGTCCTCTTTGGTCCGGATGACATGGCGTCCCAGATTTCCAAAAAGAACTTTGAATCGTGACTGTCTGACCACAGAACAGTCTTCCATTTTGCCACACTCCATTTTAAATGATCCCTGGCCCAGTGACAACGCCTGAGCTTGTGGATCTTGCTTAGAAATGGCTTCTTCTTTGCACTGTAGAGTTTCAGCTGGCAACGGCAGATGGCACGGTGGATTGTGTTCACTGACAATGGTTTCTGGAAGTATTCCTGAGCCCATTCTGTGATTTCCTTTACAGTAGCATTCCTGTTTGTGGTGCAGTGTCGTTTAAGGGCCCGGAGATCACGGGCATCCAGTATGGTTTTACGGCCTTGACCCTTACGCACAGAGATTGTTCCAGATTCTCTGAATCTTCGGATGATGTTATGCACAGTTGATGATGATAGATGCAAAGTCTTTGCAATTTTTCCTGGGTAACACCTTTCTGATATTGCTCCACTATCTTTCTGCGCAACATTGTGGGAATTGGTGATCCTCTACCCATCTTGGCTTCTGAGAGACACTGCCACTCTGAGAAGCTCTTTTTATACCCAATCATGTTGCCAATTGACCTAATTAGTGTTTATTGGTCTTCCAGCTCTTCGTTATGCTCAAATTTACTTTTTCCAGCCTCTTATTGCTACTTGTCCCAACTTTTTTGGGATTTGTTGACACCGTGAAATTTTGAATCAACATATTTTTCCTTTAAAATGATACATTTACTTGGATTAAACGTTTGATCTGTCATCTACGTTCTATTACAAATAAAATATTGACATTTGCCATCTCCACATCATTGCATTCAGTTTTTATTCACAATTTGTTTAGTGTCCCAACTTTTTTGGAATCCGGTTTGTATTTTGCTAGCTCAGATTAGAAAGTTTAAGAGCTCTTAACTTGGGCAATACTGTATGTAGGGAAAAATAAAATGAGACAAACCACTACTTAACCTGCAATTGCTGAGCGCTTTGAGTAACTGATAAAAAAGCGCTATATAAATGTAATGAATTATTAATTATTATTATTATTATTACTAGCAAAAAGGTAACACTCATACATTATTTTTATATAAACTGACAGCAATTTGGTCTACTTAATGCTACTTACCACATAAGGGATCCCAAACTCTTCACACATGTCCAGTGCTATTCGGTCAGCTTTCTGAACTCCCACTGAGCCGTCGATCAGCAAAAATGTTCGTCTTAAACTTTGAGAAGAAATTTCTGTTAGTGCCTTTCAGGGTAAATAACATAAAACAAAACTCTTTACAAAATCAGAGCAGCAGTGGGGATGCATTTTTAAAAATTATCTTAAAGCATTTAACTAAGCAACTAATACTTCAGTTCTTAAGGATCACTGTATATATACAGTCATAGGAAATTACTAATAAATACAAAAATTAAAAAATAAAGGCTAACTCTCTTAAAAAATGTTTACTACTGTTCTTCCTGGAATGAAATTAACTTTTCTTTTTTTTAAAAAAAAAAACATTTTCTATTTTTGAAGATGTACACTACCAGTAAAAAGTTTTAAAAACATTTAATTTTTCATGAAAACGGTCAAAGTTTAATGTTAATATTAATGTTTTATGAAGTCAAGGAATAGAACAAATAAATAATGGCAAACAAAAATAAGTCAAGGTATCATTAAGTGTACAAAATGTTATTCAGATTTTTGATTCATCAAAGTCGCCTACACCTTTACATGATGTAACAGCCAAACTGTGGTAACCCTTTTGATTCAGAATGCCAGTCACTTAGTGCCAGTCACCAGCTCGGCTTCCAGCAAAAGAACTCAAGACCATCACACTTTCTCCTCCATGTTTGACAGCTGGTGTCACACACTGAAGTACCATCCTGTCACCAACCCAACGGCATACAAACACCCTGCATGATGAAATGAAGATTTCAAGTTTGGATCCAGTCTCCAGTAGTCCGTAGGCAGAATTTCAAGGCCCTATTTTGTCCTTTCAGGAATGACTTTCTTCCTGCCACTCGCTTGGTCAAACCTGCAGCACAACGTCTCCTCTTCTCAGTACAAACTGACACCTGCTTTTTTGATCTGCACTGTTCTTTACACATCTTCCAGTTAAATCAAAATGCTGCTGCAAGAATTACTACAAGAACAAGAAAATACGAACACATAACCCCTGTCTTTAAATCCTTACACTGGCTCCTGGTTAAGTTTAGGGCAAAATTCAAAATCCTCCTTTTAACATATAAAGCATTAAATAGCCTAGGTATGGCTTACTTGTCTGAACTTATCATGGCTTACAGACCTGAGCGCACATTAAGATCTCAAGATGCTGGTCTGTTTAGGATTCCAAGGATCAATAAAATAACAGTGGGAGGTCAAGCTTTTAGTTACAGGGTCCCTAAACTGTGGAGTGGTCTGCCTGCTATTATAAGAGATGCACCTTCGGTCTCAGCTTTAAAAGACTCACTACTTCAGTTTAGCACACCCTGACTAGAGCTGCTGATTAACTGTGCAGACTGCATCTCTGTTGTTAGTCATTAGCACTAAAACATAAGTAACATGATAGTTAGAATTTGTTACTAACCTCACCTATTCTGTTTCTCCTCTTGGTACTCAAATGTGGTACTTGGTGCCACTGCCCACCTGCTTAAGGTAAAGTCATCTCTGATGGAGGATCACATGAATAATTGGGTAGAGGGGTCCTGGTATCTGATTGGCCGGCCGAGTGCTGACTCAGCAGTGGAATGGCCAATAAGAGGAGGCAGCTTGATGGCTGAGGTAACCAGGACTCTGAACAAATCCAAATCCTATGATGTGATATCATCTACTGTTGAATTCTGTTCTGTACTTATAATATTTCTATTGCACTTTTATATTTCATTGAGGATTACTTGTGTTCTGATCTGTGTATTCTACTTTTTTTTGACATCCACTGCACTCCCAACCTACCTGGAAAAGGGTCTCCCTTTGAATTGCCTTTCCCGAGATTTCTTCCATTTTTTTCCCTACAAGGTGTTTTATTGTCTGCTTAGAGTCAAGGCTGGGGGGCTGTCAAAGCCCATTGCGGCACAGATTTATAAAAAAATAAATTGTATAGTATTGTATTCTGTCACATTTTCATGAAGTAGCAGTATTAAATTTTTGAAAATGCTGGTGTAGTACCATTTTAAAAATTTGGTAGTGTAGTTTTTTTTTAATTATTATTACCGGTATACCACACAACATTCATTCTGAATACATTTTGCATATTATTTACCGTATATACTCGCATATAAAAGTCGGGTCTTGAAACCCAAAAAATCGATCATAAAATCAGGCCCTAACTTATACGCCCGTTTCGCTCCAGTTTCTCAGACAAATCGAATTTTGTTGCAGGACAGTTACCAATTTCTTTCACCACTTCAACGACTTTTAATTTAAAACCAGCTTCATATTTTCTTCTGATCGAACACTTCATGGTGGATAGGGGATGCTCTTACGATAAAGGTGCATGAGGGTGTGAGATACAAAAAACACAAAATAGCGCAAACATCACTTCGGAATAGTTTGGTTATTATCGTGTGGTCACGTAGGCACAATACATAGAAAAAAAATAACAGCCGCGTGCTCCGTGGTTACTCTCTCAAGTGGGCATTAGCATATCATAATCTGTTGTACCAATAGAGTGAGCTTTCTGCATTCAACTTATACGACTGACATTATAAAATACCAGAAATAATAAGGTAAAATCAAGCTTCGACTTGTATGCGGGAGAACTTAAACGTGAGTATATACGGTACTTGTTAAAAATGATAAAAACTCTCTCCTTTTTATCCTCACACAAAATTTATTTAGAGGTTATGGGAAGATTGGTAGCTCAATTCATAAACTGTTCCATGAAAGGTAAAAATCAAATAACTTACTTCTTCCTGGTTTTCAGATAGGGCTCCACCATGTCTTCAAAATCCTTTGGCGCTTTAAAACCATAGCCAGGCATATCCACAAGCGTAAAAGCTTTTTTCACCATAAAGAAGTTCATTTTTTTTGTATGTCCCTATGTTTAGGGGGGGGGAAAAGAATAATGAACTGAGTGATGTATAAATATTAAATTACAAATTGACAGATAAATAAATACTATCCCTAATAATATACAGTGGGAGAAAGAAGTATTTGATCCCCTGCTGAATATGGAAGCTTGGTCATTTACAAAGAAATGAACAGTCTTTAATTTTTATGGAAGTTTCATTTTAATGGAGACAGAATATTAACCAAAAAATCCAGAAAAAACACATTACATAAAAGTTCTAAATTGATTTGCATGTCATTGAGAGAAATACGGATTTGATCCTCTACAACCCAGCCAGAATTCTGGCTCCCACAGATTGGCTGTGAGCCACAATCAATCAATCACAGATACTCCTGATCTCAATTTGCGATATCTATAAAGCACACCTGTTCACAGAATCAATTTCTTCCATTCCAGCCTCTCCACCACCAAAGAGCTGTCAAAGGACGTCAGGGACAGGGCTGAAATGGGCTACAAAACCATCAGCAAGAAGCTTGGTGAGAGGGTGAAAAATTTCGGTACAATTATTCGGAAATGGAAGAAATCCAAAATGACCATCAGTTGCCCTAAGTAACCCAGCTACAGGGGATGCACAAATCAGTGTATTTCTTCTTGTCTGTCCCAAGCCCGAATAAATGAGGAGGGTTACGTCAGGAAGGGCATCCGGTGTAAATTTTGCCAAATCAATATGCGAACAACAATACAAATTTCCATACTGGATCGGTCCAGCCCCGGGTTAACAACGACCACCAACAGTACTGTTAGCCAACAGCGTGTTGGAAGAAATTGGGCTACTGTTGGCCGAAGAAGAAAATGAAGAAGATGGGGGAGAAGGAGGCAGGAGGAGAGGAGGAAGGTAAAGAGAGTGGAACTGAGGGTAGGAACTTTGAATGCTGGCAGTATGACTAGTAAGAGGAGAGAGTTAGCAGATATGATGGAGAGAAGGAAGGTTGACATATTGTGTGTGCAAGAGACTAAATGGAAGGGGAGTAAGGCCAGGTGGATCGGAGGTGGATTCAAATTGTTCTATCATGGTGTGGGATAGGAGGAGAAATGGAGTAGGGTTATTCTGAAGGAACAGTATGTCAAGAGTGTTTTGGAGGTGAAAAGAGTGTCAGACAGAGTAAGATTATGAAGCTGGAAATTGGAGGTGTGATGATGAATGTTGTTAGTGCATATGCCCCGCAAGTTGGGTGTGTGATGGATGAGAAAGAAGATTTCTGGAGTGAGTTGAATGAGGTGATGGACAGAAAGTGGTGATTGGAGCGGATTTCAATGGACATGTTGGTGAAGGGAACAGAGGAGACGAGGAGGTGATGGGTAGGTATGGTGTCAAGGAGAGGAATGAAGAAGGTCGGAGGATAGTGGATTTTGCCAAAAGGATGGACATGGCTGTGGTGAATACATATTTTAAGAAGAGGGAGGAACATAGGGTGATGTACAAGAGTGGAGGAAGATGCACACAGGTAGATTACATCCTATGCAGAAGAGTCAATCTGAAGGAGATTGAAGACTGCAAAGTGGTGGCAGGGGAAAGTGTAGTTAAGCAGCATAGGATGGTGGTCTGTAGGATGATGTTGGAGATCAAGAAGAGGAAGGGAGTGAGGGCAGAGCCAAGGATCAAATGGTGGAAGTTGAAAAAGGAAGACTGCAAGGTTGAGTTTAGGGAGGAGGTGAGACAGGCACTGGGTGGCAGTGAAGAGTTACCAGACAGCTGGGAAACTACAGCAGATGTAGTAAGGGTGACAGCAAGAAGGGTGCTTGGCATGACATCTGGACAGAGGAAGGAGGAAAAGGAAACCTGGTGGTGGAATGAGGAAATACAGGAGAGTATGCAGAGGAAGAGGATGGCAAAGAAGAAGTGGGATAGTCAGAGAGACACAGAAAGTAGACAAGAGTACAAGGAGATAAGGCAAGGTGAAGAGAGAGGTGACGAAGGCTAAAGAAAAGGTGTACGATGAGTTGTCTGAGAGGTTGGACATTAAGGAGGAGAAAAGGACCGGTGGGCTACAGAGAGGGGCCGAGCTAGGAAAGATGAGCAGCAGGTTAGGGTGATAAAGGATGAAGATGGAAATGTACTAACAAGTTAGGAGAGTGTGTTGAGCAGATGGAAAGAGTACTTTGAGAGGCTGATGAATGAAGAGAACGAGAGAGAGAAGAGGTTGGATGATGTGGAGATAGTGAATCAGGAAGTGCAACGGATTAGCAAGGAGGAAGTAAGGACAGCCATGAAGAGGATGAAGAATGGAAAGGCCGTTGGTTCCATACCTGTGGAAGCATGAAAGTGTTTAGGAGAGATGGCAGTGGAGTTTTTAACCAGATTGTTTAAATGGAATCTTCGAAAGTGAGAGAATGACTGAGGAGTGGAGAAGAAGTGTACTGGTGCTGATATTTAAGAATAAGGGGGATGTGCAGGACTGTAGTAACTACAGGGGATAAAATTGATGAGCCACAGCATGAAGTTATGGGAAAGAGTAGTGGAAGCTCAGTTAAGAAGTGAGGTGATGATTAGTGAGTAGCAGGATGGTTTCATGCCAAGAAAGAGCACCACAGATGCAATGTTTGCTCTGAGGGTGTTGATGGAGAAGTAGAGAGAAGGCCAGAAGGAGTTGCATTGCGTCTTTGTGGACCTGGAGAAAGCATATGACAGGGTGCCTCGAGAGGAGCTGTGGTATTGTATGAGGAAGTCGGGAGTGGCAGAGAAGTACGTAAGAGTTGCACAGGATATGCACGAGGGAAGTGTGACCGTGGTGAGGTCTGAGGTAGGAGTGATGGATGAATTCAACGTGCAGGTGGGATTACATTAGGGATCAGCTCTGAGTCCTTTCTTATTTGCAATGGTGATGGACAGGTTGACAGACGAGATTAGACAGAAGTCCCTGTGGACTATGATGTTTGCTGAGGACATTGTGAACTGTAGCGATATTAGGGAGAAGGTTGAGGAGACCCTGGTGAGGTGGAGATATGAGAGGAGAGGAATGAAGGTCAGTAGGAACAAGACAGAATACATGTGTGTGAATGAGAGGGAGGTCAGTGGAATGGTGAGGATGAGTTTAAATACTTGGGATCAACAGTACAGAGTAATGGGGATTTGGAAGAGAAGTGAAAAAGAGAGAACAGGCTGGAAGGAGTGGGTGGAGAAGAGTGACAGGAGTGATTTGTGACAGACGGGTATCAGCAAGAGTGAAAGGGAAGGTCTACAGGACGGCAGTTAGACCAGCGATGTTATATGGGCTGGAGACGGTGGCACTGACTAGAAAGCAGGAGATGGAGCTGGAGGTGGCAGAGTTAAAGATGCTAAGATTTGCACTGGGTGTGATGAGGATGGACAGGATTAGAAATGAGGACATTAGAGGGTCGGTCAGCTCAAGTTGGACAGTTGGGAGACAAAATCAGAGAGAAGCGAGATTGCATTGGTTTGGACATGTGCAGAGGAGAGATGCTGAGTACACTGGGAGAAGGATGCTAAGGATACAGCTGTCAGAAAAGAGGAGAAGAGGAAGGCCAAAGAGAAGGTTTATGGATGTGGTGAGAGAGGACATGCAGGTGATGAGTGTGACAGAACAAGATGATGAGGACAGGAAGAGATGGAAGAAGATGATCCGCTGTGGCGACCCCTAATAGGAGCAGCTGAAAGAAGAAGATGAATAAAAGACCATAGTCTGAATATATTGTGTTGTATTATTCCATTGCCTTTATACACAACACGTTTTAAAGTAAAAAAAACAGCAACCTACTGGTGTTTTTGAAACCCGGACTTCAATGTCTGGAACCAGTGAAAAGAGTGCTTTTATAAGTGAGGATTTTCCAACATTGCTTCTGCCAATAAAACAAACCTGTTGAAACAAAGATTACATTAGCATTTACCATTAAAGGAAATTGAAAATATGGCCGGTGCTTTTGTCCCTGTAATGCCTTATTTACAGCGCATCACTTTTTCTACATTTTGTTATGTTACAGCTTTATTCTAAAATGGATTAAATTCATTTTTTTCCTCAGAATTCTACACACAACACCCCATAATGACAACGTGAAAAAAGTTTACTTGAGGTTTTTGCAAATGTATTAAAAATAAAAAAATTGACAAAGCACATGTACATAAGTATTCACAGCCTTTGCCATGAAGCTCAAAATCCTGTGTCCCCTGATCATCCTTGAGATGTTTAATTGGAGTCCACCTGTGGTCAATTCAGTTGATTGGACGTGATTTGGAAAGGCACACAACTGTCTATAGAAGGTCCCACAGTTGACAGTTCATGTCAGAGCACAAACCAAGCATGAAGTCAAAGGAATTGTCTGTAGACCTCCGAGACAGGATTGTCTCCAGGCACAAATCTGGGGAAGGTTTGAAGGTGTCAATGAGCACAGTGGCCTTCATCATCCGTAAGTGGAAGAAGTTTGAAACCACCAGGACTCTTCCTAGAGCTGGCCGGCCATCTAAACTGAGCAATCGGGGGAGAAAGGCCTTAGTCAGGGAGGTGACCAAGAACCTGATGGTCACTCTGTCAGAGATCCAGAGGTCCTTTGTGGAGAGAGGAGAACCTTCCAGAAGGACAACCATCTCTGCAGCAATCCACCAATCAGGCCTGTATGGTAGAGTGGCCAGACAGAAGCTACTCCTTAGTAAAAGGCACATGACAGCCCACTTGGAGTTTTACCAAAAGACACCTGAAGGACTCTCAGACCATGAGAAACAAAATTCTCTGATCTGATGAGACAAAGATTGAACTCTTTGGTGTGAATGCCAGATGTCATGTTTGGAGGAAACCAGGCACCGCTCATCACCAGGCCAATACCATCTCTACAGTGAAGCATGGTGGTGGCAGCATCATGCTGTGGGGATGTTTTTCAGCGGCAGGATAAAGGGAAAGATGACTGCAGCAATGTACAGAGACATCCTGTATGAAAACCTGCTCCAGAGCGCTCTTGACCTCAGACTGGGGCGACGGTTCATCTTTCAGCAGGACAACGACCCTAAGCACACAGCCAAGATATCAAAGGAGTGGCTTCAGGACAACTCTGTGAATGTCCTTGAGTGGCCCAGACTTGAATCCGATTGAACATCTCTGGAGAGATCTTAAAATGGCTGTGCACCGACGCTTCCTATCCAACCTGATGGAGCTTGAGAGGTGCTGCAAAGAGGAATGGGCAAAACTGGCCAAGGATAGGTGTGCCAAGCTTGTGGCATCATATTCAAAAAGACTTGAGGCTGGAATTGCTGCCAAAGGTGCATCGACAAAGTATTGAGCAAAGGCTGTGAATACTTATGGACATGGGATTTCTCAGTTTTTTTTATTTTTAATAAATTTGCAAAAACCTCAAATAAACTTTTTTCATGTTGTGATTATGGGGTGTTGTGTGTAGAATTCTGAGGAAAAAAAGGAATTTAATCCATTTTAGAATAAAGCTGTAACATAACAAAATGTGGAAAAAGCGATGCGCTGTGAATACTTTCCGGATGCACTGTACATACTAGGCAATTCAATTAGAATATGTGAAATATAAGATAAAATGACAGGCCTATTACACACACAGGTTTGCTCAAAGGGCGCACATTCTGCAGCAGACACTTGGTCTTTTCTAAAAAGGGACATCTGCAAGTGTCAACTAGCTTGACTTTGGTTGTTTTGAAATAGCCAATTTGCTTGACTTCAGTTTTGTTATAGTTTAATTTTAAAAAGCTCTATTCCATACAAGTTTTAAAATAAAGAACTGTTTTTAACGCAATACAGTTTTATAATAACTAACATATGTAGCCACTGTTTATTGATTTTATATGTGGAGCACACATTTCATCACTCTTCTGGGTAAAGCCGAGTAGAACAGCTGCTGCTAAATAAAAATTAAAATACACAATAGAGTGAACATGCGTTTTACTTTTAGAGAAAGAAAACAAAATTGTGCACTACTCAGAATCCCCACTACCTGTAATAAATGCTAAGGACTTGGGAAAGTTGCCAGGTTGTTGTGTGAACAGGAGAATCCCAGTAAATTCCTGGTATTATTAACTTAGGAATTTCCCTGTGTCACACGTGTGAAGGTTACTTGTGTTAACTGTTAACATCATGTGTCCTGATTAAAGTCTTTATGTGTTTTCTGAAGGTCACTCTATGGAGTGGTATGGATGTGAACAGCAGTAAAATCAAGATGAGATTGTTCAGATTTTATTCAAATGATGCTCATTCATTTCTCATGATTTGGTAAATCATCCCATTTTAAAGATCTGCAGGAGGATGAGCTTGTGGGGTCCTGGATGATGGACTATCTGTCAGGCAGACCACAGTTTGTGAGACTCAAGGTCTATGTGAGCAACACTGGAGCACCACAGACAGCAGGCCTGTTTGCTTTACTCATCCCTCTGTACCTCAGACGATAAATGCAACATCAGGTCAGGTCACCTGCATAAATTGCCAGATGATTCTGCACCTATGGGGGTATTGATAAGGGGGATGAGACAAAGGAGAGGAGTCAGGGGGAGAACTTTGAGAAGCAGCAAAAGCAACATTACTGTTCACACACCTCAGACTATAAATATGACAGCTGGTCAGGCCACTTGCACAAACTCTCAGATGATTCTGCACTTATAGGGTTTATTGATAAAGGGGATGAGACAGAGGAGAGGAGTCAGGAGGAGAACTTTAAGAATTGTCTTCATCTTAACATCAGCAAAGTCAAGGAACCGCTTATTGACTTTTACCACAGCAAAGAGCCTCAATGTCCAATCACTAGCCAGGGAGGGGATGTAGAGGTGGTGCACACCTACAACTACTTGGAGGTCCACATTCATGACAACTTGGGCTGGTTTCTGAACACGCAGGAACTATAGAAGAAAGGGCAGAGCTCACTGTTTTTTTCTTTTGTAGACTGCATTACTTTATTTGTGAAGTGACAACAATCACATCTTCTATAACTCTTTGATGGACAGTCAAATCTGTAATGCTGTCGTGTGCTGGGCTGGTAACATCACTTCAAGAGAGGTCAAAAGAATCAAAAGGCTAATTAAAATGGCAAGCTCAGCAATAGAATACGTTTTAGACCCTCTAGAGGTCTAAGAAAAGAAGAGAGTTTAAAACCAAACCAAGTGCCATCATGAACAATGCTGCACATCCTCTCTCTCTGACACACCAACACTGAGGACTTCATACCAATGAATTATTCAGCAGACATGTGTTAAGAAACATAACTGGGGGCTCTTTATACCAATTGCAATGCGTCTGCATAAGGCCTCACTGTGACTGTGACAGCCAAGTCCGACGTTTTCTTTCTATTTAATTTACTTGTTTAAAAGTCATCCTGGTGTGTGTTCTTAGCAAAGTGTGTGTGTGTTTATTTATTTTTTTAAGTATTTACTTACTTATCCACCTATTTATGTATTTATTTAAAGAGCTTCTGTAAAAGCCAATTTTCCCCCAGGGACAAATAATGTTCTATCTATTGTAAGAGACGGCTGGGATATCCCAGATATGGAGGAAGGCAGCTTTTTTAGGGCACTGCCTAACCCCGTGGCAGCTTCCTTGAAGTGTAGTGGTGCCCAGGATTCCCATAGGCCGTCCTGGGACTTGGAGTTCGGTATCTCAGCCCTGTTAAGCTCCGTTGGTGCTGCCAGGGGGTGCTGTGAATTTAGAAGAGACGAGGTTTTCGCCCAACCCGGAAGTGCCGGAAGCTCAGAAATTCTTGCGGGTTGGCCGATTATAAAAGGACTGAACAGACCTCACAGAAGTGAGCCAGAGTAGGGTGGAAGAAGGCCAACGCTAGCTGGGAGGTGTGGAGGAGAAAGAAAGAGAAAGGAAAAAGTATATGTGCTATGTGACTGTTTATTATGTGTGGACGTGGTGGTGGAGAGCACTGAAGAAAAGAAAAGGAATGCAACATGTCCTCTGTGTCTGTCTGTTGGGTCTGAGGAGTAATAGTGACCTCTAGTGTTCACACTATCTGTACAGTGGGTATAGAAAAGAATCTCCCCCTTCGTAATATTCCCATTTTTTTTTGCTTTACAGCCTTAAATGAAAACACACAATCCAATATTTTTTTCCAGCTTTACGTATTCAATGCAATCTATAACATCCAAGTGAAAGATATCACAGCTACAGTACATTACAGAAAAATCAAAAACAAGAAATCCTGAGATTAATAAAGGACCCCAAAAACTCAATCAGGTGTCAGTGCCCACCATTTCCATTGCGGTTACTGGCTTCCTTCCACCTGTGCTCAGTTGTAATGAGTGTGATTAGTGAAGCTGTTCCTGGTCCAATCATTCCCTTGCTTGGTAGAGAAAATGACAGCAAACAACTGACTACGGGTGGCAGGCCACTTTCAGAAGATCTCAGGTATAAAGTTGTGGACAGACATAAGGCAGGAGATGGAGACAAAAAAATCTCAAAGGCTTTATCAATCCCAAGGAGCCCAGTGAGGCCATCATAAAGAAGTGGCAATTGTTTGGTACTACTAGGACCCTCTCTGGACCCGGCTGTCCTTCCAAACTAGATGCAAGAGCAAGGAGCAAACTGGTAAGAGAGGCCACCAAGAGGCCAATGGCCACTTTGAAGGAGTTAGGATTTGATGGCAAAGAGTGGTCATTAATGGTGTGGATGTGACAACAATTTGACAAGCACTCCACAATGGTGGCTTGGTCGGGAGGGCTGCACTTCTCAAGAAAGGCCACATTAAGGCTTGTTTGAGCTTTGCCAGAATGCAACTTGAAGATTCTGATGCCAAGTGGAAAAAGGTCTTATGGTCAGATGAGCCCAAAATCAAACTATTTGGCCTCAAAACCAAACGGTACACCAATGCAGCTCACCATCCAAAACACACCATACCTATAGTAAAGCATGGAGGGGGCACCATCCTGTAGTGGGGGCCTGGGGCTCTTGTTAGGGTAGAAGGAACAATGGAGGGGGAAAAATACCATCAAATTCTGGAGGAAAACCTGCTACCGTCTGCCAGAAAGTTGAAGATGGGCAGAATTTTCACCTTTCAAAACGACGACGACCCGAAGCACACAACAAAACTGACCGCATGGTGGCTGAAGGAGAAAAAAATGAATGTCCTGGTGTGGCCAGTCAGAGCACAGACCTAAATCACAGTGAAAATCTGTGAAAAGATCTGAAGATAGCAGACCACCAACGCTCAACATTCCAATGTGACCGAACTGTAAAGAAGAGTGGGGGGCAAATATCAAGTGGGCTCAATCTCGATCTGCAAAGCTATTAGAAAAGAATCAACAGACTCAAGGCTGTCATTAAAGCAAAACGGGGGTCAACAAAATGACATTGACATGGGGGGGTGATCTTTTATTAATCTCAGTAGGTTTTGTTTTGGATTTTTTGTAATTTTTCTGAACTATAGCTGTGATGTCTTTCACTTGGATGTTAGAGGTTGTATTGAGTAAGTAAAGCTGAGAAGATATATTTTTGTGTGTGTTTTCACTTAAGGCTGTAAAGCAAAAGAAATGGGAATATTTTGAAGTGGGGGATTCTTTTCTATACCCACTGTATCTTTCTATACAATACGCTACCGTGGCTGTTCGTTTGTATGTCCAGGATTTTAAATAACCTGTAGCTTGCAAACCGTTTGACCTAGTGACCTGAAATTTAGTACACATATACTACGTGATGTCTACTGTGTGCTTTCGGGTGATGATTGACCTCTGAAGGCTATTCCTGTTTTTATTTTTATTTTATTGTAGAATCAACTCGTAGCAGTGGCCAGCAGTGCGGTCGTGAGGCGCATGTGTACGGGCACCGTTCTCATTCCCTACCAGCTGTGCCATTACTTCCCCTACCTCTTCATATCTTAAATCATTCTTAAGTCTTCAGTCTGCCTCTTAAGTGCCAGTTTAAGTGAAAAAATAAGGAAAATGTACTAATTGCAACACAAACACTGATTTAATCAATTTTAATGTGAAAAGATGCCGATGAAAGAAGAGAAGAAGTGGGCCGCTAGGGTGGAGAAAAGAAGAGCTGCTCAGGAAGCAGCAAGAGCATCAACCTCTGAGCAAACGAATGGTAAACGTTATCGTGCAGTGCGCCGTTACTGGTATATATATATATATATATATATATATATATATATATATATATATAGTGAGTGAGTCAGTAGTGTTTGGCTTTTATACAGTTGTGCTTGAAAGTTTGTGAACCCTTTAGAATTTTCTATATTTCTGCATAAATGTGACCTAAAACATCATCAGATTTTCACTCAAGTCCTAAAAGTAGATAAAGAGAAACCAGTTAAAGAAATGAGACAAAAATATTATACTTGGTCATTTATTTATTAAGGAAAATGATTGAATATTACATATCTCTGAGTGGCAAAATTATGTGAACCTTTGCTGTCAGTATCTGGTGTGACCCCCCTGACTAAACGTTTCCGGTAACTTTTGATCATTCCTGCACACCGTCTTGGAGGAATTTTCGCCCATTCCTCCATACAAAACAGCTTCAACTCTGGGATATTGGTGGGTTTCCTCACATGAACTGCTCACTTCAGGTCCTTCCACAACATTTCGATTGGATTAAGGTCAGGACTTTGACTTGGCCATTCCAGAACATTCACTTTATTCTTCTTTAACCATTCTTTGGTAGAATGACTTGTGTGCTGAGGGTCGTTGTCTTGCTGCATGACCCACCTTCTCTTGAGGTTCAGCTCATGGACAGATGTCCTGACATTTTTCTTTAGAATTCTCTGATATAATTCAGAATTCATTATTCCGTCAATGAAGGCAAGCCGTCCTGGCCCAGATGCAGCACAACAGGCCCAAACCATGATACTACCACCACCAGCATGTTTCACAGATGGGACAAGGTTCTTATGCTGGAATGCAGTGTTTTCCTTTCTCCAAACATAACACTTTTCATTTAAACCAAAAAGCTCTATTTTAGTCTCATCCGTCCACAAAACATTCTCCAATAGCCTTGTGGTTTGTCCACGTGATCTTTAGCAAACTGCAGACGAGCAGCAATGTTTTTTTGGAGAGCAGTGGCTTTCTCCTTGCAACCCTGCCATGCACACCATTGTTGTTCAGTGTTCTCCTGATGGTGGACTCATGAACATGAACATTAGCCAATGTGAGAGAGGCCTTCAGTTGCTTAGAAGTTACCCTGGGGTCCTTTGTGACCTCATCGACTATTACACGCCCTGCTCTTGGAGTGATCTTTGTTGGTCGACCACTCCTGGTGAGGGTAACAATGGTCTTGAATTTCCTCCATTTGTTCACAATCTGTCTGACTGTGGATTGGTGGAGTCCAAACTCTTTAGAGATGGTTTGGTAACCTTTTCCAGTCTGATGAGCATCAACAACTCTTTTTGTGAGGTCCTCAGAAATCTCCTTTGTTGGTGCCGTGATACATTTCAACAAACATGTGTTGTGAAGAGCAGACTTTGATAGATCCTGTTCTTTAAATAACACAGGGCGCCCACTCACACCTGATTGGCATCCCATTGAGTGAAAACACAGGACTCAAATTTCACCTTCAAACTAACTGATCATCCGTGAGGTTCACATACTTTTGCCACTCACAAATATGTAATATTCGATCATTTTCCTTAATAAATAAATGACCAAGTATAATATTTGTGTCTCATTTGTTTAACTGTTTTTTCTTTATCTACTTTTAGGGCTTGAGTGAAAATCTGATGATGTTTTAGGTCATATTTATGCAGAAATATAGAAAATTCTAAAGGGTTCACAAACTTTCAAGCACAACTGTATAAAAGCCAAACACTACTGACTCACTCATCATGAAATCTCCTGAAACATGAGGACTTGAAATCTGGAATGTAGGTTACCCTTGGCCCATAGGTGCTTGATAAGAAACAGTTTTAAAAATTTTGTGGTCCAAGCATGTTCTGTCCGCTTTTCGTGAGAGAATTACTTAAAGGATTTAGATCAGGTTGTTTTCTATAATTTGCTTGAACTTTCTGGTTGATTTTGCGACTTCTCTCATCGCGCTAGGTACCAGAGTTCGTTTGTGGTACCGATGTATTTATGCAAATCCAACAGAGTGGCTGTGAGCCGAGAGCAGGGGGGACAGGGTCTTCCTCATTCACTCGCCGGCCTCTGTTCGAGTTAGCCTATGTCTCGCCAGGTGTTGGAGTGCACCTCGCCTCCGCTTAGCTAGTGATACCCGTTTGTTCAACAGACATTGTCATCTACAGATTGTTAAGGAGTAACGTTTGACGTTTTTGAGAGAGAGAGAGAGAGATCAGAGCTACGTCTGTTTTAGAGGGTAGCTGCTGACTGCCAGAGATATCACGGCCACGGGGCGAACGCTTTCCAATCAGAGCTGAACACGATCAGATATAGTGCCAACGTCTATTGATTTTTAAATTTTGCCCTGTTTCATTACTATGTGGGTGAAGTCACGGGGTACAGCTAGTCTATTATTCAGTGCCTTTCACACCTACCTTTTTTGTAATTTGTCAGTATGCAGCCATCATTTAAAAATGGAACAAATCAAAATTAAAACAGGCAGACCACCAACAGCAGACACAAAATGAGACGCTTACCTCTGGTTCACTTATTATTGGAGCATGATCCATTCTCACAGCCGATGAGTAATAATCAATACTGTGTCTTTTTGAAGGTGTAAAGAACGCCTCTGCACTCTTTATGTCCTCAAAGCTTGGAAGAAATGCATGGAAATGGCTCTTGTTCACCCCACTCATGAGATACTTCTCAAGTCCTTGGAATGGGAACAAAAGGCTGCCCATCTTTTTCTCAGAAACCATTGCCATGTCAATAACTGAAGAAAATTTGTGAGAGTTCCGACATGTTGAAATTAACAAGACACCTTTACGAGTCTTTGGATGAAGGGTCCTCGAGAGTAGACCTTCTAGCATTGGATGAAGGGTCCTCGAGAGCAGACCTTCTAGCATTGGGTAGAACATATCAGCCCTGAAAGAGAAATGATGAGTGTTTAAGAAGCAGTATGAGAAAATGTCAGCTTTGTAGAATTTTATTAGAAATAATTACAGGCTATCCCTGATTATTCACGCCCCGATTTACAGGGTTTCTGCATTATCCGGGGTGAACCTGTGAGTGCAATACACCACTTTTGTTATAATTCGTAACAGCTCTGCTTTGCTGCCAAGTAGCGTGGTAGTCAGTAAGCCTTTAGGGACTTTCAAAATGAGACTTGATGTTTTTATAGAAGAATAAAGTGGACAGGACTACCGAGCTTTGAACTCTGCAGCAGGTTAATCGCTGTGTCGTCTACAGGGGTTGCCATATCCGGTCCTTGAGGACCACCGTGGCTGCAGGTTTTCATTCTAATCCTTTTTTTTTAAATGAGTTCCCTGTTTGTCTTGCTAATTAACTTCTTGTGAATTCATTTTAATTGAATTGCTTTTTAAAGATTTGTTTGCCTGAATGTCTTTATGTCTTTCCTTAAACAGAAATGAAATGTGAAGTGAGGGAGATAACAGAAGACCAACTAAGTCAGGGCCTCAAACTCCAACCAATTTCACTCCAACCAGCTGCTTATGAGGCGCCGATTCTTGTCATTAATTAAACTCGTTCTTTAATTCCGTGGCTTGTTGCTGCTCTTGTGGGTGCAATAGCAGACATTTCTGAAATTGTTGATATTCCCTTTCCAAGAGCTCTATTAAAATGTTTTAGGGACCTGAGCAGATCGACATTCCTAAGACTTTCATCTTTCCTTATTTTCAGATATTGTATGATGGACACCAGTTGTTTTGGCTCATTTTGTATCTCATTGTTTGGCTGCTAATTAAGGAAAAAGAAACAAGGGGTCTGAGTCTTCAAGAACAAGTCAATTAAAATTAGTTCAAAGGAAGTAAATTAACAGCAAAAACAGGTCACTAATTAAGAAAAGGGTGAGAATGAAAACCTGCAGCCACAGGGGTCCTCCAGGTCTACAAAACATTTTCCCAGAATTCTGCAGGCTCTTTTAAATCCTTTTTCACAAAGTGTAATCTGACCATCTTGTTTTTGTGGTTGGCATCTGTCAGTGTGGCCTCTGTCTTTGTTCATGAAGTTTGTCTGAGACACGTCAATTATTGAGCGGTTATTGGGCTCACCAGTGCGTCCTTTCTTCTTCAAGTGTTGTCAATCAAACCAGGTTTGACGGAAAAGTCTGCAGATCACCTTAAATGAAAGTCTGCAACGTGCACTTTAATCACAATGTCTGAATTGTTTGATTTGTAATTTTAAACTGTGAAGTAGAGGAGGAAATCAAAGAAAAATGTATCTTTGACCCAAACAAAATGCTTAACATTAAGCATTTAACATGGGCAGTGATACACCTTGGAATGTAATTCCTGTTTTGAATGAGAATTACGGTTTTATTAACAATATGTTAAGCAATAGGTTAGCTTGCCACTTTTCTCTTTTCATAACTAGGGGGCGCTGCCCCCAGCTCGCTTCACTCACCAACCCCTGGACTGGCGCTACGAGCTAGCCACTTCGCCGATCTGCCACTCGCGTATGGGTAAGCAGATGTACAATTTAAACAGATTGTTATTTTCATGGGAACTGTTACATATGCATAATACAACTAACTATTTTACATTACAGCAAGTAATTAACCATAGTTAAAAAATAGTAAAACGTAATAAATTGAATGTTTCATGTTGCGTTAGAGGTATTCGTTGCTTTATACGTTTTTTGTTCTGTTTGGCTTTAAAATTAACATTCAAATACTTTTTAAACTTACGCTTTTACTGTAAAACTTCAGTAAAAACAATTTTTTGAATTAACTTTTCATTAATATCACATTGAATTTTGATTCCGTGTTTGGAGTTACATAGTAACAACATAACATGTAACTGCCCGTTAGTGAATATCGTTTCTTTCTCTCTAATAAATAAACCGACTTTTTCAAACGTTTGTCCAAGTGATTTGTTAATTGTCACAGCAAAAGCTATTCTAACGGGAAACTGTAAATGTTTTAATACGAATGGCATATCAAGATCTCCTTTGGTGTGTAATGTTATCCCCTGAACATGTACTACATTACCTACATCACAACTGTTCGACCAATTTTCAATACAACTAATCTTGTCCTACTGCATAGCCCATCACACAGACATAAATTACACAAGAACATTACGATACGATGCTAGGGCTGCTGATATTTTTAATTGATATATTATATATATATATATATATATATATAAAAATAAATGATTTAGATAAGAATATAAGTAACATGCTGGTTAAGTTTGCAGATTATACCAAGCTAGGTGGATTAGCAGATAATTTGGAATCCATTATATTTTCTCAGAAGGACTAGAACAGCATACAGGCTGGGGCAGATTTCTGGCAAATGAAATTTAATGTAAAGAATTAAACATAGGAAGTAAAAATGTGAGGTTTGAATACACAATGGGCGGTCTGAACATCGAGAGTCTACCTTATGAGAAGGATTTAGGAGTCATAGTGGACTCTAAGCTATCAACTTCCAGACAGTGTTCAGAAGCCATTAAGAAGGCTAGCAGACTGTAAGGTTATATAGCGCCTTAATGTGTGGAGTACAAGTCACAGGAGGTTCTGCTCAGGCTTTATAACACACTGGTGAGGCCTCATCTGGAGTCCTGTGTGCAGTTTTTGTCTCGAGGCTACAAAAAGGACATAGCAGCACTAGAAAAGGTCCAGAGAAGAGCGACTAGGCTGATTCGAGGGCTACAGGGGTTGAATTATGAGGAAAGATTAAAAGAGATGAGCCTTTCCAGTTTTAAAAAAAGAAGATTAAGAGGTGACCTGATTGAAATGTTTAAAATTATGAAG
Organism: Polypterus senegalus; assembly: GCF_016835505.1. Classification (NCBI taxonomy): domain Eukaryota; kingdom Metazoa; phylum Chordata; class Cladistia; order Polypteriformes; family Polypteridae; genus Polypterus; species Polypterus senegalus. Next base: position 318,406,768 of record NC_053155.1, on the reverse strand, counting down.
GGAATTAGTCCAGTGGATCGAGACTTGTATTTTAAAATGAGTTCATCAAGAACACGGGGACACAGTTGGAAACTTGTGAAGGGTAAATTTCACACAAGCATTAGGATGTTTTTCTTTACACAACGAAAGATAGACACTTGGAATAAGCGACCAAGTAGTGTGGTGGACAGTAAGACTTTAGGGACTTTCAAAACTGGACTTGATATTTTTTTTAGAAGTGGATAGGACTGGCGAGCTATGTTGAGCTGAATGCCTTCTCTCGTCTAGTGTTCTAATTTGATATATCATTATTTGAAATACATACATCCTTTTTTCTACAGTAATTAAGCCAGTGGAAGACCGGATGGTGTTAACGGTTATAGATATTCATGATATTGTAAGTTAGTGTTTTCATCTTCTGCACCATCACCACCAACTGTTTCAGCAGTCTATTGATACGCATTTAACCAATCTGCTGTGTAACCGATTGTCAATTTTTGCGTTAATTCATTCGACTTCATCGTTTCTCATTGTTAGGATTGCCCATGTACTCTGTTGATAACCCTTTTGGATGAAACTCTTCAATAAGATTGGACATAATATGTCTTCTTTAATTGGGAACTTAAAGTAAGGAAAACGTAAAAACTTTTAAGAGCTGAGAGCGCAGGAATGGCGTCTGACAAAAGCATTCGTACAAATGAGAGGTGAGAGGACCGTGGGTGTAGTTGAAAATGGTTGAGAGGAAGGCGGGACTTGTAAAAATCTCTTGGCAATAGTCTCGTCTCAAGATTTTCTTTTACAGTAATCCCTCGCTATATTGCGCTTCGACTTTCGCGGCTTCACTCTATCACGGATTTTATATGTAAGCATATCTAAATATATAAACGCAGATTTTTCGCTGGTTTGAGGATTTCTGTGGACAATTGGTCTTTTTACTTCTGGTACATGCTTTCTCAGTTGGTTTGCCCAGTTGATTTCATACAAGGGACTCTACTGGCGGATGGCTGAGAAGCTACCCAATCAGAGCACATGGTTAAGTTCCTATGTGCTGATTGGCTCAGCAACGGAGCACCGAATTCGATTCTGCTGTTTTAACCAGGATATCTCATCTCGCTCATTCAGCATCAACGTGTTTCGCTGTGTAAAGAGTTAACTTTTGTGCTCTTTTGCGTTTATCTTTGTGTAGTCAAGCCTTTCGTTATGGCTCCAAAACGATCTGCTCCTGCTTCAGGGGCCGTGCCCAAGTTCCAACGGAAGATGCGAACGATTGCCGAAAAGGTAAAAGTTTTGGATATGTTGAAGGAAGGGAACAGCTACACCACTAAAGATGCCATTACGGCATCAATGAGTCCATGGTTTTTATTTAAAAAGGAGGAAAAGAATATAAGATCTACAGCTGCAGTGTCCTTTAACCAGGGCGCAAAACGAGTTGTAAGTGGACGTAATAAGGCAGTAGTCTGGATGGAATCTGCTTTAGGGATTTGGATTGAAGACTACTGGAAGAAGAACAACGGTGGTGCCGCACAGTCGCCTGAAGAGGCTCCTTTAGAAGGGCTGCAACGCTCTCCTTTGTTGTGCAGTAAAACTAAACTCATCGTTATCGGACAAGTCGTCGTGTCATTGTTGGTGAGTAACCATAATTCATTTTCTTCTTACAGTACTTAGTACATGTATGTACGTTTAGTGTCACTGTACGCACATTTTACTTTATTTTATTTACCTATCCTTTTATTTTTGTGTCTTACCTCACAATTTAATCGGTTAAATGATTCACAGAATTAAGTATTAGAACTGCCTACGTAAAAGAATTACCATACAGCTAAATGTTTACTCGCCTATCACTATGATGAGAACTATGTGGTCTCGTCTATCAGTGCTTTCATCAACTACAACCTATATTTTCTTGCCGCAAATCTTTCGAAGAATGGCGTTCATATGTTGTTCAAAGACACGGGGCAAACGAGTGTGACGAAGACTGCTTTCAGTTTCTGGCAGTGCACCTCCTTGTTTACAATGCTTAATGAAGAAAGGATGCATCTTCATCATTTTTTCGAGCGGTACGTCTGACTCACATGGACACAAACTGGCGTCTTACACCTGACGATTTTGTTGTTTCCTCTGTTGTTACCTGAAGGGGAACACTTTTTGATCTTAATTTCTCCTTGTTTTTGAGATTGGTTTTAGATTTGACGTGGTCAATGCAAGCATCTTTTCGTGTCCAGTGGTGTCCAGTCCAGTCGCTGTGATATAGTTGTGCCCTCAATTTTGCAGTTAAAATTGTGTTTCTTAGTTTTTTGAGACATATCTAGGGTTTCTGATACTGCTCACTTTGACATTTCTGTCTTGTGCAGTGAGCTAATTTACGTGCCTTTAATGAGAAAACACACGCACAAACAGATAGAGGCATGACTGGACTTCAACAAAGAATCGCTTGAAAAACAAACTAGAAAATAGCATCTGAATGGTAAAACTACAGATTATCCAATTGTTTAATTTATTGGTTTAAGTTTTGTAACAGTCACCCCTTCCGTCTCTAAATACCGCACATTTACGTTTTTAAATTTAAAAATTTGTTTTTTAAGCGTTAATTCCGTCCGTTTTTTCTGCATCGCGGAAATCACAAGGCCCTACTATGGTAACAGGTCTGATTTGCTTTGGTGGACTGAATAAACTGCTTCCGTCAAAATTTCTTGTAACTGCGCAATAATAATAATAAAGGGAAAACAAACAATTGTTCCCCCTAAATTTAAGGTGTCAGTATATATCAAGACAAATGATGAGCTTGGATTCTCTGCCTAGAGAAATACAAAAGTTTACTTTTATTTAAAATACCAACCTACTTAAAAATGGCAAATCTTTAGATAAAACCTACTATTGTTAGTGCAGGTCAAAGTCGCTCCACCATCCACTGAAGGTCCTAATGCTCATCAGGATTAGCTCTTAGCTTTCATTCAGCTTGGCTGAAAGCTTCAAAATGCTCTTCCATTTCCCTTAAAGAAGCTCGTTGATTACAAAACTGTGCAAATCCTGTCATCTAGTGGTCAAAATTGGTATTGCTGTAATGGAACAAAAAAAAAAAAAAAACGCAGGTCAGTCAAGTTTTGTTGAAGGTCTTACATGATTTATGTTTATTAAACATAATTTAATAAATTAAATAATTTATTATGTTATTCTCAAATCTAAAGGTCTTTCCATATCAATTGAACAAACATTCAAAAATGCTATTGCATCTCTATTTTTGATTTTGATAACACTTGAGATGTAAATTACAAACACTTTTCAGGGCTCAGAAATATTTTGTGAATTTAAAAATAAATTCCCCTTCACTTTAATTCACCGTGGACAATGTAAACTGATAATTTAGAGTGTTTTTTCTTAGGAGCTGTAACTTCTATCTATCAAAGCAGCACAGCCCAGCCATAGCTCATGGAGAGGTTCAGTCCTTTTATTTTGTAAGGTCAAGTTTTCTGTCCCCGACTCCAGCGGTCAGTGGATTACTAATATAACGGCAAACAGAAAATAGCAGGTGAAATTGGGAAAACTCACCTCTAGCTCCTGTTCAAGCAACTCTGCTAAACTCCCTCAAGTGATGTGCGCTCTCCCCACTGCTCTTTGCAATCCCCCACCCAATCACTAATGACAGCACCTCTAAGGACCCCTCCTCTGTCAAACTCCTCAAATATGGAGACGACATAACCATCACTGGACTCATCACAAGTCTCCATACAGAAGGGAGGCTGAGCCAGCTGGGCCCTTATGGTGTGGGCAGAAGAGGGCCGTGGAGTCGGAAGTCATCATTGGATTGCAGGAGTCAGGCTAAGGCTAAACTGTTCTGGCCTCAACTCCGACTAAATACAAATAGTAACATAATTTCTAAGATTTCCAGTTTCACTTATACTAATTCAACCTTTAAATCCAAACTTTAACAAATTAGCGTGCTAAAAAAAATTAGCTTGAATATTCACAATGACAGAGATGAAAACCTATCTTGTATGCGGTTTGCTTTCAATCAATGTAGTAAATACAGAGGGTATAGAAAAGAATCCCCCCATTTGAAATATTCCCATTTTTTTTTGCTTTACAGCCTTAAATGAAAACACACAAACCAATATTTTTTCCAGCTTTACTTACTCAATGCAATTTATAACATCCAAGTGAAAGATGTGACCACCCTAACCCACTCTCACCTTGGAGTACTGCACCCTCCACCCATCCCCACCCACAATTACAGCAGCCCCGGTGAGCAGAGAGCCGAGGAGACTTCATGCCAGCAAAGCAGTGGGTCCAGATGGAGTATCGCCACGACTGCTGAAGGCAGGTCCTGTTCAGCCAGCATACATCGGACTTCCAATACAACTTGAAGTCCTGCCACGTGCAAAAGTTCGTTGACGACACTGCTATCGTGGGCTGCATCAGGACTGGGCAGGAGGAGGAGTATAGGAACCTAATCAAGGACTTTGTAAAATGGTGCGACTCAAACCACCTACAACTGAACACCAGCAAAACCAAGGAGATGGTGGTGGATTTTAGGAGGCCCAGGCACCTCATGGACTCCGTGATCATCAGAGGCAACTGTGCGCAGAGGGTACAGACCTATAAATACCTGGGAGTGCAGCTGGATGATAAACTGGACTGGACTGCCAATACTGATGATCTGTGCAAGAAAGGTCAGAGCCGACTATACTTCATTAGAAGACTGGCGTCCTTCAACATCTGCAATAAGATGCTGCAGATGTTCTACCAGAAGGTTGTGGCGAGCGCCCTCTACTACACAGTGGTGTGCTGGGGAGGCAGAATAAAGAAGAAGGAAGCCTCACGATTGGACAAACAGGTGAGGAAGGCAGGCTCTATTGTAGGCAAAGAGCTGGACAGTTTGACATCCATGGCAGAGCGACGGGCGCTGAGCAGACTCCTGTCAATCATGAAGAATCCACTGCATCCACTGAACAGGATCATCTCCAGACAGAGGAGCAGCTTCAGTGACAGACTGCTGTCACCGTCCTGCTGCACGGACAGACTGAGGAGACCCCACACTATGAGACTCGGGGGGTAAATGTTAACATTATATAAAGTTATTGTCAGTTATACCTGCATTGTTATCACTCTTTAATTTAATATTGTTCTTATCAGCATGCTGCTGCTGTAGTATGTGAATTTCCCCTTGGGATTAATAAAGTATCTATCTATCCAATATCACAGCTACAGTTCAGAAGAATTTTAAAAAATAAAAAACAAGAAATCCTGAGATTAATAAAGGAACCCCAACTCACTCAGGTGTCAGTGCCCCCCATTTCCATTGAGGTTACTGGCTTCCTTCCACCTGTGATCAACTATAATGAGTGTGATTAGTGAAGCTGTTCCTGGTCCATTCATTCCCTTGCTTGGTAGAACAACTGACTATGGGTGGCAGGCCACTTTCAAAAGATCTCCGGGACTGAGTTGTGGACAGACATAAAGCAGGAGATGGAGACAAATAAATCTCAAAGTCTTTATGAATCCCAAGCAGCTCAGTAAAGTCCATCATAAAGAAGTGTTTGGTACTAGTAGGACCCTCCCTGGATCCTCCAAACTGGATGGAAGAGCAAGGAGGAAACTGGGAAGAGAGGCTACCGAGAGGCTAATGGGCACTTTGAAGAAGTTACAGGATTTGATGTCACAGAGTGGTCACTAATGGTGTGCAGGTGACAACTATTTCACAAGTGCTCCACAATGGTGACTTGTTCAGGAGGGTCGCACTTCTCAAGAAAGGCCACATGAAGGCTCGTTTGAGCTTTGCCAGAATGCACCCTAAAGATTCTGATGCCAAGTTTGAAAAAAGGTCTTCTGGTCAGATGAGCCCAAAATCAAACTATTTGATCTCAATATCAAACTGTACACCAATGCAGCTCATCACCCACAACACACCATACCTACAGTAAAGTATGGAGGGGGCAGCATCTTGTTGTGGGGGGCCTGGGGCTCTCGTTAGGGTAGAAGGAAAAAGGGAGGGGGAAAAATAGTAAAATCCTTGAGGCAAACCTGCTACCCTCTGCCAGAAAGCTGAAGATGGGCAGAATGTTCACCTTTCAACATGACAACGACCCGAAGCACACAGCAAAACTGACCACAACGGTGGCTGAAGGAGAAAAAAGTGAATGTCCTGGTGTGGCCAGTCAGAGCTCCGACCTAAATCACAGTGAAAATCTGTGGAAAGATCTGAAGATAGCAGACCACCAACACTCACCATTCAATGTGACTGAACTTGAACAGTTAAAACTGTAAAGAAGAGTCGGGGGGAAAATATTGAGTGGTCTCAATCTAGATGGGCAAAGCTGATACAGAAGAATCAACAGACTCAAGGCTGTCATTAAAGCAAAAGAGGGGTCAACAAAATGACATTGACATTGGGGGGGGGTGATCTTTTATTAATCTCAGTAGGTCTTGTTTTTGATTTTTTTTATCATTTTTCTGAACTGTAGCTGTGATGTCTTTTACTTGGATATTGGAGGTTGCATTGAGTTAGTAAAGCTGGGAAGAAATATGTTTGTGTGTGTTTTCATTTAAGGCTGTAAAGAAGTGAATATTTCTATACCCACTATATATTAGTCTAATCACAAAAAGAGGAGTCGGAGGTACCATAAATTAAGGAAATCGAGTCAGAGGTACCATAAATTGAGGAGTTGATGGTTTTGTGTACCAGCTCCACAGCCCTGAGTCAGAACAATCTGGAGCTAAACCTACTCAGAACTGTGGAGATGACACTGGAGTTTAGGAGATCACCCATGTTACCCCCTCTCATGATACTTAATAATAATTTGTTGGTTGTAGATACCTCCATGTTTCTGGGATCTATAATCAACTAGGACTTCACATGGAAGACCAGCACAGATTTCATTGTAAAAAAAGGCATAACAGCAGATGTACTTTCCGCCTCAGCTTAAAAAGTTCCAAATACACACAGGAACTGCAGATTCAGTTCTACACAGTGAGCAACAAGAGCAGCAGCTAAACGTGACAAGAACAGGCTACAATGAATTAAACGTGACAAGAACAGGCTACAATGAATAGTCAGGTCTGCCAAAAAGATGATTGGCATCAGCCATCCCACCTTACAGGACCTGTACTATTCCAGAATTGTGAAATGAAAAGTTAGCATATTGCTCATCTCTATGGTGTTAGCAGTCAGTCATTTTCTAAACCGCTTTGTCAGGAACAGGATCATGGGGGGTGCTGGTGGAAGGCTGGAACAAACCCTGGGCAAGTCACTAGTCCACCACAGGGTAAATAATGAAATGGGCTGGGAAAGTCTTAACTGACCACTCACATCCAGGCCACAATCTCTTTGAACCTCTCCCATTTGCCAGACATTATACATTAAACTGAGCCAGAACAAGCAGATGTAAAGATATAGTTTCTTTCCACAGGCCACCAAGCCGAAAAAATAAAAGGTTTAATTCAGCTGTCCTTGACTGCTTAGTGTGCCTTTACACAGGAACAGCTAGTAACAGCATAACTGGCTCCGACTTTCGAAAATAATCTGAAAATTCTATGCAGACAGCAAAGCAAACTTGTTAAAATTGTAACACCTATCGCCAAAACAAAATGGCGTCAGAAAACAAGGCAGAGAATGACCAACTTCAAAACGAAAGCTCAAATTAAAATAACGATGGTACAGTTGCCATCCAGTTCCTCACAACAATCAGAAGTCTTAATAGCATAACTAAATATTTCAGAGCAGTGGTTCCCAAACTTGATCCTGGGGACCCCCTGTGGCTGCAGGTTTTTGTTCCAACCAACTTCCGCTTTTCAATGGACTCTTAGCTTAATTGAGTGAGTTGTTGCTATTTCCCAGTTTCTGTGTTTTGGAATCAATGTAGAAATTACAAGCTAAGTTTGGTAGATTTTTATTTAAATATAATAAGTAGATGGGTGGCACGGTGGCACAGTGGGTAGCGCTGCTGCCTCGCAGTTAGGAGACCCGGATTCGCTTGCCCGGGGGTTATTTCCTGCCTTGTGCCGGCAGACCCCAGTGACCCTGTAGTTAGGATATAGCGGGTTGGATAATGGATGGTTGGATGTAATAAGCAGTTATATGGGGAATATGTTATTTTTTTGTTTCGTCGTTAACAGTATTGTCAACCTAATTTTCATTCTGCTTTTCCAAGTGTTCTGGTTATTTAAGTGATTATTTACTATTATTAGTATTATTTACTAATTAGCAAGTCGGACACTGAAGTCGCTGCTGCTTTCATCATCCTGGGCATCTGCTGTGCTGGTTGTTAATGGTCACTATTAGGGTTAAATGAAGGGAGCAACCTACAAAGGAAAAGGTGGAAAATAATAGGAAAACAACAAAAGAGAGTTAAGCATTTATAGCTTGAGAAAAACATAGAAATATTTCTAAATCTTATATATAAACGTCTACGCGTGGAAGTGTGTCTGTCTGTCCGGCCCGGAAGTGAGAGGTTGAGTCGGGGTAAGGGCTCCACCTCCGAGGAAACAGAAACTCGCTTACCTGCTAATACACAAGTGAGGTGAGCAAGTCGGCAAAATGAAACCTCTGAAAAAAGAGACACTCGCTTAGCCGCTAATACAGAAGTGACGCGAGCACATCGGCAAAACGAAACCTCCAAAGAGAGACTCACTTAGCCGCTAATACAGAAATGATGCGAGCACGTCGGTAAAACAAAACCTCTGAGAAACAGACACTCAGTTGCTAATACACAAGCGAGGCGAGCACATCAGCAGAATGAAACCTCTAAAGAAAGAGACACTCGCTTAGTCACTAATACAGAAGTGACGTGAGCACATCGGCAAAACGAAACCTCCAAAGAGAGACTCGCTTAGCCGCTAATACAGAAGCGATGCAAGCATGCCAGCAGAACGAAACCTCCGAAGAAAGAGACACTCGCTTAGCCGCTAATACAGAATTGACGCGAGTACATCGGCAAAACGAAACCTCCAAAGAGAGACTCACTTAGCCGCTAATACAGAAATGATGCGAGCACGTCGGCAAAACGAAACCTCTGAAGAAACAGACACTCAGTTGCTAATACACAAGCGAGGCGAGCACATCAGCAGAATGAAACCTCTAAAGAAAGAGACACTCGCTTAGTCACTAATACAGAAGTGACGTGAGCACATTGGCAAAACGAAACCTCCAAAGAGAGACTCACTTAGCTGCTAATACAGAAGTGATGCGAGCACATCGGCAAAATGACACCTCCGAAGAACGAGACACTTGCTTAGCCGCTAATACACAAGCGAGGTAAGCATGTCGGCTAAATGAGAGAGATGCCCAGAGTAGTATTATCCGACATCTCTACATTTCAATTTTTTTTCAGACAATTTAAATAGTTTCTAGGACCCCAGGCTTTTTACAGCATGGGCTTACACAGCTAGTTTCTTCTAAATGTAAAAAACATACTGTTGTGTTTTTATGAATGCAGAATAAGAGAAGAAAAAAAAAAGACCAGCTAATTAAATGAGATCAGTTGTTATCGATTATCATAACTGATTGTGAAACTGGTTGGAACAAAAGCTTGCAGCCACAGAGGGTCTCCAGGATTGAGTTTGGGCGATATTGAGTGGTCTCCTTTCCAAAGCCGTTTCTGGCCAAGGATTGGCTCTAGCTCCCAAATGATTGTTATCTTTCACTTGGATGTTAGAGATTGCATTGAGTAACTAAAGCTGGAAAAAATATTGGTTGGTGTGTTTTCATTTAAGGTTGTAAAGCAAAAAAAAAATGAGAATATTTCAAAGGGGGGATTCTTTTCTATACCCACTGTACAAGGTTAAGAAGCGATAAGAACTGGTGCAAGCAGGAGTACAAGATGTTCCGACTCTAAGGGTTTGTTTATGTCTAACTTTCAAGGACATTAGAATTGCCCACTAATCCTGGACACCCGTAATTAACTGTGAATTTAACAATTTACCAAGTTTAATCAGAATCTGTAATTCAGTGATTGGCTTCACTACACTGCAGATGTGTGCGATAATATGGCTTTTCCCACCATCATGAAATTGTTTTGACTTTATCTTTGACAGATGGCGCTGTGTATGGAGTCCCATCTCTCCCACTCACCCTACGGCACCAAATAAGTAACGATGGTATTTTCTGAGGTGACTGATAAGGCAGGGATACGAACGCCGAAGGACCCGTGAAATCCCTTCCAGGATAGGAAAGCACTTGTCTCTTTCAGCTGTAGCACTGGACTTCCCACCGGATTGCCTGGACTTCCTGGGGACTGCAATATAAAAAACGTAAAAAAAGGAATGATAAAGATAATTAAATCTTATAATAATATATCTTATAATTAAGAAATTCAGTCACTTGTAAAAATATTTTTAATTTAATAAAACACACACAAGCTGTTTTTAAAATGACCTATTAATTCTGCATTATGTTTCTGGGCACCGTGCCATGCGGCTGCCTTTAACAGATATGAAAAATTGCTACTGTCATTGCAGACCCGAGCTTCGGTCCATTTTAAGAGCCTTTTGGATGAGCAATGAGGATCTGAAGGCTACTTTACATCTACAGTGTCAGAAAATTTAAGAGACTGGTAGCAGTGCAATTATTGCCACCTGAGGAGCTCTGTTACACCTTATTAGGGGAGCAGGTCATCTGGATATGGAAAAGGTGAAGATCTGGAGGGAGGATAAAAGTAAGGTGGAAAGGATTCCGATCAGACCTGCCTCCATAAATGAGGAATGTTTAACCTCTTTTAAGTAAGTTTAAAGTGAACTTCACTTTCAAGTAAAGTAACACCTTTTAGTGGCTAACTAAAAAGATTACAATATGGAAGCTTTCGAGGCAGCTCAAGGTGCTTTTCCAAGCAAGATGTAAAACAAGCTGGATGAAATCTCATGGAGAGTTATAATGAGAACCATATTTCAGATACTAATTAATGATGGATGGGTACATCTGATATGATCAAATGGAGTGCTAATAGCATGTGGGGGACTGGACATTTATGTGAATGAGAAATAGTAAAAAATAGAAAAACAGCAAAGAAAGCAAGCAGATTATAATTAAGGCTGAAATGTGGGATCCAGACACTGAAATACTGACTGAATGTATCCTTTGTACTCGTCTAGGAAGATAAGCTACATCACCCTCATTTTGTTTTTAACTCAGCAGCAGAGATGATTCACTCTGTTACCAAATGCAGCAAAATACGTTTTTAATATTATACAGATAAAAGTTTAACTACACAGTGCCACAGCGCTAGCGAGCGGCTGGAGCTCCGTTCACGGATTGTTCCTGCCTCGCGCTGTATTCTTGCTGGTGCTGATGTAGCACTGGAAGACTAGATGGATAGAATAATTAAATACATACTATGAAGATATTTCAATGTTCCTTAAAAGTTTTGAAGAAGCGGCGTTCTAAACTTACAGATGGCTTAACGTCTATTAGAGAGCTGATTGTGTGGCGATTGGTTATTTAGAGAAAGAAAAGTAAGGACAGGAACTGTGGGTTAGTACGTTTGAAAGAGACAGGACTGCTACAATAAAGTATTTCATTGAAGGTTGCGCACGGCGGAGCAAGCATCTTGCGTGAGACATGAATAATCACTGTGCCACCGTGTTCCCATGTTTAATAACGTGCTTTAACTCCTATCATCATGAAAATGATATCAAGTATATATCTCAGTATTTTATTTATTCAGAGAGCTGTAATATCACAAATGTAATGGACTCTGTGCCCAGTCGGAGGGAGAGAAAGCTCGTTTAAGAAGCACGTAGTGATTCACACACACAGAGCACACAGAAGATCAAATACAAAACAAAGCATTTAACATACTACTTTAGTTACGATGGGATTTGAGAAACGATTTAAAGATGAAGTTTGTGATGTTCTACTTTAATGACAAAATAAACTACGTGATAAAAGTGGAAACTTAGAGATTAAAGTTGACATTTCGTGCTTTTTCCCCACTGTGTGCCTTTTTTCTCTGTACCCTAATAAGCTTTCATATGACACTCAGACGGTGGGCTACGACTCGCCTGTTCATGGCGATTTTGATATCTGACAACTTCTTTTTTATTTCGGGCACTGTGCAACTTTCTGAACTTGAGCTTTCGAGTTTCTCCGGCACGCTATGTCACTCGATCAGCTTCCTTTTGTTGTTTAAACGAACACATAGTCGTTTTTTCTTTAGTATTCGCTGAAATTCTTCTATTTTTCCCGTGCTTTTGCCATTGCCTTTTCACAGAAGGCTAAGCTTAAGGGCTATTTATATTGATTTGCATATTCAAAGAGGCGTAATTATGGGAGGAGATGGGGCGTCACATAAAGCGCATGCACGTGGGTTACTTTTCACGCTTACCGGGATTTATGTAGCGGAAGAACGTGGAAGTTGGCATATGCACAGATTTATGTATCTGGATTTTTTTGTGCGTACGCACATTTACGCTTTTGTTCGTACGCCATGTTATAGTGTGAATTCTACGCACGGCATTATACAGGAGGCCCCTGGAGCACTGCCGGGTGCCCTATACAAGGAGCCAGCAACCACCACTCAGTGGCCTGACTCGGGAGGAGAACAAAGCTTGTGGAGGAGTGGTGGTGAAAGAGAGAGGAGTGTTTTGGTTTGTGAGTTCGTGCTTGAGACTGTGTTGTGGCTGGAGGGGATTACGGGGAAGATGTGCCCTCCAACTGAAGAAAACAAAAGTTGCTTGATTTGTATACGTCCCTCCGTGTCCAGTCTGTGTCGGGTCGGGCGCCTTTTCTTACACTTGTTATAAAAAATGTTAGTATCGTGCAGTGGCGTTTCTACTGCCTGACAGTAAGAAGGCCAAGATCTGTGACCCGGGTTCTCTCCGTGCCTGTGTGGTCTTGCTCTCACAATCCAAAACGACATGTCAATTAGATGGATTGGCCATGTTAAATTTGCCCTACTGCATGCGTGTTCCCCCTAAGATGGACTGGTGCCCAGTCGAGAGATTGCTTCTGCCTTGCGCCTTATGCTTGCTGGGTAAACTCTGGCCGCCTGCGACTCTGCTCAGGATTAAGCAGGCTTAGAAAATGGTATGGTATAATATTATTTAAATATTACAATTCTATCATTAATAGAATATTATTTATATTTTTACTTACTTAAGCTTCTGTAAAGCTTTCACTTCCCCTTGAAACCAAATAAAGTATTACCTATCTATCTAAAGTCTTGTTTTGACAATGTTTACTGCTGAAAGGCACTATATAAGACATTCAAGTCAGAAGTTCTTACATGTGATTGATAGGTTGTGGTTTGCATATATAGTTACAATATTATATATAGTATAAAATTATAGTAGGATACATAATTATAATTCTATACTTTTTTATTTAGCTTCTGTAAACTTTTCATTTCCCAAATGGACAAAAAATGTATTATAATCTATTTAAGGACTATTCAAACTGTGGTGGGCTGGCGCCCTGCCGGGGGTTTGTTCCTGCCTTGCGCCCTGTGTTGGCTGGGATTGGCTCCACAGAACCGAGACCCCATAGTTAGGATATAGCAGGCTGGAAAATGACTGACTGACTAATGTATCTATTTAAAGCCGTCTTTCTGTTTTTACTGCTGAAAGGCACTATATAAAATATCCAAGCCAAAGGTTCCTACAAGTGTTCGTAGAGTTGTAGTTTGTAAATATATAATAATTATTATGTATGTACTATATCACACTATAATTATAATATCTTATCTGTGGACTTCTGGAAAGTTTTACTTACCCATAGGACCAATAACATATTCTCTGTCTAAAGTGTCTTTTTGACTGCGTTTACCATCAAAGGCCAGAATGGCTCTTTCAGGAGGCTCACCATCTTAACCGCTCGCCGCTGCCGCCCAGAATTAAACTCTGTTAGCGACACTGCAGGCTTGCCGGTTTTATAGGCGTCCCTGCTGCTGGTGATGGAATGCCAGCTCACATTATGGATGAATGCAACTTGTCAGTGCTGTTACAATATATTCACGCCAAAAGGTTCTTCCGTGTGTTTAGGAGGGTTTTGGTTTATTATAATAAAATAAAAAGAATATTGTACACGTATTGTATAGTAGCACCAGAAAGGATCCTTCTGCTCTTATGTGGCTTGCTATCCCCATAAGGGCTGCTCCCCATTGCTGCACTTAATGGAATTCTGCTGGCGACTTTGCAGGTTTGCTGTTCTTATAGGCACACCTGCTGTTGGCTCTGAAGCAATGTTAGTTTTCATGTCAGAATATCACTTTATTGTGGTGGCGACTCATCCCTGGCTGATGTGACATGTCACTGCCATTACAATATTACATCATAACTACCTGTGTGTGGTCTTCAGAACAAAAAACAACCCAAAGACCCCCTGAGCAGTTTGACTATAATGGTGAACTTGGAAGTGGCGTCAGCTAACTCTTAAGAATGACCCAGTGCAGAGGACGTGGACCCACCTGTGCTTGCTGCCCCTGTGGCTTTCATAAGAAGACACTGGTTATGCCATATCTTAGCCGTAATACTGGCATATTGAGTTCTATTAATCTCCATCTCCACATAGGCAATGTTTTAAGTGAAAACTGCAAGCCTTGCCCTCCGTTGATGAGGTTTTTCATTTGCACGTTGTTAAGCTGTGACGTTTGCTCCCTTTCGACGTTGTGTCTATTCATCTGTGACATTAGGACAACATTATTGTTGTTGCGTGGTGGCGTTTGCTGCAAACAGGTCTTTTGTAGTGAGGGTTCATACCAGCGTCGAAAAAAATATAAAAGTGCGTGCGTGCGCCATCTAGAGGCTGTGGTTGAGCGTGAGCAGAACAGACTGCTCCATATACACTACACAGGTCTTTCGTTTATGTATGTCTAATAATAATTGGATTGTTTTTCTTTGAGGCTTCTGAAAAGGTGTAATTTCCTTCTGGAGACAATTTTGTATCTTCAAAAACATTAGCAAAGCAAAAGCAACAAATCTCCTTTCTCACAAATGTTGGTTCCAAAACAAGCAGCTTTGTCTAATGTGCAGCAAAAGCCCAAGAGGGTAAATAACATGGCCAGTGTAGGAGAAGCCCTCCATTACATAATCCCTCAGGTACACTGGGGGTCCTTGGGGGAGGGGGCTGGGATAAAGGTTGAGAACTCCCGATTTCTAGAAAGTTAGATTGTCAAACACCCCTACGGACAAAAACGCACAAAACTGCCCGCGGCTCCTGAATTCAACCCCCAAAGGTGGCACGGCGCTAATGTCACTCACTTTCACACACACAGAATTTGCGATTATATTATATATATCATATCTGCTCGTGCCTTGAAACCAAACGGCAGACTACGACGCTACAATCGCCGCAGCCCCTGTGGATCTCGGGTACAAATGCTGTGAAAATGACACGTATGTGCACAGACATGGTCTTTTTTGAAAACGTAGGGCAGAGAAAGAATAAGAAGCCAAAAAATAATTCAACAGCAAGCGTCCACACACACTCGAGCACTCACTCACTCACTCATTCACGTTGGGTTTACTGTAACGGTTTTCATAAGCACTGCTTTATCAGGCACTTACCTTGAAACCGAAACCTGTCAATATGAAAACTGTTATCTAATCTTATTTACATTTATTCCAATACGTATTTAAAATAATTGCCTGCAACTGTGGATTTCTCACTACACACCAAATTTTCCTCGTCCCTTGGTGTCTCATTTTTTATCGTTCCTCCGGAAATCTGAGACCAACGGAAAATGTGCCCGTGCGTCTGTCAAAGTCCCGCCCCCTTCATTCATTCCAGCGCATTTGAACTTCTCCGCCCGCTCCACTCCTTTTAAAAAGGACGGTCTGAAAGGTACAGATTTGGAATGCTACTTACCACTGAGATCAAGTCATTGAAATCTATCTATCTATCTATCTATCTATCTATCTATCTATCTATCTATCTATCTATCTATCTATCTATCTATCTATCTATCTATTATATAGTACCTTTCACTCTATCTATCTATCTATCTATCTATCTATCTATCTATCTATTATATAGTGCCTTTCACTCTATCTATCTATCTATCTAAAACATAAGATAGCACTTTATTAATAAACTAGGAATAACTTTTGATTTCACACTCCTAGAGAAGTATTTTCCAGAAATGAAGGCATTTGTTTTGTTTTGTCGTGTTTCATTAATATTTTTAAGCAACCTTTTAGATTTTCTTCCTGGAAACTGTTGTATGTTCACAGTTTTACACTGCACAATACTCCAATTTAGAAAACAAAAAATGTTTATTTTTTAGATTAGATTAAATTAGAATAGATCAGTTTTATTAATCCCATAGAGGAATTCAGATGCATACAGCCACAGAAACATAAAAAAAAAACCAAGAATACCGATTACTCACAGGATAGATAATACAATCAATCAATTAACCAATAAATACTCACACGACAGATAATACAATCAATCAATCAATTAACCAATAAATGAATAAATATATATGGTGGAGATATTTCAAAATGAACTTTACAAGTAAATCAGGAGGAAGCACAGAATTTCCCGACAACAGAGGGCAAAAAAAGACCCCCAGAAATGCTTCTAAGCACATCGTAGTGGAATGAGCCTGTGCATAAGAGTGGTCCAAGAGAGCGCCTCCTGGAGGTTATGGAGAGGATTTTTCATCATGACATCCAATTTTTTCACAGTCTTTTCCACATCAGCTTCCATTGTGTCCAAGGTTCGCACTGTGATGGTGGAGAATTTCCTAGTACATTTGTTCAGGCATTGTGCTTCTTTTGAGCTCAAGTTGCTTGCCCAGGATACCTCAGCGTAGAACACTACACTGGCTACTATGGATTGGTAGACCATTTTCAGAAGCTTGTTACACACATCACATGACCTGAGTCATATATAGTGCCCTGCACATCTATCTATCTATCTATCTATCTATCTATCTATCTATCTATCTATCTATCTATCTATCTATCTATCTATCTATCTATCTATCTATCTATCTATCTATCATATAGTGCCTTTCACTCTATCTATCTATCTATCTATCTATCTATCTATCTATCTATCTATCTATCTATCTATCTATCTATCTATCTATTATATAGTGCCTTTCACTCTATCTATCTATCTATCTATCTATCTATCTATCTATCTATCTATCTATCTATCTATCTATCTATCTAGTGCCTTACATATCTATCATGTATCTGAAATACATTTAAAATGCCTTTAACATCAAGACATGTATCTTTTTCAGAGTGTCTAAATATCCTTTTGTGATAATTTCTTCTACAGTTTGTTTAATCCAGTTTGGGTTGATGTTAGGCCAAAGCCTATCCTGGCAGGAAAGAGCCCCAGAGAGTAAGATTTCAGACCTGACACAGTTTGTATTTTAGTTTTATGTATAAAGTGCATGAGTCTAAATAGGTGAGAAGAAGCCTTAAGCTGAGCACCAGTCCCGTGCAGGCCACACTCACACACCTATTCCTTATACAATGCTGCAGAATTTAAAGATACCATGGAATAGTAATTCCTGTTTTGACCACTAGATGGTAGGATTGTTTCAGGTTAAAATAACATTTTCAGACCTGCTTGATCCAGTTCAGGGTGGGCCTATCCGGCAGCCAATGGGATAACTCAGTTATGTATTAGTGTCCATATCTACTGTCTATTATACACTCAACAGGCCACTTTATTGAGTACACTTTGCTAGTACCAGGCTGGACCCCCTTTAGCCTTCACAACTGCCGTAATTCTTCATGGCACAAATTCAACAAGGTACGCTAAATATTCCTAAGAGATTTTGTTCCATATTGACATGATAGCATTACACAGTTGCTACAGATTTGTCGACTGCACATCCATGATGCAAATCTCCTATTCCACCACATCCCAAAGGTACTCAACTGGATTGAAATCTGGTGACTGTGGAGGCCATTTGAGTCCAGTGAACTCATTGCCATGTTCAGGAAACCTATTGAGATGATCTGAGCTCAATAACATGGTGTGTTTTCCTGCTAGAAGTAGCCATCAGAAAATGGGCACACTACAGTCATGAAGGGGTGGACATGGTCAGCAATATTACTTAGGCAAGTTGTGGCATTTAAATGATGCTCAGTTGGTACTAAGGGACCCAAAGTGTGCCAAGAAAATATCAACCACACCATTACACCACCAACACCAGCCTGAACCGTTGATACATGGATCCATGCTTTCATGGTGTTAATGTAAAATTTTGACTCTAGGATCTGAATGTTGCAGCAGAAATTGAAACTCATCAGACCAGGCAACGTTTTACAAATCTTCTCGTGACCAATTTTGGTGAGCTGTGTGACTTGTTGCCTCAGTTGCCTGTTCTTACCCGGTGTGGTCTCCTGCTACTGTGGCCCACCTACTTCAAGGTTTGACGTGTTGTGCGTTCAGAGATGCTCTTCTGCACACCTCTTTTGTAACGAGTGCTTATTTGAGTTCCTGTTGCTCATCTATCAGCTCAGACCAGTCTGGCCATTCTCCTCTGACCTCTGGCATCATCACAGCATTTTTTCCTAGAGAAATGACACTCACTGGATGTTTTCCCTTTTTCAGACCATTCTCTGTAACACCTAGAGATGGCTGTGCATGAAAATCACAGTAGATCAGCAGTTTGTGAAATCCTCAGACCAGCCAGTCTGGCACCAACAACCATTCCACGTTCAAAGTCACTTCAGTCCCCTTTCTTTGCCATTGCTTGGTTTGAACTTCAACAGGTCGTCTTGACAAGGCCTACAGGCCAAAATGCATTGAGTTGCTGCCATGTGATTAGCTGATTAGATAATTGCATTAACAGATAGTTGAACAAGTGGACCTAATAAAGTGGCCTGTCAGTGTAAATGGCTTTTACATCTGTCTGTATACGTATATAGCGAACTTTACATGAGAATTATCTATTTAAATAGTACCATTCTTAACTGTCTTGCTGTTTTTGTTGTAAAAAGTGCTTTTACATCTATTTATACATATGATGCCTTTTATAGCTATTCATTATACAGTCATATTATATATTGCTTTTAAATCTGTCTCCGTATCTATATAGTGCCTTTATATATAAATCTGTTTATCATATAGTGCCTTGATTATCTATCTAAACATATACTGTTTTGTGCCTTTCAAATCTATTATGTGGTATCTTGCTTATCTGTCTTTCTCACTATTAAATAATTATTTTACATATGTTTATGTGTATAGTGCCTTTTCATAGATATCTCTTATATATTGCCTTTACATCTTTCTGTGTATCTGCATGGTGCCTATACATTATATATCTGTTCATTATATAGTGCCTTCATTATCTATCTAAATATATACAGTGGGATGCAAAAGTTTGGGCAACCTTGTTAATAGTCATTATTTTCCTGTATAAATCGCTGGTTGTTACGATAAAAAATGTCAGTTAAATCTATCATATAGGAGACACACACAGTGATATTTGAGAAGTGAAATGAAGTTTATTGGATTTACAGAAAGTGTGCAATAATTGTTCAAACAAAATCAGGCAGGTGCATAAATGTGGGCACCGTTGTCATTTTATTGATTCCCAAACTTTGAGAACTAATTATTGGAATTTAAATTGGCTTGGTAAGCTCAGTGACCCCTGACCTACATACACAGGTGAATCCGAGTATTTAAGGGGGTCCATTGTAAGTTTCGCTCCTCCTTTCATTTTCTCTGAAGAGTAACAACATGGGGGTCACAAAACAACTCTCAAATGACCTGAAGACAAAGATTGTTCACCATGATGGTTTAGGGGAAGGATACAGAAAGCTGTCCCAGAGATTGAAGCTGTCTGTTTCCACAGTTAGGAACATATTGAGGAAATGGAAGACCACAGGCTCAGTTCAAGGTAAGGCTCGAAGTGGCAGACCATGAAAGATTCCCGATAGGCAGAAGCGACGAATGGTGAGAACAGTCAGAGTCAACCCACAGACCAGCACCAAAGACCTACAACATCATCTTGCAGCAGATGGAGTCACTGGGCATCGTTCAACCATTCAGTGCACTTTACACAAGGAGATGCTGTATGCGAGAGTGATGAAGAGGAAGCACAAACAGAGCCGCTTGAGGTCTGCTCAAGCACATTTGGACAAGCCAGCTTCATTTTGGAATAAGGTGCTGTGGACTGATGAAACTAAAATGGAGTTATTTGGGCATAACAAGGGCGTTATGCATGGAGGAAAAGAACACAGCATTCCAAGAAAAACACCTGCTACCTCCAGTCAAATATGGTGGTGGTCCCATCATGCTGTGGGGCTGTGTGGCCAGTGCAGGGACTGGGAATCTTGTCAAAGTTGAGGGACGCATGGATTCCACTCAGTATCAGCAGATTCTGGAGACCAATGTCCAGGAATCAGTGACAAAGCTGAAGCTGCACCGGGGTTGGATCTTTCAACAAGACAACGACCCGAAACACTGCTCAAAATCCACTAAGGCATTCATGCAGAGGAACAAGTCCAACGTTCTGGAATGGCCATCTCAGTCCCCAGACCTGAATAGAATTGAAAATCTGTGGTGTGAGTTAAAGAGAGCTGTCCATGCTCGGAAGCCATCAAACCTGAATGAACTCAAGATGTTTTGTAAAGAGGAATGGTCCAAAATACCTTCAACCACAATCCAGACTCTCATTGGAACCTACAGGAAGCGTTTAGAGGCTGGAATTTCTGCAAAAGGCGGATCTACTAAATATTGATTTCATTTCTTTTTTGTGGTGCCCAAATTTATACACCTGCCTGATTTTGTTTGAACAATTATTGCACACTTTCTGTAAATCCAATAAACTTCATTTCATTTCTCAAATATCACTATGTGTGTCTCCTATATGATATATTTAACTGACATTTTTTACCTTAACAACCAACGATTTATACAGGAAAATAATGACTATTAACAAGGTTGACCAAAGTTTTGCATCCAACACTGTATTTTTGGTACCTTTTCAATCTATATTTTTACCATCCATTTTACAATGTCTTTACATCTGTATATTTATGAATTTAGAGTCTACATAGAGGCTATATATCATACTGTAAGTCTACTGCCTAATACTGTATATATTGCCTTTATATTTTTCTATCCATCCTAATTCTGTTATATACTTATCTGTCTATTATATAATGCCTTTCACTCTATCTATCTATCTATCTATCTATCTATCTATCTATCTATCTATCTATCTATCTATCTATCTATCTATCTATCTATCTATTATCCAGTGCCTTTCATATCTATCTATCTATCTATCATTATATAGTGCGTTTCACATCTATCTATCTATCTATCTATCTATCTATCTATCTATTATATAGTGCCTTTCATATTATCTATCTATCTATCTATCTATTATCTAGTGCCTTTCATATCTATCTATCTATCTATAAGTGACATATACTGTACTCTACATCATGTACTGTATATTTATGTATATATTTGATTTCTCTTTATATTCCCATGTACACATTACATACGTCTGTATTGACTGATTCAATTCAGGGTTGATTTCCTTTGGCCACATTCCCAGCCCCCGATGTCCCCCCATGACCTCCCCCCACCATCAGATGACCAGGGTTCAACAAGGCCCGTCTGGCTGTGTCTGTGTCTGTGCTGCTTGTTCATTTGTACTTTTCTGCTTTTTAGTTTCATTTTCCTCACATCCAGGTGACAGCTGATAACACGTCTCCTTATTGAAGCCTCGGCGGCGTGCAGCGAGCTACTTTGTAAGGCACACGCGGCGTGGGATCAAATGCTAGACCAATAAATCAGGGACACAAAGGCCGTCTGTGGACCCGTGATGGCATTTGGCCCCAGAGGGCGCATATCAATACACACAAAATAAATCCTGCGCATTGTTGGCCGCACTGCACCCGCTCTCCTTCCAGAGGTTCTCATGCACCTGACCTCCACTCCTTTATTTCTCTATTTCTAAGTAAGATTTATGGCTGGCCGCCATTGTGCGGTGCTCGGGCCCGTTTGTCTTGCTGTCAGTGTCGTATTGTAGGAGAGCGCGAGGCCAGCTGCAGTCAGAAATGCCGCGCGATGGCCCCGCTTGTTAGCGGATTTAAGAATTCGCTCCCTTATTGTGTGTCGTCCCCCGCACGGCAGTTCATTTGCACGTTAACGATGTTGCCCGTCTTGTCTTACGCTCGGCCTGGCATGCTTTGCACAAAGCACCTGTTGTCGGCTGTAATTCTGCTGACATTTATGAGGATGGACCCCTCGATGTGCGCCGCTTGCCTTTGTCCATGAAGATTATGAATAGAAATCCGTGAAGCTCGTCTGCCTTGTTAGCGGTGTCAGCGGAGCTCATTTGCATATTGATTGTCCTCTTTGTGAGGTGGCTGTCCTGTCACGAGAGCTTTGACTCCTCTTACATTTTCATTCACTCACTTCATGGCTCTGGTCATCTTTCTGTCTTGAGCTCTTTGAAATTCACCGCATTAGTCACATACCAGTATTGCTGTGATGAGCACTGGTTTCCAGTGACCCCACCTGGCTACCATGGTAAATGGGCTAGAAAGAGGATGAATGGATGGATTCCCAGAAACACTGAACCCTTGCCTCCCCTTCAGGAGTTCAAACACTTTTACCAGATCTTCCTTTGCCTTCCATTATACCAGGCTGTGCAGACTCAGGTTAAGGTAGGATGTGTGGACTGGATGTTAAGGGGCTGAACTGTCCACCATAAGACTCAACCTGCTCTATGTGTTAGTGCTCATTTAAAAAAGAATTGGAAACAATGCAGTGGGTAACGCTGCTGCCTCGCTTTCCGGGTCCTCCCTGCGTGGAGTCTGCATGTTCTCCCCATATCTGCGTGGGTTTCTTCCAACAGTCCAAAGACATGCAGGTTAGGTGCACTGGCGATCCTAAATTGTCCCTGGTATGTGCTTGGTGTGTGTGGATGTGTGTGTGTGCGCCCTGCCCGGGGTTTGTTTCCTGCCTTGTGCCCTGTGTTGGCTAGGTTTGGCTCCAGCAGACCCCCGTGACCCTGTGGTTAGGAAGTAATGGGTTGGATGATGGATGGATGGATGTATTGAAAGTTAGATGTTCATGATGGAAATGTGTAACAGACAGTGTGGCCCCATGAAACCATAGGATAGGATCCTACAACCCTACGTTTGGTTAATTGGGACCAATTACTGTCTGGATGGATGGATGGACAGACTTTGATGTTTCAAGTCTCCTCTCTTTCAAACCACTCAGAGATGTTACTTCATTTCCCATTTGCTGAAAACTGCTCTTCCTTGTGAAGTTCACGATGGCAGGTCAACCCAGATGTCCCTGTCTCCAGCTACAGATTCCAGCTCTTCCTGGGGAGCTGCTGGGCATTCCCAAGCCAGCCAGGAGATATGTAATTCCAGCTTGCCACAGAGGGACATGTCTGGATAAGCGCTGGTGGAGCCATCCAGGGGACAACCTGCCGATATGCTTAAGCCACCTGAACTGGAGGTACGCTGAGGCTCCACAAAATCAGTGAGCTTCTCACCATATTACAGAGTGTCAGCCCAGCCACCCTGTGAATAAACCTCATTTCTGTTCTGTCTGTAAGTCTTGCAGTCGTGACACACAGCTCATGACCATAGGTGAGGACAGGGCTGTAGATTGACCAGTAAATCGAGAGTTTGGAGAGTTGGATCTCAACTACCAGAGCAACTTTGCCACCATTGAGTCCTCGAATCACCATAGTGATATCAGCAACAGTGACTTCGCCACCATGGACTGGTACAGTGCCTGCAGAACAGCTGATACCACTTCTACCCACCTGTCGATCTCACGTTCCCTTTTTTCCACCAGTCATGAACAAGATCCTGAGATACCTGACCTCCTCCACTTAGGGCAGTTGTTCCCCCATTACCAATCCACCCTTCCAAGAGAGAACCACGACCGCAGACTTGGAGGTGCTGACCCTCATCTCAGCCATGTCACACTTGTCAACAAATTGCTCAGGGGTTTGTCGAAAGTCAGATGAGGCAAAGGGGACAACATCGTCTACATAAGGCAGCAGTGCCACCCCTGGCCTTCCCAGCTGGACACCATCACAGCCTTGGCTGAGCCTTGATATTCTGCACATGAAAACCACAAATAGTAGAGATGTCAAGACACCAACTTGATGGAGTCCAACACATGTGGAAAACAAACAAGAATTCAGAAGCAGTTGCCATTGTGCTTGTTTAGGGAATGAATAGCAGTTCATTTCCCTGCATCACCTCCTACAACATGTACCGAAGGACATGATCAAATGCTTCTTCCAAATCCACAAAACACATGTAGACTGGGTAATTATACAACCAGGCACCCTCCAGCAGCTGTGCCATGGAGACAAACTGGTCTACTGTTCCACAGGGAGAACTGAATCCACATTCTTCCTCCTGTCCCTTTGGCTCAACCATCGGATGGAGTCTTCACTGCAGCACCTTGGCATACGCCTTATCTGGGAGACAGAGAAGTGTGATCTCTCAGTGGCTGAAACACACCTTCTGGTCACCATTCTTAAGCATGGGGATCACCACACCAGTCGGCCATTCCATGGGTGCGCTAACTACTTTCCATGCGACATTGAATAGACATGTCAACCATGCTAGCCCTACAATGTCCAACACTTAATACATCTACAGCTGGTTTTCATCCACCCTAGCAAGCTTACCACCATGCAGTCCTTGGACCACCATAGTTACCTCAGCAACAGTGATGGGATCTGCCCCTAAACTGGACGTGTCCTAAAAACAGGGCATGTCCACATGGTTGAGGAGTTCATTAAAGTGTCCCTTCAACCACTTGACAATTTCTTTCCAAAGAGGTCAGCACCTCTCCATCCCTACTTAACACCATCTGGGCAAGGTCATACCTTCCCTCTTGAGGTGTCCAACAGTTTGTCAGAACACCCTTGAAGTCATCCATCCAATAGTCTTTCTCCATGGCCTCTTCATACTGCTCCCATGCTCAAGTTTGTGGTTCCACCAAATGAGTCAGGAGCTCCCACTGAAGGCATATCCCTGAAAGGTCACCTTCTTCAGTCTGACAGGTTCCCTCACCTTTAGTGTTCACCATTGGGTCCTAGAGTTGCTGCCATGAGATACCCCAACTGCCTTAAGACCACAACATTTATCTTGAGGTCTTGAACAGGGTCCATTCAGATTCAATGTCCTCAACCTTACTCTGTACATGGGAGATGCTCTGTAGGCAGTATCATAAACCAAAGCCTCATCCAAGCATTCTCAAGGCACTCTATCTGCCCATGTAGGCTCTACCAGTCTTTCTGGCATACTCATTTCACTTTGAATCCATTTCACCACCGAGTGGTGATCATTTGAGAGCTCTGCGTCTCTCTTTACCTGAATGTCCAAAACACATGACCTTAGGTCAGATGACATAACTACAAAATTTATCATTGACCTTCTGCCCAAGGTGCTCTGGTTCCAGGTATACGTATGAGCTTCCTTGTACTCAGACATGGTGTTTGTTATGGACAATCCATGACTAGCATAGAAATCCAATAACAGCTCACTTTTCTGGTTCAGATCTGGCAGGCTGTTCCTCCAGGCATCTCCATCATTCCTAATGTGAGCATTGAAGACACCCAGTAAAACTACCGTGTCAGTGGGCGGCACCCTTTCAAGCCCCACCCCCTTCCTTCTCTATGAAGGTAGAATACTCTGAACAGCTGGTTGTTTGGTGTATACACAAATGTAGAAAAGGCTTGTGTGTCTTTAAGGCGCTGGGGCACAGTCACGTGAAAGCCATGGAGTGTGCAGTGAGCGTGTGAGTCTGAGGGACGCACCACGTGAAAGCCGTAACTACTGGAGACGCTAGGGAAAGTTTAAGTTTGTGCGTTTGTTGACCAAATGTAAGTTCTTATGTACACGTTTAGAAGTAAAGTGTTAAATGTTAGAGAGAAAACTGTGCTGAATTAACAGTCATGTTAATATTTTACGTTACGTATTTATTAACGGTAATACCGTCAATTTTATTCAGTAAAATAGGGGACGTTTGTCCTCTGTTAAATATAGACTCCGCCTGTAAATTATTGGGATATTGCATTCAATTTTTAAGATGTTGTGTATTAATATGGATATAAACCTGTTACATTGGTGCAGTGAGGTTGTAATTGCAAATACCTTACATTGATCGTATGTAGCTGTAGTCCCATCTATTGAATGTTTTCTGTATTGGATAGTGAAACAACATTTATATATGTACTAAATGTTTTATTTTGTTGTTTGCCTTGTTAGAAACACACACTCACCTACCTAAACCTACCTGTACTGTTGTTCTACAACATGTGTATTTCTGCCATTTCAGCAATGTTCCTGCAATGGTTGGTTTAGTTTCTGTGTTCTAACCGACACACCACAGCGACTACAGCGAACTGCAAGTCTACCTTCTTATCCTCCTTTTCCAATAACAAGCAACAGCCAGAGCTTTCCTCTGTGAGACTCAAAGCCATGTTGCGGCAACGCACTCATCCACTGGAGAGAACTTCAATTGCAGCTGGGGGCTTGTGAATATCCCCACTCCTTCCTGAGGTCTTCCACACATTCGAAACCCAGAGTAGGAGACCACTCCCAATCTGATTCCAGAAGCCATACTATGTGTGGAGGTGATACCAAATATATATCTAGCTGGTAATCACTCTCACATTCTTCTGATCCTAATTTTTCCACCTTGGGACTTTGGGTTCCTGAAGGTTCTGGATGTTGTTTGGCTGTCTTGGGTGACACGCTTCTTCCAAATTGCGTGAAGTTTGGTGACAGTGCCTCTGGACTGGTAAATTATGGTGGTAATCCCCATCTTTAAGAAAGTGGACCAGAGGATGTATTCAGTCTTTAGGTGAACCACACTCCTTAGTTTTCTTGGGAATGCTTACACCAAGGTGCTAGAAAGGAGGGTTCAGCTGTTGGTCAAACCTCAGATCCTGGAGGGACAATCTGGATTTTGTCCCAGTGGTGTGACACTGGACCATGGTTTTTACCCTCACAAGTATTCTGGAGTGTTCATGGGAGAGTACTTTGTGTGCTTGGAAAAAGCAAATGACTGTGCAACTTGTGGTGCCCTTTGGGAGATGCTTTGGAATTGTGGGATACCGGGTCTGCTGTTCCTGGTTATTCGGTCTCTGTACAGCTGGAGTAAACGTTTGGTCTGCTTTGTGGGACTCCTTCAGATCCGCCCTCTGTTCGTAGTTTTTATGGACTGGATTATCCAGTTCAGTGACCTCAGTGTCACATCTCTGCAGATGATGTATTCCTGCTGGCTTTATCAAGCTGTGACCTCAGGCACACACTGGGGCATTTTGCATTTGAGTGTGAAGCAGCCTGGTGGTGACAATCAGCACCTCCAAGTCATCAGGGTGGTTTGCCCTTTCCAGGTTGGGAAGGAGGCGATGCCTCCAGCAGAGGATTCGAAATATCTCGGGGTCTTGTTCACCAGTGAGGGAAAAAGAAGTCGGCCAATTGACCGGTGGATTGGACCAGCGTCTGCAGTCATGCAGAGGTTGTACCGATAGGTCCTAGTAAAGACAGAGCTGAGCTGATATTCCAAGCTCTCAATTTACCAGTTGATCTACATCCCTGTCCAAGCTTTGGGTGGTGAACGAGTAAAATGGAAATACATTTCCATTGCACTGTGTGGGGGCTCAGCCTTTGAAATAAAGTAAGGAGTTCAGACATCCAAGGGGAGCTCAAAGTAGAATTGCTGCTCTTCTACATTGATGGATGGATGGATGGACTTTGGATAGAAGATCTCTGTCCTGACATGAAAGAAGGAGAAATAGGGAATCTATAGTGGTTGAGATGCAAGTCAATTGTTGGGCAAATACATTCACACACAATCCCACCTGACAACATTTCTTTAGACTATGTGAGGAGCCTGGGGTCCATGTCAGGTCAGGTCAGATTGGAGAGCATGCACTGGTACAGTGTGTTGTCCCACCCACCACATGATGAAACAGCTTGGGATCCTGGTTGGCAACACTCCAGGCTAGACAAGCGGTGCAGTCCCACCCTTCGGAAATGACCCTGTATCTGCTGCAGCCAGGCATTACGTGGGTGTTCACTTGGCGTGATATAACCATTCGGGTCCTGAACAGTGAGGGTCCTGTGAGCTGGATCACCCTCGAGGAATCGTGCCACGTGGCTGTAGTGCTGTAACTGACGCTCCCTCACAATGCAGGTAATGTGCTTCATTCGGGACTCTGTGACCAACACCTATTTAAACCAGCGGCACCCAAGGAAACCTCTGAAGAGAAACACATGAAGGAATCCAGTCTTCATCTCAGGTCACTGGATAGCATCCACGTCTTACAACCATATAGCAAGACAGAAAGCCCCAGGACTCTAAAGACTTGGACCTTCGTCCTTTTACAGAGATATAGGGAGCGCCACACACCCCTTTCCAGCGACCTCATAATGCACCCGTGATCTCCCAATCCGTCTACTGACTTCATAGGAAGAGTCAGAAGAGACATGAATGTCACTGCTGAGGTAAATAAACCTCTCAACGAGGTCGACACTCTCTCCGCAGACAGACACACTGCTGATGGCCGTGACCAAGAGGTCATTAAACGCCAACATCCAGGACACTCACTCAGTCCCTCCAGACCCCCCATAAGAGCCTCCATTGACTCTGTTAAGATCACAGCATCGTCAGCAAAGTCAAGATCACTGAATCTCTCTTTACCAACAGATGTCCCACAGCTGCTGGACCCCACGACCCTGCCCAACACCTAGTCCATGCAAGAAATTGAACAGAGTAGAAGCAGAACACTCAGCTGATGAAACCCAGAATCAACTGGGAACAACACAGAGGTTCTGTCTCCACTCTGCAAAGCACTCACAGTACCAGTGTACAGGCCGGCCATGAAATCCAGGAACCTTTTGGGGATGCCGCAAAGTTTTAGGAAGTCCCACAGGGTCTATCAAGGAAACCAATATGAACAATGGAGGGTACAAAGTCCAGGAATGGTGGCTTTGGTCTATGTGAGGAGTCTGGGGTCCATGGAGGAAACCAATATGAACGATTAAGGCCACAAGTCCAGGAATGGTGGCTTTGGACTATGTGAGGAGCCTGGGATCCATGGAGGAAACCAATATGAACGATTAAGGCCACAAAGTCCAGGAACGGTGGCTTTCAAGTCTCCAACAATTGAAGTCCACTGAGCACTTAGAGAAATGATGAGATAAGAAAACTCCAGTATTCCAAATTACAAGACGACATCTCTGTGCCCAAGTTCAGTTTTACAGACAATGGTGTGAAGTGCCATTGTTAAGAATTTGTGATGTATACATTTAAGACCCTAGTGGTCTTTTCATTGTGCCTCTTTCGTTTTTAGTAATTTAGATATCGTGCTCCATTGCATCCCTGTGGTAATATGAATATGTGCCTTGATGTTTGACAAAAGATCTTGCCTAACACAGCAGTGACTTTAGTGGTGTACAGATGGTGAGAAAGGCCGCTGCCGCTTGCTTCATTTCAATGTGAGCCCCCTTTGAAGAAGCGGAATGGATCCCAGAAGCCACAAGAAAAAAACAAAAAAACCAGGGACTTTATCCTCCGTAAGCCCACAGCGTGAATGGAAGCAATTTAAAGCTCCGAACGTCAGAGCCATTCATTAGTAGGATGATAGATGACAGGAGTCAACTGGAGCTTCCACCCAAAACCGTCTGGAAATGCACCGTCCCCTGCCGATGAAAGGAGAAAGAAGAAGCAATTAGGCTGCCGTCAGTCACTCGGGGTTGGGCCTTACATTCCATTTTGTCTAAAGGACGCTAACATGGCAGACGTCTCATTAGACTGAGCAATTGTAGCAGTGTGAAGAATGTCTGGAAGAAGCCCCCCGTTTGTAAAAATATAAGACCGAGGTGCCTGTTAGGTTTAGGAGGCGAGTAATTAGCTCAGTTGGACGACAGGGGTCAGAAAAACAGAAGAAGTGAAGGTCAAGTGTGACACACGGGATGTGCTGTTGAGGTGGGGCGGCTGGAGCAGTCGGGGGTCACCATCTGAAAGCTGGGCCCTTCCCACGACAACGCCACACTCCGAGTGTAGAATTCCGAGTCGCGGGAGTCAAAGGAGAGAATGTCAACACTATTAATAGACAAGCTTTCCTCCTTTGAACGTCTTGCTTTTGCGGCTTTAGGTATCTCCATTATACAGATACGAAAGAGACATGTCTGTCCAGAAGGCTGTTACGTGTTAAAGCAGTGGTGCCTGAAAGAGTTGGGACCTCTGGGGAAAAAGGGGAGAATTGACCTCACTCAGCTTTTGAGTGTTCTTAGCAACTGCAGAGCAAAGTACAGAAGGCTTTACCTACCGTGTGCCCATCTTGGTGAGGGGTGGTACTGTTTACCCCAATGGAGCCCTGAAGGTGTCCTCTATATACTCGAGTCAGACACCACCGAACTCAGAAATGCCCAGTGCAGACACTATACCTGGTTATGTTGTGTGTGTATACCTCATGATCATTTATAGAACAGTGTCAGGACAACTCTACCACACTGGAGAGATTCTGAAGGACTGGAAAATGGCAAACATCATCCCGTTAAATAAAAAGGGTGACAGGGCAGATCCAAGCAACTACAGGCCAGTAAGCTTAACGAACATCACAGGAAAATTAATGGAAGGAATTATTAAGGAGAAGATTGAGCAACACCTGTCAAGGACAGAAAAGTCAGCGTGGGGTCAGAAGAGGGAGGTCGTGTTTTACTAACATGTGGAATTCTATGAGGAGGCAAAAAAAAGGATACGATCAAAGTGGAGCAGATGAGATTATTGATGTGGGCTTTCAGAAAGAATTTGATAAGGTGCCACATGAGAGATTGGGCATCAAGTTAAAAGAAGTGGGAGTTCAGGGTGTGGTGTGTAGATGGGTGCAGAATTGGCTCAGACACAGGAAGCAGAGGGTGATGGTGTGAGGAACCTCTTTAGAATTGGCTGAAGTTCAGAGTGGTGAACAGCAGGGGGCAGTGCAGGGGCCGCTGCTATTTTTAATATCTATAAATGATTTAGATAGGAATATAAAGAACAAGCTGGTTAAGTTTGTAGATGATACCAAGATAGGTGGATTAGGAGATAATTTGGAATCCGTTATATCATTACAGAAGGACTTGGACAACATACAGTCTTGGGCAGATTTGTGGCAGATGAAATTTAATGTCAGTAAATGTAAAGAATTACACATAGGAAGTAAACATATGAGGTTTGAATACACAATGGGTGGTCGGAAAATCGAGAGTACACCTTATGAGAAGGATTTAGGAGTCATAGTGGACTCTAAGCTGTCGACTGCCAGACTGCCAGTGATGAGAAGCCATTAGGAAGGCTAACAGAATGTCAGATTATATAGTGCCAAAAGGACATGGCAGCACCAGAAAAGGTACAGAGAAGAGCGGCTAGGCTCATTCAGGGCTACAGGGGATGAGTTACGAGGAAAGATTACAAGAGCTGAGCCTTTACAGTTTAAGCAAAAGAAGATGAAGAGGAGACATGATTGAAGTGTTTAAAATTATGAAGAGAATTAGTCCAGTGGATCGAGACTTGTATTTTAAAATGAGTTCATCAAGAACACGGGGACACAGTTGGAAACTTGTTAAGGGTAAATTTCACACAAACATTAGGAAGTTTTTCTTTACACAAAGAACGACAGACACTTGGAATAAGCAACCAAGTAGTGTGGTAGACAGTAAGATGTTAGGGACTTTCAAAACTCGACTTCATGTTTTTTTGGAGGAAACAAGTGGATAGGACTGGCGAGCTTTGTTGGGCTGAATGGCCTGTTCTCGTCTAGAGTCATCTGGAGTCCTGTGTGCAGTTTTGGTCTCCAGGCTACAAAAAGGACATAGCAGCACAAGAAAAGGTCCAGAGAAGAGCGACGAGGCTGATTCAGGGCTACAGGGGATGAGTTATGAGGAAAGATTAAAAGAGCTGAGCCTTTACAGTTTAAGGAAAAGAAGATTAAAAGGTGACATGATTGAAGTGTTTAAAATTATGAAGGGAATTAGTCCAGTGGATTGAGAATGTTATTTTAAAATAAGTTCATCAAGAACAAGAGGACACAGTTGGAAACTTGTTAAGGGGAAATTCTGCACAAACATTAGGACGTTTTTCTTTACACAAAGAACGATAGACACTTGGAATAAGTGACCAAGTAGTGTGGTAGACAGTAAGACTTGATGTTTTTTTGGAAGAAATAAGTGGATAGGACCGGTGAGCTTTGTTAGGCTGAATGGTCTGTTCTCGTCTAGAGTGTTCTAATGTTCTAAAATGGAGGTGATCAAAATGAACAAAATGGAGTTAAATCAGGGATCTCAAACTCCAGTCCCGGAGGGCCACAGTTGCTTCAGGTTTTCATTCTAACCCTTTTCTGAATTGGTAACCAGTTTTTGCTGCTAATTAACTACCTTTTCCTTTCAATTTAATTGACTTTTTTTTTTTTAAGATTTGTTCCTCTGAATTGCTTCATTTCCTTCCTTAAATGGCAGCCAAACAGAAATGAAATGTGAAGTGAGTGAGCCAACATAAGGCCAACTAAGTCAGGGCCTCAGGCTCCAACCAATTTCACTCCAACCAGACTCCAATTCCTGTTGTTAATTAAACTTGTTCTTTAATTTCACAGCTTGTTGCTGCTCTCATTGTCCAATAGCAGACATGTCCGAAATTGTGGATTTTTCTCTTTTCTAAGAGCTCTGGTCAAATGTGTTGGGGACCTGAGCAGATCAACATTCATGAGACCTTCATCTTTCTTTATTTTCAGATATTGTGTGATGGTCACAGTTTGCTGGTCCTGCTTTGGTTCATTTTATATCTCCTTATTGTTTGGCTGCTAATTAAGGAAAAAGAAACAATTGAGGGGTCTGAGTCTTCAAGAGCAAGTCAATTAAAATGAATTTAAAAGAAGTTAATTAGCAGCAAAAACAGGTCACTCATTAAGAAAAAGGTTAGAATGAAAACCTGCAGCCAGTTGGAGACCACGGCGTTAAAGGAAGTAAGATAAACGAGCTGGGGTACCAAAACTAAAGCTGAAAAGTGTTTATGAAGGGGCTTCTCAGAGCTCTGTGCCCGCATTTTTCAAGCGTCTCAGAATGACTCCTAGGAGTGGCACCGAAAGTCCGACTAGGATAAGAGTTTGCCCTTCCATGACCAGTAATTAAGAAGTGTCCTACACCTGGTGTCAGCAAGGAGTTGGAGGCCACATCTGCGAATAAGCTCTTACTGCAAATTGGCACACGTGATGAAGTTTTATAGATTTCTGAAATTAATGCTGAGGCTTCACCAAAAAGATAATAATAAATAAGAATAATCCAAGAAGAACGAGATGAAGGAGGAAAACATATCAAGGTGGGATAGTATGCTAAGCTGCATGTAATTGTTGCCACTTAAGAAACATCAAGAATAATCCTGTAACGAGAATTGAGATGGAAAGACTGAGACACAGGGACACGCCCGATACCAGGCACATTTATTGAACAAAAAATCATCCACAGCTGTAATTTCTCTTCCGCTGTTTTGGCTATGGGGACCACCTTGTAAAGTAACAGTTGCTGAAACCAGTCACGGCTGTTCTCGTGTTGTTTCTGAAGTCGCGGTTACTCTTGTACTGTTCCCAATGTAACACTCCTCTCCATGAGTCTACCTTATCTTCTGTGAGGCTCTATATATCCAATGTCCTGGGAGTCTCCCCCTGCCTTCTTGAACCTTCCTGGGCCTGTATGGTGTGACACCAGTGTTCCAGGTGTTTGTGAAATTCAAAGATGGCATAAATGCTGTCAATCACCCATGCAGCCCCGCCCATCTTCTGGACAATGTGCTGGCTACTACAATACACTTTGCATCCATGCCCACCTGTGTGTTGATACCGTGATATCATTTACGATTCACATATGCTGCTCATCCAGACTGGAGGCAATGATCTTGATGGGCTTGCTGATTTGTATGACTGTAGCTTTCTTTAACATGACGTCTTGTGGAATGGTGAGGAAATGTATGAATCTTCGTATTGCCTGAAGCATTGCAAAGTTTGGTATGGAAATTGAGAAATGGTTGGTTGTGTATTTCCAAATCATCGGCAATGCAAGACGTTGGTCAAAGTGTTTTATCTAAATACTCTCATTTCAACTAATAGTACATGGCTTCTATACATAGATAGATTAACCATACAAAAACAAGATTTGTTATGAATATTATTCCACCTTTGTCAGATCGATATATTTTTTTTATGAGTTCATTGTTGTTCAACGTTTCCAAAACATTCCAACCTTTCCAGGATGTGGCCGATCTCTTCCCGAACGCCATCTTTTGGCAACTCTTAGCAAGTTAGGACACCTCACAAGCACACACATCTCACAAATCCTAGTAAAGTTAGACGTAGTTTCCTAAATTAGGAAAATGAATAAAATGCTATTAATAATAATAATAATAATAATAATCCATCCATTATCCAACCCACTATATCCTAACTACAGGGTCACAGGGGTCTGCTGGAGCCAATCCCAGCCAGGAAACAAACCCCGGGCAGGGCGCACACACACACACGGGACAATTTAGGATCACCAATACACCAAACCTGCATGTCTTTGGACTGTGGGAGGAAATCCACACAGACACGGGGAGAACATGCAAACTCCACGCAGGGAGGACCTGGGAAGCGAACCCGGGTCTCCTAACTGCGAGGCATCAGCACCACCGTGCCACCCTAATAATAATAATAATAATAATAGTACTAATTCTTTATATTTATATAGAGCTTTTCTCACTAGTCAAAGCACTTTTCATAGAGAGTGGTGAGCCGCTTCACCACCACTAATGTGTAGCATTAATTTGGATGATGTGACGGCAGCCATTTTGGTGCCAGTACACTCACCACACATCAGCTGTTAGGTGGAGAAGGGTTGAGAGAGATAGCCAAATAGAGACAGGGGATGATTAGGGTGCCTGAATGACTAGGACATGGCGGGTAATTGAGCCAGGACATTGGGATACACTCTGCTCTTTTCAAAAGATGCCTAGGAATCTTTTATGACCACTAGGGGTCCGGACCTCGGTTTTATGTCTCATCCGAAGGACAGTGCCATTTTTACAGCACAGTGCCACCCGTCACTGCATTGGGATTATTTAGGATCCACAATCAGACCACAGGGTAAGCGTTCCTTGCTGGCTTCGCCAAGGCTTCTTCCAGCAGCAACCCAATCTTTTCCTGGTTGGTCTCCTATCCAAGTATTGCTGAAGTGCATGTGGTGTGCCTGCTGGTCCTAAGATTAGGGCCCAATTTGAGATGTTAGAGCCAGTCAGGACCGTGTTCCTACACTGAGACACTGTATAAATATTGGCACTGATTGTGTTTTCAATCATAACTAATATTTATGGAGAAATTCTGAAATTCTAAAGAGTTCTAGCAGTTTCTGCAAGCCCTGAGTTATTTTATTTAAAACAAAAAAATCTGTGTAACATTTTACTTGGATGCTGAAGAGAAGAGACAACTGAGGTGGTTCAGGCATTACAGTAGATACGGATGTCTCCCAGATGCCTCCCTGTGGAGGTTTTACAGGTACAACTAGCAGGCAGGAGACCCTGGGGAAGACCAAGGGCCTCCTGGGAGGATAATATCCCCATGATGGCCTGGGAACACCTTGAGATCCCACAGTGTGAGTTGGTAAGTTGGCAATATTAGGAATACATTTACATTGCTCTCACATCATTTCTTGTATTAAACTAATGATAATTGTTGTAACTTTTTATTGCTTTGCCAGTGATGTCATTACAATGCCATTTTGAACCGGTGTCTTTGCCGGGATAGTTATTCATAATGACACTCGTTACTTTATTGATGGCAGCTGTTGTGATGATCTGGCTGGTAAGACCCCAAGAAAGGTTGTGCCTTAAGAAAAGGCTTCTATGGCGTAGCAATGGATTGTGGAGACTGTGCAATGGACAAGGGCCTACGAGCTTGGGGGGCCATATAGATTTTTTAGAAAATTTTTAATAGCTTAACTAAAACCGGTTTCACAGTCTCGGTGCAGTGGCTTCAATGTTCAATGTCTTGTTAACATCAACTCTGACCTTGATGGCTGATGACAAATTGTATGCTGCTGCCGATCTCCTCGTTGAATGCTAGATCACCGACATTTCACCAGCGTTTTTCGCTCAATTATTGTCATTTCGTTGTATGTTTTCAATCCATCCTGTCAACTAAGTCGACTGTTTTCGAAGTACCGTATATACTCGCATTAAGTTCTCACGCGGATAAGTCGAATCTTGATTTTACAATTTTCGGTATTTTATAATTTTAGCCGTATAAGTCAAATGTGGAAAACTCACACTATTAATCCAAGAAATTGTGATATGCTAACATCCACCCGAGAGAGTAACCATGGAGCACACAGCCTTTTTTCATCTATGTATTGTGCCTATGTGACCTCACGGTAATACCTGAACTACTGAATTCCAAGTGACGTTTGCACTGCTTTGTGTATCTCACACCCTCATACACCTTTATCGTAAGAGCATTCCTTATCTACGATGGAACGTTCGATCAGAAGAAAATATGAAGCTGGTTTCAAATTAAAAGTCGTTGAAGTGGTGAAAGAAATTGGTAACTTAACTATGCTGCTGCAACAAAATTCGATGAGTCTGAGAAACTGATGAGAGATTGGTAGAGGCAAGAAGATCCATCCATTATCCAACCCACTATATCCTAACTACAGGGTCACAAGGGAGCCAATCCCAGCCAACATAGGGCGCAAGGCAGGGAATAAATCCTGGGCAGAGCGCCAGCCCACTGCAGGAGGCAAGAAGATGTTAAAAAAAATGAAGTGTTGCATTTTTGAACGGGCGTATAAGTTGGGGTCTTTTTTATGACTAATATGTCTAGTCTAGTCATATTTCTTTTTTATGATTAATACTAGCAAAATACCCGCGCTTCGCAAATCAATCATGAAGAATCCACTGCATCCACTGAACAGTGTCATCTCCAGACAGAGGAGTAGCTTCACTGACAGACTGAGGAGATCGTTCGTCCTCCACACTATGCGACTCTTCAATTCCACCCGGGGGAGTAAATGCTAACATTAATTTTATTTTAATTTTTTTCATTTTTTTCATTTTTATTACTATTTAATTTAATATTGTTTCTTTGTATCAGTATACTACTGCTGGATTATGTGAATTTCCCATTTATATTAATAAAAGTTTATTAAGGATTAATAAAGTATCTATCTATCTATCTATCTATCTAGTGTGTTAAAGAAGTTATGAAAAAGAAAAGGAAACATTTTAATAATAACGTAACATGATGTGTTGTCATTGTCATGAGTCTTGCTGGCATATATATATATATATACACACGCACACATAAACATATATATACAAATCATATATATATATATATATATATATATATATATACATACATATATACATATATAAACTGCTCAAAAAATTAAAGGAACACTTTGAAAACACATCAGATCTCAATGGGAAAAGAAATCCTCCTGGATATCTATACTGATATAGACTGGGTAATGTGTTAGGAACGAAAGGATGCCACATCGTTTGATGGAAATGAAAATGATCAACCTACAGAGCCCTGAATTCAAAGACGCCCCAAAAATCAGAGTGAAAAAA
Organism: Polypterus senegalus; assembly: GCF_016835505.1. Taxonomy (NCBI): domain Eukaryota; kingdom Metazoa; phylum Chordata; class Cladistia; order Polypteriformes; family Polypteridae; genus Polypterus; species Polypterus senegalus. Next base: position 318,369,234 of record NC_053155.1, on the reverse strand, counting down.
TGATGTGGCAGGCGAGTCCATTTTGCCCAAATTGAATTGCAGCAACTCCAAATTGTACGCAGCACTTTGTATGGCCCCTGTGTTCTTGTATACATGCCTGACAACATCGGTGCATGCTTCTAATGAGATGACAGATGGTGTTGTGGGGATCTCCTCCCAGATCTGGACCAGGGCATCACTGAGCTCCTGGACAGTCTGAGGTGCAACCTGGTGGCATTGGATGGACCAAAACATAATGTCCCAGAGGTGTTCTATTGGATTTAGGTCAGGAAAGTGTGGTGGCCAGTCAATGGTATCAATTCCTTCATCCTCTAGGAACTGCCTGCATACTCTCACCACATGAGGCCAGGAATTGTCGTGCACCAGGAGCCACTGTACCAGCATAGGGTCTGACAATGGGTCCAAGGATTTCATCCTGATACCTAATGGCAGCCAAGGTGCCTTTGTCAAGCCTGTAGCGGTCTGTGTGACCCTCCATGGATATGCCTCCCCAGACAATCATTAACCCACCACCAAACTGCTCATGCTGAATGATGTTACAGGCAGCATAATGTTCTCCATGGCTTCTCCAGACCCTTTCACTTCTGTCACGTGCTCAGGGTGAACCTGCTCTCATCTGTAAAAAGCACAGGGCACCAGTGGTGCATCTGCCAATTCTGGTATTCTATGGCGAATGCCAATCGAGCTGCATGCTGCTGGGCAGTGAGCTCAGGGCCCATTAGAGGACATGGGGCCCTTGGGTCACCCTCATGAAGTCTTTCTGGTTGTTTGGTCAGAGACATTCACACCAGTGGCCTGCTGGAGGTCATTTTGTAGGGCTCTGGCAGTGCTCATCCTGTTCCTCCTTGCCCAAAGGAGCAGATACTGGTCCTGCTGATGGGTTATGGACCTTCTATGGCCCTCTCCAGCTCTCCTAGAGTAACTGCTTGTCTCCTAGAATCTCCTCCATGTCCTTGAGACAGTGCTGGGAGACACAGCAAACCTTCTGGCAATGACACGTATTGATGAGCCATCCTGGAGAAGTTGGACTACCTGTGCAACCTCTGTAGGGTCCAGGTATCGCCTCATGCTACCAGTAGTGACACTGACTGTAGCCAAATGCAAAACTAGTGAAGAAACAGTCAGAAAAGATGAGGAGGGAAAAATGTCAGTGGCCTCCACCTGTTAAACCATTCCTGTTTTGGGGGGTCATCTCATTGTTGCCCCTCTAGTGCATCTGTTGTTAATTTCATTAACACCACAGCAGCTGAAACTGATTAACAACCCTACTTAACTGACCAGATTAATATCCCAGAAGTTTCATTGACTTTATGCTATATTCTGATTAAAAAGTGTTCCTTTAATTCTTTTGAGCAGTATATATACACATATACAAATATAGACATATATATATATACATATATACACATATATATACATATACAGTATATATATATATATATATTGTGAAACCTGGCCCCGGCACAGACAGACGGACAACATTGTTTCACCACACACCATTTATTGTCACTAATATTATCTACAAAAATGGCTCACGTGCACCCCCAGTGCCTTCTTGCACCGATTTCCCCAGGTCCAGGCCCACAGTCTCTTGTGCCTTCCTGGCCGCCTCCCGTCCTCTCTCTCCAGTTCCGTCTACTTCCTCCCGACTTCCACCAATGACTGGAGGGAGGCGGCCCCTTAAATAATGCCCCGGATGAGCCCCAGGTGCTTCCGCCATCTGTTCCTTGGCCACGCCCGAGCGTGGCGGAAGTGTCGGCTGCCTTCCTGGCAGCTCTCCGGGCGCCACACAAAGTCTTCCCCCCGGCACTTCCTGGTGTGGGGGAAGTGCCGGGCTCCCGGGATAATTAGGCACCGGGGCGCCGCCTGGCGGTGGCCACGGGTCCCTACAGGGCTGGGCTTCAAAGCCCTGTACCGAGGCCCCTGCCTAACCAGGACGGACGCCCCACTCTGTCTGGAGGAGGCACTCGCCCTCCTCCGGTCCTCAAGCGTCGGCCGGGCTCCTGCCCGACCGGCAACCGCACGGGATAAACCGGCATCGGGGCGCCGCCTGGCGGTGACCACGGGCCCCTACAGGGAAGGGCTTCCATGCCCTCAACCCGTGGCCCCCAACAGAACCAGGACGGACGCCCCCTCGCGGTGTGGAGGAGGCACAAGCCCTCCTCTCGTCCTCCAAGGCGTCCCGGCCGGGCTCCAGCTCCGGCCGGCGACTGCATGGGATCAACCGGCATCGGGGCGCCGCCTGGCGGCAACCACGGGCCCCTACAGGGTAGGGCTTCCATGCCCTCGACCCGTGGCTCCCAATAGAACCAGGACGGACGCCCCCTCGCGGTCTGGAGGAAGCACAAGCCCTCCTCATGTCCTCCTGGGCGTCCCGGCGGGGCTCCAGCCCCGGCCGGGGGCCACAGTGCCCCACCGCTAGCGAGGACACGTGGGTCCGAACGGCACAACCCGAAAGGGCAGCACGTCCCCAGCGAGGGTCCTACTATGTCCCCAGGGTCCAACACGGCACCCTGGGACATCTGTCTTCGGCACCCTCGCCCGGCGCAACGTCCCCTGTGGTCTGCGCCGCTCTGCCCGCTGTTCCCCAGCGGGTCACTGTAGGCCTCCCGGCGTGGAGCACTCCCGCGGAGCGGCCCGTTCCAGGCGGGCAGGTCCCGTCGACGTCGGCCTCAGCGCTCGTCGGGGCTTCGGGCCTGTAAAATCAAGGAAAAGAGGGCCAGAAGCACTGCCAGGACACTCACCTCGAGTGCCTTGCCGGTCTCCGTCCCCGCAGTGCTCCTGCCCCCTCCGACAGCCCCTGACTTGCCTGCTGAAGTCCTCCGTCGCAGGTTCCATGCCCGTCCGCCTGTTGTCCGCGGCACCGCTCTCGCAGGCGGCTCGCCCAGCCGCCCAGGGATCTCCTCTGCCCGCACAGAGGACGGTCCTTCTCGGACGCGCACCCAGCGCCGCGCCCCTCCTATCGGAGGAACCGGCATTCACCCGCCGGTTCCTCCTTCTTTTCTTGGACGCGCTGACGGTCTGGGTCTGAGCACAGCAAAAGCTCAAATCCAGCCCCGTCTGCGTCCAGGCAGAGCGACAGGAGACAGCTGCAGGCTTGAAGCGCAGGGCGCTAGGACCCAGGGCACTCAGCAGCCCTGATCCTACCAGCCCTTGCGTGTTCGAGCTCCTCGCCTGCTAGCTGTCTGCACCGCCGCATCCGCTGTTGGGAGGTCGCCTACTGGAGCCGGTCGTCCGTAATCGGTCACGGCCATGTTCGCGAACCCCCACTTGCTCTACGGAACGGCAACACTCACCACTCCCGCCGTGTTCTGCCTGCCTCCGGTTCCAGCGCCGCGCCCGATCCTCCGTCTCACTCGGTGTCTTTCTCGGCGCGACCGCCATCTCCATCAGCTGCTCACACTGAGCGGCGAGAACACGTAGCAGCTCCTCTAAAGGACGGCTTGGCGGGCCGAAGGGACTCCTCCGACACACGCCGAGCCGCTGGTGGAGAGAGAGACAGACGTCGGTGGGCTTACCTGTTCATCAGCTCCACGCGACGCCTGCCTCCTCTGGGCCACTCCCTCTGGCCCAATCGGGTTCTTCTCTGACACGAGACTGGCATTCCTTGGGCCCGCCTCTATCCAATCATCGGCGGGCACACAAGACACACCGCCAATCCCGTGCCTGTCAGCGGGCGGGACCTCCGCCCGCGGCCATCTTGTCTCCCTGTTCTGGCTGCGAGGACGTGCCTCGCCGCCGCACCGCGCTTCGGCTTTGATTTCGGCCTCCTCAGCAGCCGCCGGCGCTGTCGACAGCCCGTGGCCCGGGCGTGCTCCTGCCACAGACGCGATCCGGTTCGTCCCTCCCTGCGCGGAGAACAAGGTACATCCAACCCTGCAGGGCAGGGTACTCACCTCCCGATCCCGTCGTGCGAGGCCCTGCCTCGGTTTGGCCTTCAGCGAAGCAACGCCGGCCTGGCTGTCCATCTCAACAGCGCGTCTCGGAGCCGCTGCGCTCCAGCGAGGCCCGCTCCTCCTCCGCACCCGGGATGGCCTCTCTTCAGTCAGCGCGGTTTCCGGGTAAAGCGCTCTCGGGTTGCCGCGGCGCTCCAGCTGCCAGTGTGTGGGTCCGCTGCTGCGCCGGGCCGTTCACAAAATATTTATCGTTATGGGGCCCCCGTCTTGCACCAGACGGATGGCCCCACGTTGGCGCCATTGTGAAACCTGGCCCCGGCACAGACAGACGGACAACATTGTTTCACCACACACCATTTATTGTCACTAATATTATCTACAAAAATGGCTCACGTGCACCCCCAGTGCCTTCTTGCACCGATTTCCCCAGGTCCAGGCCCACAGTCTCTTGTGCCTTCCTGGCCGCCTCCCGTCCTCTCTCTCCAGTTCCGTCTACTTCCTCCCGACTTCCACCAATGACTGGAGGCGGCTATAAATAATGCCCCGGATGAGCCCCAGGTGCTTCCGCCATCTGTTCCTTGGCCGCCCCAGCGTGGCGGAAGTGTCGGCTGCCTTCCTGGCAGCTCTCCGGCGCCACACAAAGTCTTCCCCGGCACTTCCTGGTGTGGCGGAAGTGCGGGCTCGGATAATTAGGCACCGGGGCGCCGCCTGGCGGTGGCCACGGGTCCCTACAGGGCTGGGATTCAAAGCCCTGTACCCGAGGCCCCCTGCCTAACCAGGACGGATGCCCCAGCTCTGTCTGGAAGGGAGGCACTCGCCCTCCTCCGGTCCTCCAAGGCGTCCCGGCCGGGCTCCTGCCCCGACCGGCAACCGCACGGGATAAACCGGCATCGGGGCGCCGCCTGGCGGTGACCACGGGCCCCTACAGGGAAGGGCTTCCATGCCCTCAACCCGTGGCCCCAACAGAACCAGGGCGGGCGCCTCGCGGTGTGGAGGAGGCACAAGCCCTCCTCTCGTCCTCCAAGGCGTCCCGGCCGGGCTCCAGCTCCGGCCGGCGACTGCATGGGATCAACCGGCATCGGGGCGCCGCCTGTCGGCAACCACGGGCCCCTACAGGGTAGGGCTTCCATGCCCTCGACCCGTGACTCCCAATAGAACCAGGACGGACACCCCTCGCGGTCTGGAGGAAGCACAAGCCCTCCTCATGTCCTCCTGGGCGTCCCGGCGGGGCTCCAGCCCCGGCCGGGGGCCACAATATATATATATATATATATATATATATATACAAACACACATATATATACATATATATACATATCTACTGTACATATATACTGTATATACACATATAGACACAAATCTACATATATATATCTACATAAATATATTAGGGGTGGGACTCGATTAAAAAAATTAATGTAATTAATTAGAGGCTGTGTAAAATTGAAAATTTGCCCCAAATTGCAAATGATTTTTTTTAATTTAAAATGGTTTTAGTGGGCGACAGAATCAAATAATAGACATGGACATGAATATTGTAAACTCAAGCTCTTTTAATTTCTGAAAAAAAAATGCTTTTAAATTGCATTTGAATTCAAAACAGAAACAAAAATATCATCCCTGGCTAAAATTGGGCAGACTTAAAAATAAAGTGGTAGTTTAAGTACTTTAAGTACATTTTCAGAATAGTATTGTCTTTAAATAATAATAACCAAAATTTCAACATAAAGTGCAGTTTTTCTTCTTAAAAAAATAAGTCAGAAACATAAAAGGTAATTTGACCAGCTTCACCTTTAAACTCTGAGTAACCTTGGCCCAAATTATTTTGTACATTAAGCTAAAACAGTGTGATCATTGAACATTTTGTAATTAGATGTATTTAGAATTACTAACGGTCACGGAAGTCCAATGATCCCCAGTAAGAGCCACAAAGTCCGCTTTCTGTAATGTATCTAATTTTGCTTACTTTTCAGTGTCACAAAACCACGCTTTTATCAAGGCTTCCGTCGAGTAGTCTTTCGAAATGAAAATTGCCTCCGATCAGTCGTAGGAACGCGCTTTATTCCGACTGTTACATTTTTGTAGCTCTGATGTGTGCATCAATGTAATCGATGTACCAGGAAATCATGCATTGACAAAAGTTCCCCTTTGCTTGGAATGCAAAGTGTGATTAAATGCGTTATTTTTTTAAAGCGTTATGGAGTACATCCATCGAAGCTTCTCAGCTGTGTTTGTGCTAAGAAAAGAAAAACATTTTAAAAATAACGTAACATGATTCTGCGTTAACCGCATATTTTTTAATACGTTTCAAACCAAGGGGATGCGAGGGTAAAATGAATCATGGAATAGTGCAAGGTTTTTTTATGGTGGCTGGAATGGCAATCCTGCCTTCAACTCTCAAGTGTTCCCTCTAAGTTAGAGGACCTGCTTGTAGGGTAAGATGCAGATTAACGTCATACCCAGGATGAAGCAATTGAAGGTTAAGGGCCCAACAGAGTAGAGTCACTTCTGGCGTTTACGGGAATCAAATCGACAACCTTCTGATCGCCGGCACATGTCCCTTACCTCGATGAAGCAAATCCAAAAATAATTAAAACCAACACAAGAATTCAAAGAGCAGTGTGCAAAATACTTGTGGTAGCTAGAGGGGTCTCTTAGGTCAAAAATGACTCCAGTACTTGGATAAGATGTGGAGAATACGAGGAGTAGCTGATAAGTGATGGTTTACAGCTGCTAGAATCTTAACCAGAAAAGAAAATCTGAGCACATTTCTCCAGTTTTGATGTCACTACACTATACCTGTGTCATTCAGAATTGACTTTAAAATACTGCTTAAGCCACCTGGGTTTGCTTCCTGGGTCCTCCCTGTGTGGTGTTTGCATGTTCTCCCCGTGTCTGCGTGGGTTTCCTCCTTGCACTCTGGTTTCCTCCCACAGTCCAAAGACATGCAGGTTAGGTGGATTGGCGATTCTAAATTGGCCCTAGTGTGTGCTTGGTGTGTGGGTGTGTTTGTGTGTGCCCTGTGGTGGGTTGGCACCCAGCCCAGGATTGGAACCTGCCATGTGCCCTGTATTGGCTGGGATTGGCTCCAGCAGACCCCCGTGACCCTGTATTCGGATTCAGAGGGTTGGAAAATGGATGGATGGATGGATACTGCTTAAGCCTTAAATAATCTCGCTCCATCTTATATATCAGAGTGTCTGACACCTTATATTCCTAATCGTAACTTTAGATCCTCAAATGAGTATCTGCTTAGAATTCCAGGAGCTAAACATAAAAGAAGTGGTGAGGCGGGCGGCCTTCTGCTGTTATGCACCTTAAATCTGGAATAGCCTACCAATAGGAATTCGCCAGCCTGAAACGGTGTTGCACTTTAAAAAACTGCTAAAAACACATTACTGTAACATGGCCTTCTCATAACTTCACCTTCATCTAATCCTGATACTCTGTATATTCAATTCATTATAATAACTATTCATGTTGGCTCTAAAATCCGTACTGACCCCTACTCTCTTCTGTTTCTTTTCCCGGTTTTCTGTGGTGGCAATCTGCGCCACCACTACCTAATCAAAGCACTGTGATGTTCCTACATTGATGGATTAAAGCCAGAAGTCTACATGACCATCATCATCAAGTCCTTCCATGAGAACCCTAATTACAAAGAGGACTGTCATTTATGTGAGGTGGAATGCCCTGAGGGTGCTGGGTGGTCTCATGGCCTTGGACCCCCTGCAGATTTTATTTTTTCTCTCCAGCCATCTGGAGTTTTTTTGTTTTTTCTGTCCTCCCTGGCCATCAGACCTTGCTCTTATTCTATGTTAATTAGTGTTTTCTTATTTTAATTCTTACTTTGTCTTTTATTTCTCTTTCTTCATCATGTAAAACACTTTGAGCGACATTATTTGTATGAAAATGTGCTCTAGAAATAAATGTTGTTGTTGTTGTTACAAAGCCTTCAATAATTTGCTTCATCCTCTATTTCAGAATGTCTGTCACCTTGCACTCCAAATCGTAAACTTAGATCTTCAAATGAGGGTCTGCTTAGAATTCCAAGAGCTAAACTTAAAAGAAGTGGTGAGGCGGGTGGCCTTCTGCTGTTAGGCACCTTAAATCTGGAATAGCTGACCGACAGACATTCGCCAGGCTGATACAGTGGAGCACTTTAAAAATCTGCTAAAAACTCATTACTTTAACATGGCTTTCTCATAACTTCATTTTAGTGTAGCTGTGATATTCTCAATATGCATTGAATTATCATTATCATTCTTGGTGGCTCTGAAATCCGTACTAACCCCTACTTTCTCTGTTGTTCTTTTTTCTCTGTTGTTCTTTTTCCGGTTTTCTGAGGTGTTGATTTGTGCCACCACCACCCGATCAAAGCACCGTGATGTCCCTACATTGATGGACTGAAGGCCAGAGGTCCACATGACCATCGTCATCATCTAATTCCTCCATGTGAAGCCTGGAAATCAGGACTGATTAATATCATTTATGTGAGGTGGAATGCCTAGAGGGTGCTGGGTGGTCTCGTGGCCTCAGAACCCCTGCAGATTTTGTTTTTTTCTCCAGCCGTCTGGAGTTTTTTTTTTGGTTTTTTGTGTCCTCCCTGGCCATCGGACCTTACTCTTATTCTATGCTAATTAGTCCTGCCTAAGCTTTGTCAAGCTTTGGCGAGCTTTGTTGGGCTGAATGGCCTGTTCTCGTCTAGATTGTTCTAATGTTCTAATTTTATTTTTATATTTTGTTTTTTTTTTTTCGTTTTTTTCTCTTCCTTCATCCTGTAAAGCACTTTGAGCTACATCTTTTGTATGAAAATGTGGTATAGAAATAAATGGTGTTATTGTTGTTACGTAGCGGTTCAGTCACCATTGTTGACCGAGTGTGAGCCCAAGTACTTCAGCTTCAGATTGGACTTTCTAAGTTGAAGATACTTAATAAATGGAATGCAATTTAAATGGGAAAAAGAAGAAGGAAGAGTGGTCATATGATGAGTGGGAACGTTTCGGAAGTGGGGGAAGCTGAGGGGGAGGCAGGCAGCTGTCTGTTCTTAAAAGGGCCGCAAGGCAGGCCATGCCAGGGGATTGGTCACCTTGAACGGTTTCTGCTTTGTGTTTTGTTTCCATGTTCATGTCACGTCTGAGGACTTATTGCAGAATTTCCATAAAAACAAAATCCTGAAAGCAATTTTTATTCTGAGGCTGATCATTCAAAATGACAGATCTCAAGGAGAAGGTGAAAATGCTTCACGTGTCCATTTATTTGTAGCTGCGGCTCTCCGCTGTTTCCCCGCGCGTGGTGTGCTTTGTTGCTGGCTGGTGAATGTGCAGAAGCGTGTAGCCGGTGGGAGTTTCTCAAAGGTCAGGGCATCAGCGGCAGACGGCGTTCCTTTCCTGCGGCTCTCGACAGATGCAGCGGCCCGCATACCATACATTAGCTGACACGATTGAATCATCACAACAGTTTTGCCCTAGATAAATGAATCTTCTTCGTGATGCAGTGGGCAGTGGATGAGGAGGGCGTAGGACTTTTCAATAATTTTATTGTAACATTTAATAGTGTCACTCAAAACCTTGAATAAGGACTTTTATAATGACACTTTAGAAATAGTTTTAATTCTTATGGACTGAATTTCTAGGTGTTGCCAAGGGCTGGGGCCTCATGTAAAAATGGTGCATACGCACAAAAATGTTGCGTACACTCGTTTCCACGCTCACATCGTGATGCATAAAACCTAAACTTGGTGTAAAGCCACGCACATTTTCACGCCAGCACAATTCTTGGCATTCACAAGTTCTCGCCTCGGTTTTGCAAACTGGCGGCACCCAGCGTCAAAGCAGTGCAACTGTTCCAGTGAGGTTTCCCTTTCTTTTATAGATCTACATCCCTGATGTGGCTTTATAAATACACTGAAATTAACACATATCGTTTATTAGTTTAAGGCATCTGATTGTAATTAACCTGTAACAATATAATGGTCCATAAAATGACCAAACTATTTCCAAATACCATAGCTGCTTTAGCGTTGTTACTCTCACTACACCATCTTCTTCTACTTCTTACAGCTGCTCCCGTTAGGGGATGCCACAACGGATCAGCTTTTTCCATATTACTCTCACTGCACCACTCAGAACATTAGAACACTCTAGACGAGAACAGGCCATTCAGCCCAACAAAGCTCGCCAGTCCTATCCACTTGCTTCCTCCAAGAAAACATCAAGTCGAGTTTTGAAAGTCCCTAACGTCTTATTGTCTACCACACTACTTGGTCGCTTATTCCAAGTGTCTATCGTTCTTTGTGTAAAGGAAAACTAACTAATGTTTGTGTGAAATTTCCCCTTAACAAGTTTCCAACTGTGTCCCCGTGTTCTTGATGAACTCATTTTAAAATACAAGTCTCGATCCACTGTACTAATTCCCTTCATAATTTTAAACACTTCAATCATGTCACCTCTTAATCTTCTTTTGTATAAACTGTAAAGGCTCAGCTCTTTTAATCTTTCCTCATAATTCAACCCCTGTAGCCCAGAATCAGCCAAGTTGCTCTTCTCTGGACCTTGTCTTGTGCTGCTATGTCCTTTTTGTAGCCTGGAGACCAAAACTGCACACAGTACTCAAGATTAGGCCTCACCAGTGTGTTATAAAGCTTGAGCAGAACCTCCTTGGACTTGTACTCCACAGATCAAGGCGCTATATAACCTGACATTCTGTTAGCCTTCTTAATGGCTTCTGAACACTGTCTGCCAGTCGATAGCTTAGAGTCCACTATGACTCCTAAATCCTTCTCATAAGGTGTACTCTCGATTTTCCGACCGCCCATTGTGTATTCAAACCTAATATTTTTAATTCCTATGTGAAATACTTTACATTTACTGACATTAAATTTCATCTGTCTTTCTGTGATGATATAACAAATTCCAAATTATCTGCTAATCCACCTGTTTTGGTATCATCTGCAAACTTAACCAGATTGTTTCTTATATTCCTATCTAAATCATTTCTATATATTGAAAACAGCAGTAGCCCCAGCACTGCCCCCTGCTGGTCACCACTCTTAACATCGGCCAGTTCTGATGAGGTTCCTCGCACCATCACCCTCTGCTTCCTGTGTCTGAGCCAATTCTGCACCCATCTAAAAACATCACCCTGAACTCCCACTTCTTTTAGTTTGATGCCCAACCTCTCATGTGGCACCTTATCAAATGCTTTCTCAAAGTCCAGATAAATAATATCATAAGCTCCACTTTGATCGTATCCTTTTGTTGCCTCCTCATAGAATTCCAGCCTGTTAGTAAAACATGACCTCCCTCTTCTGACCCCACGCTGACTGTCCTGTCCTTGCCATGTGTTGCTCAATCTTATCCTTAATAATTCCTTCCATTAATTTTCCTGTGATGCCGTTATGCTTACTGGCCTATAGTTGCTTGGATCTGCCCTGTCACCCTTTTTATATAATGGGATGATATTTGCCATTTTCCAGTCCTTTGGAATCTCTCCAGTGCACAGTGACTTCTTAAAAATACGTGTCAAGGGTTTATATCTGTACTCACTAGCCTCCTTAAGAACACGAGGATAAACATTTTCTGGGCCTGGTGATTTGTTTGATTTCATCTTATTTAATCTCATCAGCTCTTCTCCCTCTACAATTTCCAAATCCCTCAGTACCTCCTTAGTAGTCCCTGTTACTGCTCTGAGGTTATCCACTTGTGAACACCTCAGAAAAATGTAAGTTTAGGGCATCTGCTATTTCACTCTCTGTATCTTTTAATTCCCCTTTACTATTCCTGATGAACTTGACCTCCTCCTTAACTGTTCTTTTACTACTAAAATACTGAAAGAATCTCTTAGGGTCTTCTTTCACCTTATCTGCTCTATTCCTCTCCAACTGTCTTTTAGCCTCCCTGATATCCTTCTTAATGGTTGTCCTCATTTTCTCATACACTCTACAATTCACTTTGTACTCATTAGTCTTATATGCCTTATACAGCAGTTTTTTCCTTTGCAACTTCTTTTTTAAATCTTTATTAATCCATCGTGGAGTTTTTTTAGTTTCCTATTAATTCCAAATTTAGGTCTGTATCTGTCCTGCATTACATGTCAAACATTTTTAAACCTGTTCCACTGCTCCTCGACTGTCTCCACATTTAAAAGCTTATCCCAGTCTATCCTACTTAGACTTTGTCGTATCTGCTCAAAATTAGCCCTACCAAAGTTCAACTTAACAATTTTTGTCTTTGTATCTGCACTCTTACAAAATACTGAGAATTGTATTATATTATGGTCACTTGACCCTATTGGTTCAATCACCTCTACATCCTCAATTCTATCCTGATTATTACAGAAAACTAAATCCAGACAGGCTTCACCCTGTGTTGGTGCTTTAACATGCTGTTAAAGAGCAATACTCAGAGTATGTATATCACTGTATCTGAGTGTGGAATCACAGCAGTTGATCGGAAAGAGAATTATTGGGATACAGCATCAAACACATGCTGCCTCAGCCATGCGCACAGTCTATTTGAACTGCTTCATACAACAAACTCTTCAGAGCCTTTCCTGTACGGACCTTGTGGTTCAGAAACAGTTTCATCTGAGGAACTCTAAACACACTCAATCAGTCCATCAACTGCTCCTTGTAGAACTGTTGGTACAGTATAAGTACAATCACCCCACTGTAAACTTACACTACAGTTATAATATCGCACAACCCCAGCCACTTTATAAAGCACGTATTTACATATGATGACAATATCATTTTTAAGATGAAATGCAGCAAAATATGCTTATTACATTATACAGATAAAATGTTAATTATTTTAATAATCTACAGTATATCTATACTAATAAAAGGCAAAGCCCTCACTGACTCACTCACTCACTCAATCATCACTAATTCTCCAACTTCCTGTATAGGTAAAAGGCTGAAATTTGGCAGGCACATTCCTTACAGCTTACTTACAAAAGTTAAGCAGGTTTCATTTCAAACTTCTACACGTAACGGTCATAACGGTCGACAACGTCCGCCATGTTGAACTTTCTTATTTATGGCCCCATCTTCACGAAATTTGGTAGGTGGCTTCCCTGCGCTAACCGAAACTGATGTACATTCTTATTTCGGTGGTATGACGCCACTGTTGGCAGCCATATTGAACTTTCCAACGTCACTAATTCTCCAACTTCCCGTGTAGGTAGAAGGCTGACCCCACCTCCACAAAATTTGGTAGACGGCTTCCCTGCGCTCACCGAAACCAATGTACGTACTTATTTCGGTGGTATGACGCCACTGTCGGCTGCCACATTGAACTTTCCAACGTCACTAATTCTCCAACTTCCCGTGTAGGTAGAAGGCTGAAATTTGGCAGGCTCATTCCTTACAGCTTACTTACAACAGTTAAGCAGGTTTCATTTCGAAATTTTACACGTAACGGTCATAACGGTCGACAACGTCCTCCATGTTCAACTTTCTTATTTATGGCCCCATCTTCACAAAATTTAGTAGTCGGCTTCCATGCGCTAACCGAAACCGATGTAAGTACTTATTTTGGTGGTATGACGCCACTGTCGGCCGCCATATTGAACTTTCCAACGGTCTTTGTTACTTATGGGCCCATCTTTAAGAAATTTGCTATGTGGGTTCCCAACGCTAACTGAATCCTACTTACGTACACAGCCTGCAGCTCGGTCACCGTGTGAGGCGGAGTTGGGTCCCCCATCCCAACGCCTCCCACATTGTTGGTTGCCTGCCTATATAAGGCTGTCCATCGCTCTGGTCTCTACATTCCCTTTCCTTCACCTATGGTTCTGCATGTGAGTTGATGGCTGCCGCTGAATTGTTCGGTTGTCGCTTTCAAGTGTACCGAAATGGCCAAATATTTTACACCTTTCGACAACCGCCAATGCCTCTTAAACATCTTAGATTCACAGGTGACGATTTCAGTAGTGGACACTTTGATGTTTATGAATGTTTAAACTCTCAAAAGCTGGATGTGAAGTTATCGATGAAACCGATTGTGTGCTTACAATGCTTGACAGATGCCGAATGTCACTTCAACACAACAAGTCCTGCAAATACTGTCGTAATTGAAACAAACCATGAAACTCAAACCGATTATGACAGCAGCAATCCAAGCTGTGAGATCTGAGACAAGATTACTGTTCACATGGCCAACTGGACGTTGCATGCTCAAGAGTAAGCAAGCTCAGCTCACAGCTTGGTCATATTACAACCGGAGGGCTGCACTGACAATATGGTATACAAAGAGATCCTTAACAAATAATTATTGGTATATTTTCCGTCAGTTTCAAAAGGTTTAATTTTCTTCTTAATAAAAATTTTAAGGCAGTACTTCACCGCTGCGAAGCGCAAGTATTTTGCTAGTTGTTAATAATTAAATATAGGACATGGTGTCGCAGAGCTAGCAAAGAAATGGCGCTCTGTTCATGGATTGTTCCTGCCTCGCGCTGTATTCTTGCTGGTACTAATGCGACACTGGATGGATAGATGGATAGAATAATTAAACATGTACTACAAAGATATTTCAATGTTCCTTAAAAGTTTTGAAGAATCTGCATTCTAAGCTTACAGATGACTTAACATCTATTACTGAGCTGATTGTGTAGCGATTGGGTATTTGGAGAAAGAAAAGTAAGGACAGGAATTGGAGGTTAGTACGTTTGAGAAATACAGTACTGCTGAAATAAATTATTTTGTCAAAGGTCATGCACGGCGCAGCAAGCATCTTGCGTGAGACATGAACAATCACTGGACAGGGCGCCAGCTCGTCACTGTCACTGTGCCACCGTGTTCCCATGTTTAATAACATGCTTTAATTCCTATCATCATGAAGATGATATCAAGTATACATCTCAGTATTTTAATTATTCAGAGAGCTGTAATATCACGAATGTAATGGATTCTGCATCTTGTCAGAGGAAGAGAAAGCCCGTTGAAGAAGCACGTAGTGATTCACACACATAGAGCACATAGCAGAACACACAGAAAACAAATCTTTTAATGTGCTACTTTAGTTACGATGGCTTTTGAGAAACTAGTAAATTAAACGATTTTAAGATGAAGTTTATGATGTTCTACATTAATGACAAAATAAACTATGTGATTAAAGTGGAAATTTTTAGATTAAAGTTGACATTTCGAGCTTTTTTTCCCAACTTTGTTCCTATTTTTTGTTCTCTGTACCCTAATAAGCTTTCATATGACACTCAAATGGTGGGCTACAGCTCAACTTTTCACGGTGACTTTGATATCTGAAAACTTCTTTTTTTTATTTTGGGCACTGTGTGACTTTGTGAACTTGAGTTTTCGAAATTTGTCCGACAATCAATGTCAATAAATCAGCTTCCATTTGTTGTTTATACCACTGTTTAAACCAACAAACAGTACATTTTTCTTTGCTTCCACTTGGTATTCACTGAAATTCTTCTATTTTCCCCTCATGCTTTTGCCATTGTCTTTTCACAGAATGCAAAACATAAGGGGCTATTTATATTGATTTGCATATTCAAAGAGGTGCAATTCTGGGAGGAGTTTGGGTGAGGCATCAGGCACGTACATGTGTGTTACTTTTCATGCTAACCAGGATTTATGTAGCAGAAGAACTTGGAAGATGGCGTACTCACAGATTTATGCATCTGGATTTTTTTGTGCGTACGCACATTTCTGCTTTCGTCTATATGCCATGTTTTACTGTGAATTCTATGCACGGCGTTATGCATGAGGCCCCTGGAGAGGGTCTAGTCTGATGCTTTTTGTGGATGATGTTGACTCCCCCAGGTGGTCGTCTTGTAACAGTCATCTTATAAGATGCTCCTCTTCACCGCCTGTAAAGCAAGTGGACGAATATATTATACCTACTTCTGCATGATTATATTATTTCTCCAAATTTTTGTAAGCAACTTGTACTGTTAGTTCTATGTCTAGTTGGCCCACACTACTTATTTCTTTTTTATTTTTTCTATTTTTGTTTTCTATTGTTTGCTGTATATCTAGTGTATGTATATTTTTGGTTGTTTGTAAAGTATTTACTATATATGTTCTTCATATCTTTTGTTATCATCCATTAAGTACTGGATGGCTGGAGCTCTTGGAGGATGAGAAGACCAGGAGCGAGGCAATACCTCCCCTGGGACACGAGAGGGTGCTTGGACGATTCCGGAGCCATGGACTGCAGCACTTCCTGGTGTGGTGGAAGATCATCAAGGAGCACCTGGAGCAGTCCATTCTGAGAGCCGGACTCGGGAGGTTGAGAACAGGGCTTGTAAAGGGAGGAGTGAGGATGGCAGAAGAGAAAAAGAGAAAGAAAATTGAGAAGAAGAAAAGAATGGAGTTATTGTTGGTGATTGGAGCACTGTGTAAGGTGCTGTGCTAGGAAAGAGATGAAGAAATAAAAAGCGTGAGTTTGTAAGTGTGCCACTTGTGTCTGTCTGTGTTGGGCTGGGTGGTTAGCACGCCCCATACAGGTGTCACAATGTATAGAACATTAATTTTACTTTGCTGTGAGTAAATGCTTTGTTGTATTACCTGTGGGATATTAAATTTGCATCTATATAATTTTTTTTGGGGAACATTCTAATTTTCCATATGTTTTCTTCTGGATGGTCAACCCATGAATAGCGGACGTCCCTGGGTGAGGTTTGCTTCCTCCGTCTTCCTGGGCTTAGATAGCTGAGCCCTTTGCTTTGCTGCTTCCTTTCTCTCTCCTCCCTCTTCTTCCTTAAAAAAAAAGTTTCCTGCTAAAATGTCCCATTTCCTGACTCGGTAGCCCTAGAAACATGACACCTGCCCTAGGCAGCTGGAATTCCTATCAAGTTGGGTCCTCCGAAACTTAGCTGTCGACTTCAATACCTGAATGAATATTACTTCATCTTTATCAGGCCCCTGTAATACAGTGATGGCAGTCAAGAGATTAAACCTGATTTTAATTCTTTGCAATATTGCTACAACCTTTGGTTTGCACAGTACGAAACAGCCGGGATGACGATCAGCACCTCCAAGACTTAGGTCAGGGGTCTTAGCCAGAAAAGGATGGAGCGTCTTCACCAGGATGGGGATGAGATGCTACCTCAAGAGGAAAACATTAGGTATCTTCATGGAAGACACAAAGAGTGTATGATTTAAGGAAAGCATGCTTGAGAGCTGAGCATAAATGGAGAAAAACTAAATTGATTATCCACTACGAGATATTGAAGGCTAAAATAACAGAATACAACAACACAGTCCAGCTTGAGAAGTGCTACTATTTCTCTAAAATTATAAATAATAATGCTAGTAATCCAAGAGTTTTATTCTCTATTGATCGTTTGCTAAACTCAATGGAATGCCTCCAAAAAACATCCAGTGAAACTTGTGAGGCTTTTGCTCACAAAATGAATGATATTAGAAATAATATAGTACATCTCCCCAATACCAATCCTCTTAAACCCTGGTATTCCATTTTAAGCAAATTAAATTCTTTCACCAGGATAGATTTACCCTATTTATATAAAATAATTTCTCATCTGACACCCTCCGCCTGCATCTTTGACCCCAATATCAATAAGTGTTTTCAAAGAAGTATCTGATGTGCTAACTGAGAGTGTTCTTGGCATAGTAAATTCGTCATTAGATACGGGGGTCTTCCCAGACTGTCTTAAGACTGCTGTTGTTAAACCCCGACTCAAGAAAAATAATCTCGACTCCTCTGCTTTTGACAATTTTAGACATATTTCTAACCCACCTTTCTTGAGTAAAATCCTAGAGAAGGCCGTCATTATGCAGCTAAATGATCACCTGAATAAACCTGCTGTTCTTGCCAAGTTTCAGAAGAAATCACAATGCAGAAACTTCTCTCGTTAAAGTAGTAAATGACAAACAGAGGCCATTTATCTGTCGTCATCCTCTTAAATCTGAGTGCTGCATTTGACACCATTGATCACAATATTCTTAGAAATCGCCTTAGTCAGTGGGTGGGCCTCTCTGGCAGGGTCTTAAATTGGCTTGAGTCTTACTTGGCAGGTAGAAACTTTTTTGTTAGTTGTGGTGATGATACTTCGGAGACACCTGATATTCTATATGGTGTCCACATAGACCTCCATGCCTCAGATTATCTCAAGGCCTAACGTGAGCTACCACAGTTCTGCTGATGACACACAACTGTATTTATTAGTAGCGCCTGATGACCCCGACTCTTTTCAAGTTCGAGTTCAAGCACTTGATTGTCATTGTGTAACACAACGAAATGACTTTTTGTGACAGCCCGAAGGTGCATTTAAAGAAAAGTCAAATAATTCCAAATATGCCGCATACAGTGTTAAGTGATCACGTAACCAGAGCAAATTATTATTGCTCAAAGTACAGCAGCATAAACTGTTATCGCACCTGTTAACGAACAGTACATTACATATTCTATATTGTAATACATTAGTGTATTGCACATCACCAATATAGCTTATTGCACATGTTCAGTTACAAATGATCTCAGAATGAGGAGATTCAGAGTTCAGAAAGTTTATGGCAGATGGGAAAAAGCTATTTTTTAGTCCGTTTGTGCGTCCACGGATTGACCTAAAGCGTCTTCCTGACGGGAGGAGCTCAAACAAAGAATTTCCAGGACGAGTTTTGTCCTTGAGAATGTTTTTGGCCCTTCTCACACAGTGAGTCTAATACAAGAGTTCGAGTGATGGCAGTTCAGTCCTAGTAATGGCCTCTGCTGTTTTTATTTAGCAGCCTTGGTGCAGCTGTTGTACCTTCAAGCCATCATGCCGTTAGTTAAGATGCTCTCTCTCTCTCTATAGTGCATCTATAGGAATTAACCAGCAGCTACTGAGGGAGGTCAGCTCTCCTTAGCTTCCTGAGAAAACAGAGACGTTGTTGTGCCTTGCCTATTATAGCTTGGTCCACTGAGCCCCAATGTCTTACGTACTTGTGTTTCTGAGTGAATGAGTAGTAATTTTCTCAAACCAAATGAGGAGAAATCAGAAATCTCAGTGATTGGCAAAAATGGATATAATGAGGATATTAGAAATAAACTTGGTGCATTCGGATTAAAAGTCAAGACGGAGGTAAAGAATTTAGGGGTAACTATTGACTTGGACATAAATTTTAAATCGCGGATTACTAGGACAGTATTTTTTCACTTAATAATAATAATAATAATAATTCTTCGCATTTCTATAGCGCTTTTCTCAGTACTCAAAGCGCTCAGCAATTGTAGGTTAAGGGCCTTGCTCAAGGGCCCAACAGAGCAGAGACCCTATTGGCATTTACGGGATTCGAAACCGGCAACCTTCCGATTGCCAGTGCAGATCCCTAGCCTCAGAGCCACCAAAAATTAGACCCCTTATAACTTTGCAAGAAGCTGAAAAATGAGTTCACGCTTTTGTTTCAGGTCGACTAGATTACTGTAACGCACTCCTCTCAGGACCACCCAAAAGAGACATAAATCAGTTACAACTGGTGCAGAATGCAGCTGTCAGAATCTTAACTAGAAAAAGAAAATCCGAACACATCACTCCACTCTGAGCGTCACTACACTGGTTACCTGTGCCATTTAGAACTGACTTTCAAATACTGCTGATGGTTTACAAAATCTTCAACAACAACAACATTTATTTCTATAGCACATTTTCATACAAACAGTAGTTCAAAGTGCTTTACATAATAAAGAATAGAAAAATAAAAGACACAATAAGAAAACAAAATAAGTCAACATTAATTAACATTGAATAAGAGTAAGGTTCAATGGCCAGGGGGGACAGAAAAAACAAAAAACTCCAGAAAAAAAACTGTAGGGATTCCAGACCAGAGACCACCCAGTCCCCTCTGGGCATTCTACCTAACATAAATGAAGTCCTCTTTGGATTTAGGGTTTTCACTTGATGATGATGAAGGTCACGTAGACTTCTGCCTTTTAATCCATCCATCATTGTTGGAGCATCATGAAGCTTTGAGTAGATGAAGGAGGCGCAGGCCACCACCACAAAGAAACCGGAAAAAAGAAACAGAAGAGAGAGTAGGGGTCAGTACGGATTTTAGAGCAACCATGAATAGTTATTATGATGAATTGAACATACAGAGTATCAGGATTAAGTTAAATTAAGATTAAATTGAAGTTATAAAAAGGCCATGTTAAAGTAATATGTTTTCAGCAGTGTTTTAAACTGCTCTACTGTATTAGCCTGGCGAATTCCTATTGGCAGGCTATTCCAGATTTTAATTCAATTCAATTAATTAATTTAATTCAATCATGTGCTCCATCCTATATCTAAGAATGCCTCTCACCTTACACTCGAAATCGTAACGTTAGATTTTTCATGTGGATTGGAGCAGTGTCATCGGTTATGTGGACATTGAGCCGGTCAGTTGAGGTGAAAAGGCACCTGAGTTGAATGGCTTAGTTCTCAGTTTATCAGTTAATCTACGTTCCTGCCCTCACCTATGGTCATAAGCTTTGGGTAGTGACCAAAAGGACCAGACAGTAGATGGTGCTTCCTTCACAGGGTGCCTGAGGAGTTGCAGACATTCAGGAGGAGCTCAAAGTAGAGCCAGTTGAGGTGGTTTTGGCATCTGATCAGGATGCCACCTAGATGCCTACCTGGGGAGATGTTTCAGGCATGAAAAACTGGAAGGAGACCTGGGTAGACCCAGAACGAGATGGAGAGATGATACAGTATTTCCCAGTCTCGATATCTGCTGAAAGAGTTGATGGAGGCTGAGGAGTGTTTTGTCTTGGTAGAGTTCTCTATTACTCTACTTTCTCCTTTTGCATTCTTTAATGTGTAGCCTTTGTCAGAATGCCACAAATCCTATAAACTTGCCACTGTTTATAAGGTATTGTTCTTTATAACTTCTCCCCACCTTCACCTTCTACCTCGATAACCTCAGGCCATTACATAGAGCAGCGGTTCTCAAACTGTGGGGTGCGCCCCGTCGAATAACTGAACAAGACATCAAAATTAATTTTTTACATTTTTATTTCAAATTTAAATTGTGCAAGCATATAGCATTTTCAATCCAGAAAGTTCGAGATGTATCGGTATCTGTCGCAAACAGTCGGGTAACAGTAGATCAGGTGATCAATGCACCACTTTGGCAGCGTAACCGATATTGCCAAATTGAGTGGAATAATTGACTGCGTATTCGGTTATTTTCATGATACAACTAACAGCGCTATAATATTTGTCGGACGAAAATACGTTCGTCTCGCGCAGATTGACTTCATCGGTGTCCTCGTTTACGAGATTTTTAAAAATGAAAATATATTTAATCGTTTCTTTATATAAAATTTTAAATAAGAATAAATAATTTATTAGAATTACTATCAAAAACCACACAAGGCATTTTAACAGTTTATTAAAGCACTTTAAAAAAATAAATTGCAAGTATTTCATCGAAGTGAGCCGAACACATGCAAATCTTATGGAAGTAAAAATGATAGGATACTGCGACACAGCACGAGTATCACACCTTTGTTAGTTGTATGAGGGGTTATTCTCATCTATCTTATATTATGCAGGGGGCGCAGAATTATTCCAGGTTGGGGGGCGTGAAATATGAAAGTTTGAGAACCGCTGACATAGAGTAAAAGACAAGCAGGAGTTGTTACAACTTATTATCGATAATATTCAAAAACATAATAACAATAAGCAAGGTGCATGTGAATATTGGCGACCATACAACCTGATAACTGCTGACATGTAGTTCCAGGCGGGAGACAGACTTGTCAGTTACTTAAAATGTCTCTAGTTAAGTCGTCATTTTCAAACCTTCTTCAGGACAGGCTGCATGCTGGTCTCAATAACGGCTGTCGAGTTGTGTTTCTCAATGTGGTCTTCTTTTCAGTCCATGGTGTGTGAGATGATCCTTCATCATGACGGTATGAGAGAGAGTGAGGGATAAAGCAACTGAATTTCTACAGCACATTCTTTGTCCAAATCCTCACACCAATAGGGTGTCGTGCTACAGAGCGGACTCTGATTCAAACCAATCCCAAAAGACCTTCACCACAAAGATAATAATGATAAAAATAAAAGTAATAATAATAATAATATTCAAGACAGTTGGAGGAGAAGGAGGGAACCATAATAATTCAGCTGCACATAATTGTTGCCCCTTAATCGCACCAACATCAAGAATAATATTATAACAAGTAGCAAGATCAAAGTCAAAGCAAACTTTATTGTCACCTCAACCATATACAGGTATACAGATTGACGAAATTACAAAGCTCAGGGTCCACAGTGTAACAATGTGAAGTGCAAATAATAAATTCAAAATAAATTACAAATAGAATTAAAATTTAAATTTAAAATTAAAACACAAGCAAGACAAAGCAGTAGCAGCAATATTGACGTGTAGTAAGCAATATGAACATTGATGCAACGTATGGTATTTGCAATATAGATGCATAAATATAGTCAATAAATAAATAAAGAATAGATGTAGATAATACAGAAATGATCAGCGGATGATGATCGTTGTTTAAGACGTGTAAACAATGACAGGTCAGAATGTTTCACAGCAGAAGGATATCAAGAGTGTCGAAATCTTTAAAGGTCAGTATGAGATCTTCGGTTCTTTAATACCTGCACACCAAGGTTATTATAGTTTTGCCGTTTTATATTAGTTTTTATTTCTATATTTTTTCTGACCTTATTTGGAAATTCAATTTAGTTTTAGTTTTCCTTCATCATGTATTTTTAGTTTTAGTTTAGTTTTTATTTCACAAAGACATTTCTATTTTATTTTTATATCTACTAGTTTCAGTTTTTGTTTTAGTAATGATGGCACTGAGCTCCTCCGGAGTTTAGTTTTGTGTCACAATCAGACAGAACTGTACACTTAACAGATTTGGATGCGAGTTTAATGTTAGTGGAAGCGTACTACACCACATGATTTACTATCTGGTTTTGTTTTTGTCTGATAAAAACAAACATAATCAAAACTAGATACTGAATATGAACAACTGTACACAATTTTATAATTTTTAAAATATTTTCTCATGAAAATCACAGAGGCTTAGGAAGAACAGGACTCTTAGGCTTGAATGAGTGAGCAGAACCCAGTAAGCTGTATTGAGGGAAACAAAGAAAAACGAGCATGTGGTGTGAAGGTTAGGGGCAGTGAGACTTGAATAGCCCACCATAAGAACAGTAAACCCATAATGAGCAGAGCAAGAGCAGGTAATAAGAGTACGGACAGGCACAAAACAACAGAGAAAGCATCTGAGATTAAGAACAATATATACGACATTATCTAAACCTGTTTATCCAGAGCAGGATCGCAGAAAACCTGGTGTCTACCCCAGCAGGTTTGGATGAAAGGCCAGAAAAATCCCTGGTATGCAATATGTATGATAAAGCTGATGTTAAGAACAGAAAGAATATGCTATTTCAACTATCTATTGTGAGAAAGAGAGAGAGAAAAACATTGAAAAAAGGGAGACAAATATTTGAAAATATAATTCTGCTAATGTTTCCTCCGGGTGCTCCGGTTTCCTCCCACAGTCCAAAGACATGCCGGTTAGGTGGATTGGCGATTCTAAATTGGCCCAAGTGTGTGCTTGGTGTGTGGGTGTGTTTGTGTGTGTCTTGCGGTGGGTTGGCACCCTGCCCAGGATTGGTTCCTGCCTTGTGCCCTGTGTTGGCTGGGATTGGCTCCAGCAGACCCCCGTGACCCTGTGTTCGGATTCAGCGGGTTAGAAAATGGATGGATGGATGGATTCTGCTAATGGATTACTTTCAGGACAAGTGCTGCTGCATCACAGTTAGGAGACCAGTCTGGGTTCGCTTCCCGGGTCCTCCCTGCGTGGAGTTTGCATGTTCTCCCCGTATCTGCATGGGTTTCCTCCCACAGTCTAAAGACATGCAGGTTAGGTAGATTGGCGATCCTAAATAGTCCATAGTGTCTGCTTTGTGTGTGGTTGGTGTGTGTGTGTGCCCTGTGGTGGGCTGGAGCCCTGCCTGGGGTTTGTTTCCTGCCTTGCGCCCTGTGCTGGCTGGGATTGGCTCCAGCAGACCCCCATGACCCTGTAGTTAGGCTATAATGAGTTCGATGGATGGATGGATGGATGAGTTGTGAATATGAACTAAAAAAGATAAATTATTAAATATTAAATAAATACAAAAACCCATTAGTATGTTTAGTTTTTCATCACTTGTCAGACTCCCTACATATGTTTATATCACTTTATTGTTAAATGATGTTTTTAAAGCAAAAGTGATTGGTAAGCAACAATATGCTGCTCTTGTATGATGACCTTGTCAGTCTCTCGATCAGTGCTGTTTTATTTTCAAAAACAGGGAATTGTCTCCCCTGGACTTTCTTGTGTACTCAGATATGGGCATGGATATTTGAGGAGTAAACCGCAAGACAAGAATTATATTTTTACTAGCAAAATACCCGTGCTTCGCAGCGGAGAAGTAGTGTTTTAAAGAAGTAATGAAAAAGAAAAGGAAACATTTTAATAATAACGTAACATGATTGACATTGTAGTTGTGTTGTCATTGTCATGAGTGTTGCTGGCATATATATATATATATATATATATATATATACACACACACATATAAACATATATACACACACACATATATATATATACATACACATACAGGTATATATATACATACATATATATACATATATATAAATACACACACACTCACACATATATACATATATATATACATATACATATCTACACATATACTGTATATACACATATATATATATACAAATCTACATATATATATCTACATAAATATATTAGGGGTGGGACTCAATTAAAAAAATTAACTAATTAATTAGAGGCTGTGTAATAATTAATCTTGATTAATCGTATGTAATCACACACGTAAATTTGCCCCAAATCGCAAATGTTTTTTTTTTTTTAATTTAAAATGGTTTTAGTGGGTGACAGAATCAAATAATAGACATGGACATGAATATTGTAAACTCAAGCTCTTTTAATTTCTGAAAAAAAAAATGCTTTTAAACTGCATTTCAATTCAAATCAGAAACAAAAATATCATCCCTGGCTAAAATTGGGCAAACGTAAAAATAAAGTGGTAGTTTAAGTACTTTAAGTACATTTTCAGAATGGTATTGTCTTTAAATAATAATAATAACCAAAATTTCAACATAAAGTGCAGTTTTTCTTCTTAAAAAAAGAAGTCAGAAACATAAAAGGTAATTTGACCAACTTCACCTTTAAACTCTGAGTAACCTTGGCCCAAATTATTTTGTACATTATTCTAAAACAGTGTGATCATTGAACATTTTGTAATTAGATGTAATTAGAATTACTAACGGTCACGGAAGTCCAATGATTCCCAGTAAGAGCCACAAAGTCCGCTTTCTGTATTGCATCTAATTTTGCTTGCTTTTCAGTGTGCACAAAACCATGCTTTTATCAAGGCTTCCGTCGAGTAGTCTTTTGAAATGAAAATTTCCTCCGATCAGTCATAGCAACGCGCTTTATTCCGACTCTAACATTTTTTTGGCTCTGATTTGTGCATCACTGTAATCATACCAGGAAATCATGCATTGACAAAAGTTCCCCTTTGCTTGGAATGCAAAGTGTGATTAAATGCGTTATTTTTTTTATCGCGTTATGGAGTACATGCATCAAAGCTTCTCAGCTGTGCTTGTGCTAAGAAAAGGAAACATTTTAAAAATAACGTAACATGATTGTGAATGTAATTGTTTTGTGACTGTTATGAGTGTTGCTGTCATCAAGGATTTGATTATAATTTCTTTCAATCAGGTTCGTATTTGGACAGTTTGCACAAAACCACGCTTTTATGAAGACTTCCATCGGGTAGTCTTTTGAAATTAAATTTGCCTCCGATCAGTCGTAGGAACGCGCTTTGTATCCATTATTCATAAAGCTTCAATTGGTGATCTGTCTTTCTGCGTTAAACGCATATTTTTTCATATGTCTCAAACCAAGGGGATGCGAGGGTAAAATGAATCGGGAAGCGCCCATACATACTCAGTGCACCCCATCTCGGGAATCGAACCTCGGACGTCAGCGCTAGAGGCAAAGCCTCTACCATTGTGCCATGGCGTGTGGTTTGTTTGAGGAATTTGAGGAATTCTCTGACTTAATGTCAATTTTAATTACTAATTATGACACACTCCTAATAGTTGGCGACTTTAATTTTCATATAGATAATCAGTGTGATCTAAAAGTAAAAGAATTTATGAACCTCCTGGATTCTTTTGATTTGAGACAACTCATAAATCAGCCTACACATAAAGCAGGTCATACCTTAGACTTAGTGATTACTAAAGGACTGAAAGTTGATATAAAACAGATCATTGATATTGGTCTATCAGACCATTTTCTTCTACTTTTTAATATAGAAATAATGATAAAAAACACTCATGAGAAGCATATTGTTAAAAAACGCTTCTTTGATTCGGCAGCAGCTTTAAAACTTACAAACATTTTAAGCAATCAGTCCGTTTATAGTGCCAGCTATAATAGCGAGGACAATATAAATAGTAAGGTGGAAAGATTTAATTCTAAAGTGAGAGCTGCTGTTGACATAGTTGCACCTGAAAAGACAGTGAAAAAATCTTCTAGCATTGTATACCATGGAAGACCCAAAGAGTGTCTGATTTAAAGAGAACATGCCGTAGAGCTGAGCGTCAATGGAGGAAGAGTAAACTTACTATCCACCACGAAATATTAAAAGTCAAAATAACAGAATACAATAACACTGTCCGTCTTGAGAGACGCTGCTATTTCTCTAATATTATAAATAACAATGCTAGTAATCCCAGAGTCTTATTTTCAACAATTGATTGCCTACTAAACCCAGGTAGCTCAAAGGAATGCCTCCTAAGTGCTTCCAGTGAAACCTGTGAGGCTGTCGCTGTATTTTCAATCAAAAATTAATGATATTAGAAATAACATAGTATATCTCCCCAACACTAAGGATCCCCTAAACCCCAACATCCTGTTATAAACAAATTAAACTCTTTCACTAGGATAGATTTACCTGATTTACAAAAATAATATCTCAATTAAAACCCTCCACCTCGTCCTTGACCCGATACCAACAAGGTTTTTCAAAGAAGTATCAGGCGTGCTAATTGATAATGTTCTTGACATAGTAAATTCGTCACTAGATACTGGGGTCTTCCCAGACTGTCTTAAGACTGCTGTAGTTAAACCCCTACTTAAGAAACATAATCTTGACCCTCGCTCTTGAAAATTTTAGACCCATCTCTAACCTGCCCTTCTTAAGTAAAGTTCTAGAGAAGGCAGTCATTATGCAGTTAAATGACCACCTAAATAAACATGCTATTCTTGATAAATTTCAGTCAGGTTTTAGAACAAATCACAGCACAGAAACTGCACTCGTTAAAGTAGTAAATGACTTGCGGGTAAATGCAGACAGAGGCCATTTATCTGTTCTCATCCTCTTAGATCTGAGTGCTGCATTTGACACCATTGATCACAACATTCTTAGAAATCGCCTTAGTCAATGGGTGGGCCTCTCTGGCAGTGTCTTAAATTGGTTTGAATCCTACCTGACAGGGAGAAAATATTTTGTTAGTTGTGGGAATTACAACTCGAAGACACATGATATCCAATATGGTGTTCCACAAGGCTCTATCCTGGGTCGCTGTTATTCTCAATCTACATGCTTCCGTTAGGTCAGATTATCTCAGGGCACAACGTGAGCTACCACAGCTATGCTGATGACACACAGCTGTACTTATCAATAGCACCTGATGACCCGATTCTATTGATTCACTAACACAATGTCTGACTAGTATCTCAGAATGGATGAATAGTAATTTTCTCAAGTTAAATAAAGAGAAACTGAAATTTTAGTGATCAGCAATAATGGATACAATGAGGCTATTAGAAATAAACTGGATACATTAGGATTAAAAGTCAAGACGGAGGTAAAAAGCTTAGGGGTGATTGTTGACTGTAATCTGAATTTTAAATCACATATTAATCAGATCATTAGGACAGCATTTTTCACTTAAGAAACATAAGTAAAGTTAGACCTCTTATATCACTGAAAGATGCTGAGAAATTAGTTCACGCGTTTGTTTTCAGTCGACTAGATTACTGTAACGCACTCCTCTCAGGACTACCCAAAAAGATATAAATCGTTTGCAACTAGTGCAGAATGCAGCTGCTAGAATCCTAACTAGGAAAAGAAAATCAGAACACATTTCTCCAGTTTTGATGTCACTACACTGGTTACCTGTGTCATTCAGAATTGACTTTAAAATTCTGCTTATGGTTTATAAAGCCTTAAATAATCTCCCCATCTTATATATCGGAATGTCTGACACCTTATATTCCAAATCGTAACCTCAGATCCTCAAATGAGTGTCTCCTTAGAATTCCAAGAACAAAACTTAAAAGAAGTGGTGAGGCGGCCCTTCTGCTGTTATGCACCTAAAATCTGGAATAGCCTGCCAATAGGAATTCGCCAGGCTGATACAGTAGAGCACTTTAAAACACTGCTGAAAACACATTACTTTAACATGGCCTTTTATAACTTCATTTTAATCGTAATTTAACTTAATCCTGATACTCTGTATGTTCAATTCATCATAACAACTATTCATGGTGGCTCTAAAATCGTACTGACCCCTACTCTCTTTTCTGTTTCTTTTTCCGGTTTCTTTGTGGTGGTGGCCTGCGCCACCTCCACCTACTCAAAGCTTCATGATGCTCCAACAATGATGGACGGATTAAAAGGAAGAAGTCTACGTGACCATCATCATCATCAAGCCCTTCCGTGAGAACCCTAAATCCAAAGAGGACTGTTTCATTTATGTTAGGTAGAATGCCCAGAGGGGACTGGTCAGGGGGTCTCATGGTCTGGAATCCCTACAGATTTTATTTTTTCTCCAGCCGTCTGGAGTTTTTGTTTTTCTGTCCCCTGGCCATTGAACCTTACTCTTATTCGATGTTAATGTTGATTTATTTTTTATAATTATGTCTTTCATTTTTCTATTCTTTAATATGTAAAGCACTTTGAGCTACTGTTTGTATGAAAATGTGCTATATAAATAAATGTTGTTGTTGTTGTTGTTTATTTGAGAGTATGTAGATCGGGGTATATATATACATATATATATATATATATATATATATATATATATATATATATATATATATATATACCCGCGCTTCGCAGTGGAGAAGTAGTGTGTTATGAAAAAGAAAAGGGAACATTTTAAAAATAACGTAACATGATTGTCAATATACAGTAATTGTTTTGTGAGTGTTATGAGTGTTGCTGTCATCAAGGATTTGATTATCATCATTTCTTTCAATCAGGTTCGTATTTGTAGGACGTGTTGTGTTCAAGTTACATTCCGTGTTTGTCAATCGTTGTAAAGATGACAGGTTTCATTCATCGATTCGTTTCTTACTGCATCAATAAACAGCTCGTCTTCCTCTTTATCTGAGACGTGACACACTGCATGCACGGGTTTTTTACACTGTCTTCCTTTAGCGGGACATTGACTTTTTCCACCCCACGGCTGTATGTAATGTTAGCTAAGACCCGGCACTTAAAAGTTTCTCTCGCAGTTTCGCTGAGTTTGTGCCAAACACCACCCTGACCATCTCATCTTCGTCTGCATAATCAGAGTCCTTCACCAGTGAATATTTAGCAGCAGTGTTTCTATTGGATTGCCGCTGATGGATGGCCTTATATGGGCAGGCATTAATTACGTGGGTGGCGTAACTCCGCCTCCCACGGGCATCGAGCAGAAGTCTATTATAATATATGGAGAAAAATAGGTTCCAGTTATGACCATTACACGTAGAATTTCGAAATGAAACCTGCCCAACTTTTGTAAGTAAGCTGTAAGGAATAAGCCTGCCAAATTTCAGCCTTCTTTTGGAGAATTAGTGATAGATGATTATGTACATTAAGGAACCATCAACAACAAATCAAATTAATAATATATTGAACAATTATTGTAAAAGTAAAGTTGATTTAATCGGTCTCTGCAGCTGCATAAATAAAAAGAAATGAGTATGTGTTCAGGTGAAGTATCACTTCTGGGTGATGGATTTGGCCCAAAAGTTAATACAGATCCACAATTGTGGTGTAACAACCACATGCCGAATTTCATCCAACTATCTAGTTGCGTTTTTGAGTCGTCGTGTTTACACACACAGAGAGACATAATTCTAAAAAATTGTATTTTCAGACCCAGGGAGGTCTAAAACGTTAAGATTCATCAAAATCTTGAGATCAACTTTTTTTTCATGATATACTATACTTTCTCTGTACTTCATATATGAGAAAGTAAAAACGATTTCTCCCGTGTGAAGTGGCAGGTGAATTGCTGTCAACAGAAAGCAATCACCTGAGAAATAAACTGAAATGTTACTCGTGATTTTTCTCTCCAAATGGTAAAGGTTTTGTTGACCAGCACATTCTGATTTCAGCCGTTTGAATTACATCTTGATATACAACAAGCGCAAAGAAAGGCGGCACCCGTTTTACACACCCGTAGTCGGCTCGCTCTGACACCACAAATGCTGTGTGAACAGCCGCCCTCCGTCACAGCCGCCGATCGCTGGATGAATATGTGTGGGGAGCTCGTGGGAGATTTACTTTCTGTTTTAGAGTTAATACTTACAAGGGTTAAAGACTAACGGCAAAAATATTCATTCAAAAATTAAAACTAAAAATATTTTAGTAAATTATTATTTTATTTAGTTCATATTCCAGCTGCTTTAATAGTTTCATTTAGTTTTAGTTTTTCATTTCAGTTTTGTTAATTATTTTATTTCAGTTGACGAAAATGTTTTTTTAATAATAGTTTCAGTTTTGATTTTAGTTTTCGTTAACTATAATAACCTTGCTGCACACTCAACTTTACAGGACAGTGGCCTGCGTGTATAAAAGTTCAGTTTTTAGAGGTGGTTGAGGCCGTGTGGGAGATCCTAGGGGGCAGCCTGGTGTTAAGGAGTCTGACAGCTTGGGGGTAAAAACTCTCCTGCAGCCTCGCAGATTTGGCTTTGATGCTGCAGTATCTTCTCTTGGATGGCAGAAGTGTGTAAAGTCCATGTGAGGGGTGTGAGGGGTCCTGCACAATGCGGACACTGCGTTTGTAAAATATGAACTGTAGTGAAGGGAGAGGCACCCCAATAATGTTCTCTGTTGTCTTCACTATCCTTTGCGGTGGGATATGTTGCAGTTGCCATACCAGACCGTGATGCAGCTGGTCAGGACACTCTCCATGGTGCCTCTGTAGGACATGGTGAGGATGGAAGGGGGAAGACCTGCTTACTTCAACCGCCTCAGGAAGTGTTGTAGTCTCTGCTGGGCTTTCTTGATTAGTGACGAGGTGTTATGCGTCCACGTAAGTTCCTCAGTTATGTGCACACAGAGGAACTTGGTACTCCTAACAATCTCCATATCTAAACCGTTGATGCTGAGTGGGATGTGGGCAGGATGTGATTTTCTGAAGTCCATGATTATCTCTTTTGTCTTTTTGACATTGAGAGAGAGATTGTTGTCTTCACACCATGCGGACAGCCGTTCCACCTCATCTCTGTACGCTGTTTCATTATCCCTGCTTATCAGTCCCAGCACCATCATATCATCCCCAAACTTGGTAATGTGGTTGGTGTTGTGTGTGACAGTACAGTCGTGAGTCAGCAGGATGAAGACCAGTGGACTAAGCACACAGCCCTGCGGTGCTCCAGTGCTCAGTGTGATGATGCTGGAAGTGTTGCAGCCCATCCAAACTGACTGGGTCCTCTCTTTCAAGAAGTCCAAGATCCAATTGTAGAGGGTGGTGTTCAGGCCCAACCTGTTCAGCTTTTGAGGGATGATTGTGTTGAAGGCGGAGCTAAAGTCTATGAATAGCATCCTGACATATGTTTCTTTTTTATCCAGATGTGTCAGGGAGAGGTGAAGGGCAGAGCATGTGGCATCCTCAGTTGACCTGTTTGAGCGGGTATGCAAACTGATGAGGGTCAAGGGAGGCAAGAAGATTAGTCTTTATGTGTGACACGACTGACCTTTTGAAGCACTTCATGATGATTGGAGTGGGTGCAACTGGTCGGTAGTCATTCAAGCATGTCACTGAAAGACTGAGGCGCACACCGAATGAAAGTTGCACCCGATACCAGGCCTGTGTATTTAACAATGAATGATCCACAGCCATACTTTCCAATGAATCACCTTCCTGTGTATGTCGACAGAAAGCTCCTCTTAACGTAAGGCTTAGAGAAACTGGACGTGGCCCCAACTTGCAGTCACTCTACCTGTGTTCTGTTCATCTTCCAGAGTCACATCCTGTGCCCCCTCTCTTTGATTCTCCCATATCTTCTGTGAGGGTTAATTTATGTAACGCCCCAGGAGTCTCTTGAACCTTCCGAGCTTATAAAGTGTAACGTGAATTCCTCCAGATTTTGTGGAATGCACATCATGGCGTATCGGTGTGACACTTCGCTGTGAATCACCTATGAAGTCCCCCTTATCTTCAAGGAATTATGCTGTCTACTACAAATGCAGTTTGCACCCATGACCATCTGTGTGTTGATATGCCGATATCGCATGTGTTTCACTTATAATTCAGTATGTGCACTCATTCACATTATTTCAGTGTCAATTTGCATGAACGCAGATTGTTTTAATATTAACTAACGTGGCTTGGTATAACTCCACATATTACCTCATGGGTTGAAAGAACGGTCAAAGTTTGGTGCTAACTTTGAGAAATTCTTGTTTGTGATCAACACAATTCACCTCTATCACAATGCTACATTTTCCAAATGATCAAAACGTTACCAACATTTTCATTTCATGGCTTCTCCATGTAGATTGATTGAAATTACATAACAAAAAAGATTTATTACGAATATTACTCCATCTCTAACAATAAGGTATCTTTTTACAAGTACAACATTTCCAAAACATTTCACTTTTCCTGGGACGTGTGTGTCTATCTCTGCCTGAACGGCACCTAATGGGAGGTCCTAGTGAGTTAGGACAGTGCACAAGCTCTCCTAAATTCTGTTGAAATTAGAAGTAGTTTCCTAAATCATGAAAACTGATCAAATGCTTGTACTCCTACCCCTAAGAGTAGGACCTAAATTGCGTCACTATGAGAATATTCAGCTTGTTAGGACCGTCTGCTGTTGGTGTAACTATGCACAGAATGAAGAGCAGCAGGGAAAATGCTGAGCCCTGGTGGACTCCAACACAGATTGGGAAGGGTGACGATGTTCTGATGGAGCACCTCCCTCTGTTCGTCACGTTGGTGTAGAGTAAACTGAACCATCGTGTATATCCTTCAGGCACACCGTTTTCCCGGAGGGCCTTTCAAATCAGGGCATGGGGCACCCTACCAAAAACATATTGTTGATGGTCTTATTCTTTTCTCAGTGTCGTTCAATGAGCAGATGGGAGGACAAGTATAGCATCGGTAGTCCCACATACTTTAAAAAAAGACACTATTTAGGGATAATGGTCATGATGCTTCGAAGTCCGTGGTTGAGAACGCATTCAAATATCTTCATTGAATGGCATAGAAGACATATGGGGCGATCTATTATATAGTGCCTTTCATATCTATCTATCTATCTATCTATCTATCTATCTATCTATCTATCTATCTATCTATCTATCTATCTATCTATCATACAGTGCCTTTCATATCTATCTATCTATCTATCTATCTATCTATCTATCTATCTATCTATCTATCTATCTATCTATCTATCTATCTATCTATCAATCATATAGTGCCTTTCATATCTATCTATCTATCTATCTATCTATCTATCTATCTTGTTCTTTATCAGTATGCTGCTGCTGGAGTATGGGAATTTTCCCTTGGGATTAATGAAGTATCTATCTATCTATCTATCTATCTATCTATCTATCTATCTATCTATCTATCTATCTATCTATTATATAGTGCCTTTCATATCTATCTATCTATCTATCTATTATATAGTCCCTTTTACTTCTATCTATCTATCTATCTATCTATCTATCTATCTATCTATCTATCTATCTATCTATCTATCTAAAGGAGCTGCTCACCAGGTCAGTTTTTGCACCCCTTTCATTCTTTTACTTGTTGTAAGTTGTGTTATTTTATTTTATGAGATGCTATGGGCCTTTGAATGAAGGCTGCAGTATTAGAGTACAAGCAGCAGAGGGCAGCAGAGCCTCACTGATTGCAGTGCACCGTTTGCTGACGTCACCCACCGCCTGTCTGCTTTTCTGCTCCTTTTCATTTATTAACAGACAATCCTAACTCACATTTCCTGGTTACCATGGCAGTTATTAAACAAACAGTAAAGGGGCTCGTATTATCAAACCTTTACTAAAAAAAGTAGAAAATGAAAAAAAAATAAATAAATTACAGCCACTGTGAACTGTGACGTTTGATGCATTTACTTTGAATTCACAGTATATTGTGCACAACTTGTTACTGTTAAGTTTATTTCTCCCAGCAATAAATGACATTTAAAATGCACTTTTCTTGTAATGCATTTTTAAACATCTAATATTTTGGGGATTTACTCTCTAAATTATTCTTCCTCATAATATGTAGCGCAGCTTAGGCCATGAAATTCTAATAACAAGGCTAACAGCAAGAGACTTAGGCAATAATTACAGTTCTTTGTTTTGGAAATCTGTGAGAAACTACGGAGACACGGTGATGAAGCAGACCCTCGACAACCTTTAAGAAGGATCTGGAGGGGACCTTGGGACAGCTTAGCCATGAGTTAAAGAAACGAGCGACAAACAAATTGAATGCTCTTCCCTTGTTTGTCAGATTTCTTACGTTCATTGAAGGGTAGCCTGGTGGCACAGCGGTTAGGGGGCTAACCTCACACCTCGGAGACTCCTTGTCTGTGAGGAGTTTACATTCTCTCCCAATGTCCATGAGGGCCTTCTCTGGGTTTTACTGGAGTGTCTTCGGCCTGATTCCTGCTCTGTGTGTGTTGTTGCTCAGATAGGCTGTGGCGTCAGGCGACCTTCTTTTTGGACAATGTGGGCTCCAGCAATGGATGCACTACTTGTTGGATTGTAACACTGCCTTGTGGGATTTGGATCGTTTTCACATGCATTTGTATTAAAGAGCAGTCAGAATTCAGAATGAAGTGCAGGCCATTTCAGTCTCATCAGTGACACACTCTCTGAGGGGCTGTAAACTCTCATAACCCAAATCTACACTTTTTTAAGTCAAATTATTTTCTTTAACAATTTAGCAGGGCAGAACTCATCACTTAGTCTGACCTAGAGGGATCCTGAACTTTTTTTTGTCACAGATGCATTCACATTCCATTTCCAAATCCTAATTCAATGGAAATCCAATCAAAAGTCAAAGAGACAAAAACAAAACCAAAGTTTACCTTTTGCTGACTTTACCATCTGAGCAGATATCGGGTCAGGTCAGGTAGGGGGGCATGCACTGGTACAGAGCATTGCCGCACCCACCACACGATGAAACAGTTTGGGATCCTGGTTGGCAAGACAGACAGACACCACCCACCAGTCCCAGTCCAGTCGCACCCTACGGAAATGACCCTCTGTCTGCTGCAGCCAGGTGTTATGTGTTATGTGGGTGTCCCCTTGGCCTGGTCCAGCCACTCTGGTCCTCAACAATGAGGGTCCTGTGAGCAGAATCACCCTCGGATAATCACTCCACATGGCTGTAGAGCTGTAACTGATGCTTCCTCACAATGCAGGTCATGTGCCTCATTCGGGACTCCATGAGCAACACAAAGTCAGACCAGTGGTACCCAACGATTCTCCATGGAGACACAGTACTGGAGGAGTCCAGTCTTCGTCTCAGGTCACTGGGTAGCATCCACGTCTCATAATCAAGAAGCATCAGGACTCTACAGACTTGGACCTTTGTCCTTTTGCAGAGATATCAGGAGCACCATACTAGGGAATCCATTGAAACTGCTGTAATTCCCAGGAAACCAGGAACAGCCAAGCTCACATATCTAGCCTGTAAAAGTGTAAAGATCGATCAAGAAATAACAGAGTTATACAGGGTGTCCCACTCGGGAGTACAACTTTAAAAATGCGAATTACTCGCGAACGCGTGAACGTAAAAGGCGAGCTGTAAGAACTGAACATACCTGAATTTAGTGGAAAACAAGCTCACATTACAAAAGGTGCTGAAAATGTCCTCCCCCAACGTCCGCGCACAGGGAAACGCGACGCTCCATATTTGAGAATGTCCTCTGCAACATGTCACTGTCGATGGTAGCAATTTCACGCTCGATGTTTGCTTTCAGTTGTTCGATGGTCCTGGGTTTGCTCGCCCTTTAAATATCCCCGTAGAAAAAAATCTGGGGGAGTTAAATCGGGCGATCGAGGTGGCCACAAACCTTTCGAGATCACCCTGTCTCCAAAAAACGATAAGAGGTATGGCACGTTGCCCCATCCTGTTGGAAGTAACCTTCTTGAAGTTCGTAGTCGTCCAGTTGTTTCACAAATTCCTCAGATATGGACAAGTATTGCATGCTTGCTTTCGCCACTCTGCAGGGTTGGTGTCTGGGGCTAGATGGCCGTCTGCGCCTGGCTGGCGCAGCCCGGCCGCTGCCACATCCGGGGCTGCCGTAGCGGTGCCCGCTACAGTGTCTGCCTCTTTATGACACAGAATCAATTCTTCATTAAATAAGGAATATTTTGAACCTTGTTGCATGATGATACATGCACGCGTTGCAGAGTAGTTCGCATTTTTAAAGTTGTACTCCCGAGTGGGACACGCTGTAGTTGAAAATAATTAAGTGGCATGGTTTTTTGGCCCACGGTGTAGTGTGTCGCCAATTAATTCAGTCAACCAGCAGCAGTCGTCAGTCTCCTGGCTCCCACTAAGACTGAGCACAGTGGACTGGGAGGAGTCTGCACTCTGCAGCTCACGAATGCCGGGACGGGGCAGACTTTATTGACGTCTGTCAGACAACAACTTTGAACAGCAACTTAATTGCAATGCGTCAGTCTGTTGGATCCGCATTATCTGTGCCAGGAAACTTGCTATCACGGAATGATGACAAGAAACTGGATGCATCAGTAAAAGCTGAAATGGCGGTGTTTCAGAGCAACGACAAGCGCGGGCGTTGTTCAGAACAAGTGTATCAGTATCTGATGACTGTGCCACCTACTTGAGTGGAGGCAGAGCGTGCTTTCTCAGCTGCTGGCGTATTCTGTCACGAAGGTGCGCCCTCACCTGGATGACCGCACGCTGGACACGTTGTGCTTTCTACGCTCTTATTACTGCAACTAACTACTAGATACATGTACTTATATGATAGCAAGAACTGCTTGTAGATAAGGTTAGTCTTTTATTGGTGTCAACATATTACAGTAGTTTTATTAAAAATGTCCGTGCACTGTGTCATCCCCGGGAGCCCAGGATTCCTAGGAATGACATGCGGGATTTCTGAATTCCCAGGAATGGATAAAGCCATCCAGGAATGGATTCCTTACACCACACCCCCCTTTCCAGCGACCTCCTGATCCCCCCATGCTCTCCCAATCCGTCTACTGACTTTGTAGGAAGAGTCACCAGAGTCACATGAATGTCACTACCCAGGTATGTAATCCTCTCGAGAAGCCCAAATTAGATCAATTTTGATTAGCACTTAAGAGAGGAGACAGTGAGGGGCGCGTCGGCGAGTGGTACACGTCACCTTCAGGATGTCTTCAGACCCCTCACTTGTGTCACATTTTGCAGCCTTGTGCCTCAGAATGGCAAAATGGAAGCAGGAATTTAGAAATTCTTTTAAACTTTATTTAAAAAAAAAAAGAAATGGAAACAAGCATTCAGACTTGTCAAATCAAATCAAATCAAATAGCCTTTTATTGTCAATTCACAATATGTGCAGACCATACAGGAGAATCGAAATACTGTTTCTCTCTCAACTTCATAGTACAATAAAATATAAAAAGTATAAAGTATAACATATAAGATAATTAACATTAGATCTTGTAAAGTAGACCTGTGTGCAATGTGCAACAGTCATTAGTGCAAAAGCTAATTACAGTAAAAAAAACGAGAAGGCGCATTATACAGGCAGAAAGGACAGACTTTTTTCAGAAAATCACAAAATTGTAAATTTTTTCTTACAAAGAAATTTATTGAAAGATTTGAGATCATATTGAAATAGCATTTGACAATTTGTAGGGATGGAAATGCAGGTCTAAATGCAAAATACGCCTTACCGAACGATTACTTAGGCCAAGTTCAGAAGAATGCTTCCGAGCAGATCGACTTGGACCGCGCAGCAGGGCTAGTCATATGCTTTCCACATTTTTAGGGGTATGTGCCGTTCGTGTAGCCCCTGGCGGTCTTTTGTTCATTAGTGTACCTCGTGTACGAAGTGCTTTAACCCAACGTAGGATAGTTTTACGAGCGGGAACAGCTTTATTTCTGTGGATATTGAAATGGCAACGAAACTCACGCTGAGTTGCGGTAATAGATTGGTTGTTCTTGACAAAACAGTCGTACACAAAAACGTGGTGTTCTATCGTTCACGGCTCCATGGCTTCAACTAAAAAGAAAATAAAAAAATGCTAAGAATTCGTGAACCTACTGTCACGCCACCTAGTGGTGAGTTCTAGCCATTTCAAAGACGTCCGTCCTTTCTGCCTCACCCTGTAGAGTAGCTAATGAGATGTACAAACAGACAGACAGTTAGCAGCAGATGTAATATTGAGTCCTTATACAATACCAGCTGAGGTAGGGTACTTGGTAGATGATGACTCTTGTTACGGTCCAGGGGCAGGAGGCAAGGGGGGAAGGTATTGACAGAGTTCAGCATCCCGACAGCTTGGTGGATGAAGCTGTTAGACAGTCTTATGGAGCGGGCCCACCCGAGGCTCCAGTACCTTTTCCCTGAGAGAAGGGGGCTGAAGAGGGAATGTAAGGGGTGGGAAGAGTTGATGGTGATGGGTCTACAGGTGAGATGGGTGTGGAAAATGTCCTTGAGGGAGGGCAGTGGGGCACCACTGGCTGCATCCACTATGCGTTGCAGGGACTTCCTACAGGAGGCAGTGCAGCTTCCATACCACACAGAGATGCAGCTGGTGAGGATGCTCTCCATTGTGCCCCGGTAGAAAGGGCACATCATTTGGGGGACTTGTGCTCTCCTCAGTTTGTGTAGAAAGTAGAGGCGGATTTGAGCTTTCTTGGCCAGTGATGTGGTGTTATCTGACCAGGAGAGGGCGTTTGAGCTGTACATCTCCAAGAACTTGGTGCTACTCACCCTTTCCACAGCTACACCATCGATGGTCAGTCGGGGTGCTGTGAATGACCTCTCCTGAAATCGACCACAATCTCTTTAGTCTTTCCCACGTTCAAGAAGAGATTGTAGTCTTTACACCACTGGACCAGTTGGCTCAACTCGTTCTTGTAGTTGGCTTTGTCATTTTTGGTTATGAGGCTGACCACGGTTGTATCATCCACAAACTTGACAATGTGATTGGAACTGTAGATTGGTACACAGTCGTGGGTGAGCAGGGTGAAGAGCAACGGGCTGAGCACACACCCTTGTGGGGCCCCTGCGCTCAACTTGATGGTCTTAGTGGTGTTATTGCCGACTCGCACATTTTGTGGCCTCCCTGTAAGAAAGTCCAACACCCAGTTGCAGAGAGGGGTCTTGAGTCCCAAATGGCTGAGTTTTTGAGTTAGCTGCTGGGGAAATGATGGTGTTAATGGCTGAACTAAAATCTAAGAACAACATTCACACGTAGGAGTTCTTTGAGTCCAGGTGGTTGAGGGCTGGATGGAGAGCAGCACAAATGGCATCCTCTATGGACCTGTTTGGCTCAGGTGCATCCTAACCTACTACTGATCATCACTGAGATGTTTGAAGCCCACCTATGGGCAACTCAGTTGATTAGGAAAGACACACAGCTGCCTAAAGAAGGTCCACAAAAAGTCAACAAAACCCAAAGGAATTACCTGCAGAGCTAAGAGGGCCGCAGTACTGCAGGTTCACAAGAGCACAATTACTTAAATGAAGAAGTTTAGAATAACCGTGACTCTTAATTCCCAGTGTCACGCATGAGCGTCTGTGGATCGCCCTCTTGGTTTGTCTGAAGCTGGGACTGCCACCCATGATCAAGAGGGGGCGCTCATGATTACCTTCTCCTATCTTCTTCCCTCCGCAGTACAGAGAAGATGCAGAGTGAGGGCAATTGACTCCGCCCCTTCTGATACCCTGCCTATAAAGCCCGCAGCTGCAGGAAGGAGGCGTTCAGTTTTGAACCGACTGCACCGCAGCACAAAGCTCCTCGCAACCAGAGAGAATGTGAGAGAGAATCATTTGTTTACTTTGTAATGGCCGACTCACTCTCCCTAAGTGGCAGCTACACCGCCAAGACCCATGGCATGTCAAGCTGAGGATGTTAGACCCGACAAGCCATACTTCCAAATAAACTTCCCCAATTGCCAATCGAAAATAAGCCAAAAAACAAACAATATGCTAATTAATAAAGTAAGTATATATTAATAAAAAAGAAATGAACAAACTCCAAACAATATAGAGTGGGCATAGAAAAGAATCCCCCCTTTGAAATATTCCCATTTTTTTGCTTTACAGCCTTAAATGAAAACACACACATTTCTATTTTTTCCATCGTTACTTACTCAATACCACCTCTAACATCCAAGTGAAAGACATCACAGCTACAGTTCAGAAGAATTTAAAAAAATAAAAAACAAGAAATCCTGTGAGGGCGGCACGGTGGCGCAGTGGTAGCGCTGCTGCCTCGCAGTTAGGAGACCCGGGTTCGCTTCCCAGGTCCTCCCTGCGTGGAGTTTGCATGTTCTCCCTGTGTCTGCGTGGGTTTCCTCCGGCGCTCCGGTTTCCTCCCACAGTCCAAAGACATGCCGGTTAGGTGGATTGGTGATTCTAAATTGGCCCTAGTGTGTACTTGGTGTGTGGGTGTGTCTGTGTGTGTCCTGCGGTGGGTTGGCACCCTGCCCAGGATTGGTTCCTGCCTTGTGCCCTGTGTTGGCTGGGATTGGCTCCAGCAGACCCCCGTGACCCTGTATTCGGATTCAGCGGGTTAGAAAAAATGGAAAGATGGAAAAGATGGAAATCCTGTGATTAATAAAGGGCCCCCCCTCCTAAACTCAATCAAGTGTCAGTGCCCACCATTCCCACCATTGACCAGTTACTAGCTTCTTTCCGGCTGTCCTCAGTTGTAATGAGTGTGATCAGTGAAGCTGTTCCTGGTCCATTCATTCCCTTGCTTGGTAGAGCGACTGATGGCAAACAACTGACTTTGGGTGGCAGGTCACTTTCAAAAGATCTCAGAGATAGAGTTGTGGACAGACATAAGGCAGGAGATGGAGGCAAAAAAATCTCAAAGGCTTTATCAATCCCAAGGAGCTCAGTAAAGTCCATCATAAAGAAGTGTTTCGTACTACTAGGACCCTCTCTGGACTCTCCAAACTGGATGGAATAGCAAGCAGGAAACTGGTAAGAGAGACCACCAAGAAGCAAATGGCCACTTTGAAGGAGTTACAGATTTTGATGGTACAGAGTGGAGTGCATGTGACAACAATTTCACAAACACTCCACAATGGTGGCTTGTTCAGGAGGGTCGCACTTCTCAAGAAAGGCCACATGAAGGCTCGTTTGAGCTTTGCCAGAACGCACCTTGAAGATTGTGATGCCAAGTGGAAAAAGGTCTTAAGGTCAGATGAGCCCAAAATCAAACCATTTGGCCTCAATACCAAACGGTACACCAATGCAGCTCACCATCCACAACACACCATACCTACAGTAAAGCATGGAGGGGACAGCATCCTGTAGTGGGGGGGCCTGGGGCTGTCATTAGGGTAGAAGGAGAAATGGATGGGGCAAAATACTGTCAAATTCTGGAGGAAAACCTGCTACCCTCTGCCAGAAAGTTGAAGATGGGCAGAATGTTCACCTTTCAACATGACAACGACCCGAAGCACACAGCAAAACTGACTACACGGTGGCTGAATGAGAAAAAAGTGAATGTCCTGGTGTGGCCAGTCAGAGCTCAGACCTAAATCACAGTGAAAATCTGTGGAAAGATCTGAAGATAGCAGACCACCAACGCTCAACATTCCAATGTGACCGAACTGTAAAGAAGAGTGGGGGGCAAATACTGAGAATCAAGAGACTCCAGGCTGACATTAAAGCTAAAGGTGGGTCAACAAAATTACTTTGACATATTGGGGGGGTAATCCCTTATTAATTTCAGTTGGTCTTCCATCCATCCATCCATTATCCAACCCGCTATATCCTAACTACAGGGTCACGGGGGTCTGCTGGAGCCAATCCCAGCCAACACAGGGCGCAAGGCAGGAAACAAACCCTGGGCAGGGTGCCAGCCCACCGCAGGGCACACACACACACCAAGCACACACTAGGGACAATTTAGGATCGGCAACGCACCAAACCTGCATGTCTCTGGACTGTTGGAGGAAACCCACGCAGACACGGGGAGATCATGCAAACTCCACGCAGGGAGGACCTGGGAAGCGAACCAAAGTCTCCTAATTGCGAGGCAGCAGCGCTACTACTGCACCTCTGTGCCACCTCAATAGGTCTTGTTTTTGATTTATTTTTAATTTTCTGAACTATAGCTGTCATATCTTTCACTTGGATGTTAGAGGTGGCATTGAGTAAGGAAAGCTGGGAAGAAATATTTTTTACATTTAAGGCTGTAAAGCTAAAAAAATGGGGATTTTTCGAAGCTGGGGATTCTTTTCTATACCCACTGTATATCACACCCCAACCTGCCCCGACATAACACTCAACCCGAAAAGTGACCAGCGGAATGTAATAATTTAAGG
Source organism: Polypterus senegalus (assembly GCF_016835505.1). Lineage (NCBI taxonomy): Eukaryota > Metazoa > Chordata > Cladistia > Polypteriformes > Polypteridae > Polypterus > Polypterus senegalus. Next base: position 318,326,514 of record NC_053155.1, on the reverse strand, counting down.
TGCAGCAAAAAGTTAATATACAACACGGACCCTCCCTTGACCCCACACAGAACATGAAATCAATGAGACACACAGAAAACACGAAGATTAAACGGAAAATGAATAATGTTTGTGAACCTGGTTCAGCTGGAAAAATTATACGGATGAAATTGATGGCTTACTCCTCTCCCCAAACAACAAGAACCAGTCTCACCGTGCTTATCCTCGGTATGTCGTTGTAGCCCAGAACCCCAGGGTTGCCAGGCATTTTAAGTGGCAAGTAGATAAAGCTGTAAATGACTTGGCTCTGCAATGAATGGGTGGCAAGTAGAATGGGATTTCTCTTTCTTTTTGACCTCCTGTTTAAATAGTGAATGTCCCGGATGCAGGTGATGGGATTGACAGGAGAAATTATCATGAGGGAACACGGTTCCACAGTATTATCCTTCCCCCTTTGTTTCCAGGGGTTTCCAGGGCAACACCATGGAAGATGGGACTCGGCACAAAATACATTTATGATGATGTTAATCATGTAGCACCGGTACTACTTAACCTGACAGCAACAACAACATTTACTGTATTTCTAGAGCATGTTTTCATACAAATGAGACAGATCAAACTGCATTTCAAGTTGAAAGAAAAAAGTAAATATACAAATAAGATTAGGCAATGCTAAACAACAAAGATTGTGCACTAGATACAGATTCCAGCTATTTTTGGGTATCCCCTTGTTTATGAACTTATTATGACTTACAAATCTGAATGCACATGAAGATCTCAAGATGCCGGTCTTCTTGTAATTCCAAGGATTAATAAAATAAAAGCGGGAGGTTGGAACTTTTAATTCCAGGGCCCCAAAGCTGTAGGATGGTCTGCCTGCTACTGTAAGATATGCCCCTTCAGTTTCAGCTTTCAAATCCAAGATCCAAAGACTTGCGACTTCAGTTTAGCACACCCTGACTAGAGCTGCTGATTATCAGTGCATCTCGGTTGATAGTCATTAGTTCTAAAACATAATTAATATGATAGTTACAGTTAGGTCCATAAATATTTGGACAGAGACCACTTTTTTCTCATTTTGCTTCTGAACTTTACCACAATGAATTTGAAATGAAACAACTCCGATGCAGTTGAAGTGCAGACTCTCAGCTTTAATTCAGTGGGTTGAACAAAACGATTGCATAAAAATGTGAGGCAACTAAAGTATTTTTTGAACACAATCCCTTCATTTCAGGAGCTCCAAAAAGTAATTGGACAATTGACTCAAAGACTATTTCATGGCAGGTGTGTTCAAGTCCGTCGTTATGTCTTATCAATTAAGCAGATAAAAGGCCTGCAGTTGATCTGAGGTGTGCTGCTTGCATGTGGAAGATTTTGCTGTGAACAGACAACATGCGGTCAAAGGAGCTCTCCATGCAGGTGAAAGAAGCCATCCTTAAGCTGCGAAAACAGAAAAAACCCAACCAAGAAATGGCTACAATATTACGAGTGGAAAAATCTACAGTTTGGTACATCCTGAGAAAGAAAGCAAGCACTGGTGAACTCAGCAACGCAAAAAGACCTGGACGTCCACGGAAGACAACAGTGGTGGATGATCGCAGAATCATTTCCATAGTGAAGAGAAACCCCTTCACAACGGCCAGCCAAGTGAACAACACTCTCCAGGGCTTGGTAGGCGTATCGATATCCAGGTCTACCATAAAGAGAAGACTGCATGACAGTAAATCCAGAGGGTGCACTGCAAGGTGCCAGCCACTCATAAGCCTCAAGAATAGAAAGGCTAGACTGGACTTTGCTAAAGAACATCTAAAAAAGGCAGCACAGTTCTGGAAAAACATTCTTTGGAGAGATGAACCCAAGATCAACCTCTACCAGAATGATAAAGGCAAGAAAAAGTATGGAGAAGGCGTGGAGCAGCTCATTATCCAAAGCATAGCACATCATCTGTAAAACACGGTGGAGTCGGGCAGTGTGATGGCTGCCAGTGGCACTGGGACACTCGTGTTTATTGATGAGGTGACACAGGACAGAAGCAGCCGAATGAATTCTGAGGTGTTCAGAGACGTACTGTCTGCTCAAATCCAGCTAAATGACGTCAAACTGATTGGGCGGCGGGCGTTTCATGATACAGATGGACAATGACCCAAAACATACAGCCAAAGCAACCCAGGAGTTTATTAAAGCAAAGAAGTGGAAAATTCTGGAATGGCCAAGTCAGTCACCTGATCTTAACTCAACTGAGCAGGCATTTCACGAGTTGAAGACTAAACTTTGAACAGAAAGGCCCACAAACAAACAGCAACTGAAAGTAAAGGCCTGGCAGAGCATTAAAGAGGAGGAAACCCAGCATTAGAAATGAACATTTGATTCCCAGTTATTTAATTTGTCCAATTACTTTTGAGCCCCTGAAATGAAGGGATTGTGTTCAAAAAATGCTTTAGTTGCCTGACATTTTTCTGCAATCGTTTTTTCAACCAACTGAATTAAAGCTGAAAGTCTGCACTTCAACTGCATCGGAGTTGTTTCATTTAAAATTCATTCATTGTGGTGATGTACAGAACCAAAATGACAAAAAAGTTGTCTCTGTCCAAATATTTATGGACCTGACTGTATAAACTGTTACTAAACCTCCACTATTCTCTTTCTCTTCTCTTCTTGGTATCCTTGTATGCCACTTGGTGCCACTGCTGTACTGTCAAGTTGTTTGGAGGATCTATGGAGAAATCACATCAGACAAAGGAGTGGTAGAAGGGTCCTTTCATCTGATTGGCTGGTTCAGCACTGACTCCACTCTGGAATGGCCAGTAGGGGGCTGTGTCTTGTTGATCGAGGTCTCCAGGACTCTAACTGCTGTGTCTGGCTTGTTAAACTCCTGTTCTACAATCTGGCGGTGGTCCTACAATTATTCATTTATGGTAATTCATTTCTACATTGTTTTTGATGTATTTGAACAAATTTATACCCTCATATGCGATCGCTCTGTATTCATTGAGTGGTATCTTCTCTTCTTGAATGTGGCCTTGAGAGATGTCATGTCGCTCCGCGTCTTCACTTGCTGTGGAGCGCCGTGCAAAAACAAAGGTGTATTGTATTTCTAAGGTGGCCATGATAGATTGGCTATCAAGCTCTGTGAAGAAGATTACTTGTGTTCTGTTTTGTGCGTTGTTTTTTACCCCATTTTCTGACAAGCATTACACACCTAACCTGCATGGAAGGGGGTCCCTCTCTCAGTTTGAATTGCCTTTCCCAAGATTTCCTCCTGTTTTTCTCCCCTAAGAGGGAGTTTTTTCTTGTCTTCTTAAAGACTCAAGGCTGGGGGTATCAAAATGGGTTACAGGGACACTTGTGACGTACTCTGTGGCCAAAACATCGGAACAGTTTGAAGGGTTGGTGTTGGTGTGCTCCAGAACATTAGAGTGGCGTGTAAGGACATTCATGCTGGGTCAGAAACACTGGAGAGGGGTGGCCGAGGCAAAGACACACCTGAGTCTTCTAGAGTATCACCTTCTTCCTCTTTCTGGAAGGTAGTAACCTATGGAAAATAGCTAGAAAGTTCTCCGTTTTCTAAAACCCCCGTGAAGTTGTGGTTCAGAATTTGCGGCCTCAGTCGTTCGTGGATTTTTCCTTAGAACCTAACTAATAATTGTTAGTGGAAACTGCAAATATCCTCCACAATGTTTGATTGGCTTTTTTCGTGGCAATACTGTACTGTAGAGAGAACAGGAAGCAAGCGTAGAGGAAAACGGGGTTTGGAATGGTGAAAGTAGCCGATCCGAGAGCGTTATTGATTTCTCCTTGTTGCTGATTGACTGCTGCCCTGTGACACATCTCCAGTAGATGCAGCCCAGCATTCTCGCATCATAACAGTTTACCGTGTGTAGCTATCAGTGTTTCACTGAGTATTCTCGTATTTTTCATTTTGTTCTTCTTAAAACCCTAATATGCCACCCAAATGCCCTGCACCTTCTAAGGCTTCTGGCAATGAACCAAAGCACCAGAAGAAGTTTAAGACACTCCAGGAGAAGGCTGAACTACTGGATTTGCTGTAACTAAAAAGCTATGCTGCAACTTCCCATCACAATGTTCCTCAAAGTTATCAAGAAAAGCCAGCACAAAACCCCACCAGAAGAAGACCCGTCAGAAGATACGACTCCTCCTGAAGAGCCTGAAGAAGAGGCTTCATCCGAGGAGCTGTAAATCCTCTGTTTTTCTGTGGAGTCATTATGTTTATTAGTTACCTTCTTCATACTCTACATCTCATTCATCATCATCTTCAATCAATATCATTCATTATTGGTGAGTACCCGTACATTTTACTGTATTTTTATTAAATTAAATTAATACATATTTACCCTACTTATACCAAAGAAAACGCGCTTGCATGAATTCCAGTACATATAGCGGTAACATCGGTATTTGACATTCTAGCACTGCGGGAGACACAGCAGTACAGTACTGTGCAGTATACGGCTTTACCTTTACATTCTTTTTTTTAAGGTTATTGTATTAAGCTGAGTGAAATGAAATTAAAGTGTTTTTGGGACATATTTAGGGTTTAAACTGTAAAAATAGGCATTTCTAGGCATTTTTTTGACCACATCCAAAATTTGCGGTTTTTCACAATTTGCGTGTGCTCTAGGAACGTAACCCCCATGAATTTTGGGGGTCATCTGTAGTATTTTTTGGGAAGTCTGCATTAAATGAGCTATTGGCTCAGTCTCTAATAAATCTTTCATGCTGTGATCACCTCTCTTTACATCCCTCTGGTGGTTCATGATAAGATCTTTGGTATTCTTCCTTTTTTAGACACTTCCAGAAAAGTCACAATTTTTGATGACTGAAGACTCAGGTAACACTTTATAATAACTTTCATTAACAAGGATTATGTAATCTTTAATGGGTTATGAGTACATGTTCATTCAAATAGTTAATAAATGTCATTAAATGATAATTCATACATTAGCTTATGTACGAGGGACATTCAAAAATTCTCCACACTTTTGTATTTTCGTTGGAAATGATGAAGGCAGGAGGAGTCGTAATTGGGCATTAAAAAGTTGGTACGACGCTGGGAAAATTGCATCACAAACGAAGGTGACTGTGTAGAATAGTGATGTAGTTTGTTTCTGAAATTCTTAATTAATAAATAGAGTTAAAAAAAAAGCGGAAACTTTTTGAATGTCCCTTGCATTATGTATTATATAAAGAAGCATCAGGCAGACTGTTTCATGACATTTCAAGCCAATACATATAAGGATTAAATGCACCAATTTCTTTGTTCTAATTGTCCATGGATTAGCTTGTTCATCATTAAACTGACATATTCTGTAGTTTTTTTTAAATGTCTTTTGCCTGTTTTCACCAGAGTAACAGTATTTCATAGACTAGTAAATTTCAATCCAATATCGACTGAGAAATAATACTTATTATTAATTAACTAGCTGTGTAATCTCGTGCTGCAAATATCCATGAATTCAATCTCTCTCCTCAAAGGTTTCGTTTTTTTCGTGTTCACCTCGCTTGTATATCAGAAGCTAAGCGAGTCTGTCTTTTGGTTTCGTTTGCCCGACATAGTCGTCTCTGTTGTCTAGCAGCAGCTAAACGAGTTTCTCTCCCCTTGGAGGTTTCGTTTTGTCAATGTGTTCGCCTTGCTTTTGTATCAGTGGCTAAGCGAGTTTCTCTTTTCTCAGTGTTTTCACATTGGCGACAGAATCGATTTCTTTAACCTTCATGTTGTAGCCTTACACTTCCGGGCTGGACAGACAGACAGACAGACAGACACACATTTCCACGTGTAGAAGTTTATATCTTCTTATATAATACGCTACCATGGCTGTTCGTTTATCTGTCCAGGATTTTAAATCTCCTGTAGCTCGCAAACCGTTTGACCTATCAACCTGAAATTTGGTACACATATACTAAGTGACGTCTACTATGTGCTTTCAGGGTGATGATTAACCTCCAAGGTTATTCCTCTTTTTATTTTTATTGTAATTTTATTGTAGAATCAACTCTCGGCAGTGGGCAGCAGGGCGACCGTGCGGTGCCTGTGTACGGGTGCCGTTTTCATTCCCTACCACCTTCGTCGTCTCTTCCTCTACCTCTTCATATCTTAAGTCATTCTTGAGGCAGATCGAAAGATTTAAGTGCCAGCGTAACTGAAAAATTAATGAAAACCACTAAGTAATTGCAACACAAACACTGACTTAATCACTTTTAATGTGAAAAGATGCTGACAGAAGAAGAGAAGAGTGTGGAGAAAAGAAAAGCTACTCAGGAAACAGCAATCGCATCAACGTCTGAGCAAACGAATGATAAACAGAGACAGAGAAAGACATCAAGTGTATTCACTGCACGTTATCGTTAGAGCGGTCCGCAGTCATTGGTATCTACTCTATCTATATAAAATGCTAGGCCAAAAAGTGCAACGAATTTGTGCAACGATTTTATGTGACTTTTTTGTCACGCATTAAATTGGGCTTATTTTAAAACCTACATATATATATTTGGTATCATTCTTTTCAGAATTTACCGAACTTTAATGTGACATTGTTAGATTTTCATATTCTTATTCTGTTTTTAAATTATAAACTAAAATAAATTATAAAAAAAAATAGATCTATTCACCACACCAATGTTCGCATTTAGTTGATTTAGTTAGCAGAAGTTTGAGTTACGATGACCCATTGCATACCACTTTAGTTTTCACTTGATTTTTCCTGTCATTTTTTTTTTATCTATAAGAATGTCAGTTAAAATGAACAGAATGTTTATTTAGTCTCTTATAAATACTCATTGAGCACAGTGGACCTCAGTTTAACAGGAATGCTCCATTCGGTAAGAGAGTAAATATTTTTTTCTCATTTCATGATTTCTCTCTGTTAAATAATAATTAATTTTTCTTTTACCTATTTATAGAATTTTGTGATTTTGACTCCAATAAATACTAATTTTTCTTTTGTACATTTACAGATTTTACTAATATTCTGCCCACAACTGGGGGTTGGGCACTGAAGGCACCAGGGGGCTTAGCCCCCCCTAATAAGATAATAAAAATAATTTGTTGTTTTCTATTTGTGTATGCATGTGTTTGTGTGTTAATATTGTGAATGGTGGCCATGGCCACTACCTGGCCGGGACGCCAGCAGAGTGGAAGGACCAGGGGAGAGGGCATTGATGAGGCAATACCTCCCCTGGGACACTAGAGGGCAGCCATCCCTGCAGGGCATGTTGGGAGCTGGAGTTTGGTGAAGCCCTGTTGGGGGATCTGCAGAGCCCTGTAGAGGACCACCAGTGCACCTGGGAGTGATTCTAGGTAATAGTGATGAGCCACCCAGACCACACCCAGGACCTGAATTAGAGGAGCCACCTTACTCCATTGAGGGGCCAGAGTCGAGAGGAAGGAGTGGGAAAAGCCTGAGGAAGAGTGGAAGTGGATGTACTGGGGGCAAGGAAGGGAATGGAGTGCATACTGGTCTGGTGTTGGTGGTTTGTGCACTTTTGATTGTAAATAAACACGGGGGTTGACTTGAACCTGTGTCCTGCCTGTCTGTGTCGGGGGTTAGGGTGGCGGTACGCCCCCTAGTGGCTTACAATATAAATCCATCAATTATCCAACTCGCTATATACTAACTACAGGGTCATAGGGGTCTGCTGGAGCCAATACAGGGCACAAGGCAGGACGCAAACCCCAGGCAAGGTGCCAGCCCACCGACTGAGGACAATTTTGGATTGCCGATGCACCTCACCTGCATGTCTTTGGACTGTGGGAGGAAACCCACGCAGACACAGGGAGAACATGGAAACTCCATGCAGGGAGGACCCGGGAAGCGAACCCAGGTCACCTTACTGCGAGGCAGGAGCGCTACCACTGCGCCACCATGCCGCCCTACAATATAAGTGTTAAATATTTTTAGGAAGAATAAAACATTGAAAGGTTTTTTTTTATAGCATTTGATGTTACTTACAATTTTGATAAATTGAAGAAAAAATTTCAGATTGAGGAAAAGCTGCAAAATACCAGTGCTAAAAACAATGACTTGTTGATCACACAGCAATATGAATACCTGGGAGTGCAGCTGGATAATAAACTGGACTGGACTGCCAACACTGATGATCTGTGCAAGAGAGGACAGAGCCGACTATACTTCATTAGAAGGCTGGCGACCTTCAACATCTGCAATAAGATGCTGCAGATGTTCTACCAGACGGTTGTGGTGAGCGCCCTCTTCTACGTGGTGGTGTGCTGGGGAGGCAGCATAAAGAAAAAAGACGCCGCACGCCTGGACAAACTGGTGATGATGGCAGGCTCTATTGTGGGCACAGAGCTGGACAGTTTGACATCCGTGGCAGAGCGACGGGCGCTGAGCAGACTCCTGTCAATCATGGAGAATCAACTGCATCCACTGAACAGGATCATCTCCAGACAGAGGAGCAGCTTCAGTGACAGACTGAGGAGACCCCACACTATGCGACTCGGGGGGTAAACGTTAACTTTATACAAAGTTATTGTCTGTTATACCTGCATTGTTATCACTCTTTAATTTAATATTGTTATTTATCAGTACGCTGCTGCTGGAGTATGTGAATAAAGTACTGTATAAAGTATCTATCTATCTTTTTTTTTTTTTTTTTAATAGTTCATATTCTAATTATGCCAGATGACTCTCTTTAAACTTTTAGAATTTAGAATTAGAATTAGAATTAGAACAATCTAGACGAGAACAGGCCATTCAGCCCAACAAAGCTCGCCAGTCCTATCCACTTGCTTCCTCCAAGAAAACATCAAGTCATGTTTTGAAAGTCCCTAACGTCTTACTGTCTACCACACTACTTGGTCGCTTATTCCAAGTGTCTATCGTTCTTTGTGTAAAGAAAAACTTCCTAATGTTTGTGCGAAATTTACCCTTCACAAGTTTCCAACTGTGTCCCCGTGTTCTTGATGAGCTCATTTTAAAATACAAGTCTCGATCCACTCGACTAATTCCCTTCATCATTTTAAACACTTCAATCATGTCACCTCTTAATCTTCTTTTGCTTAAACTGTAAAGGCTCAGCTCTTTTAATCTTTCCTCATAATTCAACCCCTGTAGACCTATCTATCTATCTATCTATCTATCTATCTATCTATCTATCTATCTATCTATCTATCTATCTATCTATCTATCTATCTATCTATCTATCTATCTATTATATAGTGCCTTTCCTATCTATCTATCTATCTATCTATCTATCTATTAGATAGATAGATAGGAAAGGCACTATATAATAGATAGATAGATAGATAGATAGATAGATAGATAGATAGATAGATAGATAGATAGGAAAGGCACTATATAATAGATAGATAGATAGATAGATAGATAGATAGATAGGAAAGGCACTATCTATCTATCTATCTATCTATCTATCTATCTATCTATCTATCTATCTATCTATCTATCTATCTATCTATCTATCTATCTATCTATTTTATAACAAAACTGTTCTTTAAGGCAATAAACCTGATGTTTTAATTCAAACTGAGTTGTTCCTGCTACAAGAATTAAACTAAACTGATCAACAAACTGCGACTTACATCACAATGCTGTCCTCAGCTGGGCACACACCAGTGCTCATATTCTGGCCCAGTGCTCATGAATGTTTTAATAATCTCTTTACTCACCTTTATAATGCATGAATAGTTGAAAGTTTAGATTATGAACTGCAAAAACCTCCGCAACGCATGAATAAATGTTTTATAAACAACAATAACATGTATTTCTATATTTCATCTTCATACTAATGGTGCAGCTCAAAGTGCTTTACATGATGAAGAAAGAAAAAAAGAAAAATATGAAAATGAGATTAGGCAATGCTAATTAACAAAGAATAAAGTAAAATCCGATGGCCAGAAGGACAGAAAGAATGAAAATCTGTAGTGGGCTGGAGAAAAAAAAAGGCGGTTTTGAGGCCATGAGACCACCTGACCAGCCCCCCACTGGCTATTCTACCTCACATCAATGATCTCAATCAGTCCTCATGGATTTCAGGCTCCTCATGGAAGAACTAGATGATGATGATGATGATGATGGTCATGTGGCTTTCAATCCATCAATGTAGGGACAGCACGGTGCTTTGATCAGGTGGTGGTGGTGCAGATCGCAACCATAGAGACTCGGAAAAAGAACAGAAGAGAAAGTAGGGGGTTTACAAATGGTAGAGTCATGATACAAAAACGATAATTCAATGCATATACAGAATATCAGAGTTGCACTAAAATGAAGCCATGAGAAAGCCATGTTCAAATAGCAGTTGTTTAAAGCGCTCCACCGTATCAGCCTGGCGAATTTCTATCGGTCAGCTGTTCCAGATTTTAGGTGAATAACAGCAGAAGGCCGCCCGCCCGCCTCACCACTTCTTTTAAGTTTAGCTCTTGGAATTCTAAACAGACACCCATTTGAAGATCTAAGGTTACGATTTGACAATATAAGATGTCAGACACTCCGATATATAAGATGGAGCAGATTATTGACGGCTTTGTAAACCATAAGCAGAATTTTAAAGTCAATCCTGAATGACACTGGTAACCAGTGTAGTGATGCTCAGACTGGTGTGATGTGCACGGATTTTCTTTTCCTAGTTAAGATTCTAGCAGCTGAATTCTGCACTCGTCTTTTTTGGGTGGTCCTGAGAGGAGTGCGTTACAGTAATCTACTGTAGTCGACTAAAAACAAAAGTGTGAACTTATTTCTCAGCATCTTGCAAAGTTATAAGGGATCTAATTGTTGTTATATTTCTTAAGTAAAAAATACAGTTTTAGTAATCTGATTAACATGTGATTTAAAATTCAGGTCAGAGTCAATAGTTACCCCTAAATTCTTTACCTCCATCTTGACTTTTAATCCTAACAGATCAAGTTTATTTCTAGTACCCTCATTACAGTAATCCCTCGCTATATCGCGCTTTGACTTTTGCGGCTTCACTCCATCGCAGATTTTAAATGTAAGCACATCTAAATATATATCACAGATTTTTCGCTGGTTCGGCGCTTTCTGCGGACAATGGGTCTTTTAATTTAGGTTACATGCTTCCTCAGTTTGATTGCCCAGTTGATTTCATACAAGGGACGCTATTGGCGGTTGGGCTTAGAAGCTACCCAATCAGAGCATGTATTGCATATTAACTAAAACTCCTCAATGCTATAAGATATGCTTCCCGCGCGGTGCTTGTTTGCTTCTCTCTATCTTTCTCGCTCTCTCTGCCTGACGGAGGGGGTGTGAGCAGAGGGGCTGTTTGCACAGAGGACATGGACGCTCCTCTACAAAATGCCGCTTTATCACGGTGCTTCTGTATACTTAAAAGCATGTATTGATTTTTTGATTGTTTGCTTTTTTTAGCGAGTGCTCTCTCTGACTTTCTCTGCTCCAGCTGTGGTACCTATAAAGAAAAATATAAGTGATAAAAAAAAGATTCATTCTTGGCATGAAAGAAGAGAACTAACTCTGAAAAAGGTTTGGGGCGTGTCCAAGACCCCATCTAACGTAAAGCTACATAATCAAATGAAATGGTCTTCTCACAAAGACAAACTAACAACTTGGCAGATGAGAATCCAAGCAATGAACTGGCAGCAGTGGCGGGGTGGGAGCTCAGATGGGTTCCAGGCAGGAAGGGGAGGGTCCAGGAGGAGAAATCAGCAGTGCAAAGGCTGTCAATCATCCACTCTGCAGAGGAAGGAGAGGTGAAGATGTCAGACAACAGCGCCAACCCCTGGTTCGGCAGAAAAGTGACCAACACCAGAGCCCTTACGCTGCCATCACACGACCACACGCATGACAGATGGTAGTTTCTTTTTTTTTCTTTTCAGGGAGGAAATGTGGTGGAAAAGTTAATTTTTTTACTCTGTCATGCTTTATAAAGATAATAATTAAACCAAAAAAAAAAATCATTCCTCTTTATGTTGTGGTCTTCACGTTGTGCCACACAGAGCATCAGCCAAAAATTCAAAAACATTATCATGTATCGTTCGATTCTCATTACAGAAATCCTACTGGTGTGTGCCGATTATAACAACGGCTGTCATTTGTTGTCTTGTGGCTTATTTTCTTATGTGTCTGCATCAATGGCTTATGCTTGGACTTTTCCTGCTGCAAACAAATTTCCCTCTGGGATAATAAGTCAGTCTACCTACTTACAAGGCACAGAGTCAAAGACAAAATATGTATACAGTATACATACACATACACACATATATATATATATATATATATATATATATATATATATATATATATATATATAGTGTAGTGACACAGTTTTCAGAATTTTGTCACTATACAGCACCACAATGGAATTGAGATTAAGCAATCATTATGTAATTGAAGTGTAGACTTCCAGCTTTAATTTAAGGGGTTTACCAAAAATATTGCATGAACCATTTAGGAGTGACACCAATCAGCAGGGTGTCTGTCTGTGGAGAGAGTGTCGCCCTCGTCGAGAGGTTTACTTACCTTGGCAGTGAAATTCATGTGTCTGGTGACTCTTCCCATGAAGTCAGTAGATGGATTGGGAGAGCACGGGTGGGTCATGAGGTCGCTGGAAAGGGGTGTGTGGCACTCCTGATATCTGCAAAAGGACGAAGGTCCAAGTCTTTAGAGTCCTGGTGCTTCCTGTCTTGCTATGTGGTTGTGAGACATGGACGCTATCCAGTGACCTGAGACGAAGACTGGACTCCTTTATTACTGTGTCTCTACAGAGAATCCTTGGGCACCACTGGTGTGACTTTGTGTTGCTCACTGGGTCCCGAATGAGGTACATGACCTGCATTGTGAGTGGGTGTCAGTTATAGCACTATGGCCATGTGGTGCCATTACCCAAGGGTGATCTGGTTTGCAGGACCCTCATTGTTGAGGACCTGAGTGGCTGGGGACCAAGGGGACGTTCACAGTAACACCTGTCTGCGGCAGATAGAGGGTCATTTCCAGTGGGTGGGACTGAATCACGTGTCTGCCTGGGGGGTTACCAGCCAGCATCTGAGCTTTGTGGTGTTTGTGGCAATGCACTATCTATCTATCTATCTTATAGTGCCTTTCACATCTGTCTATCTATCTATCTTATAGTGCCTTTCACATCTATCTATCTATCTATCTATCTATCTATCTATCTATCTATCTATCTATCTATCTATCTATCTATCTATCTATCTATCATATAGTGCCTTTCATATCTATCTATCTATCTATCTATCATACAGTGCCTTTCATATCTATCTATCTATCTATCTATCTATTATATAGTGCCTTTCATATCTATCTATCTATCTATCTATCTATCATACAGTGCCTTTCATATCTATCTATCTATCTATCTATCTATCTATCTATCTATCTATCTATCTATCTATCTGTCTGTCTGTCTGTCTTATAGATAGACATGAAAGGCACTATATACTAGACTATATACACTATACTCTTGTGTCCTGGTGGGTGAAGTAACTCTTTTGGGGTGACTTTGGTGACCCTGTGAATTGACCCGACTCTCCAGCTCCTCATGCTGAGGTTCACATCCATAATGACACGAGGGATCAAACTGATGAAGTCGCTCTAAGGCTTTATTGAGATTGTGAGCCTTAAGACGGCGGCGCTCTCCTGTCATCTCCGTCCTGCTTCTCACTTTTACAGTGAATTGAAACGGCGCAATTTGTGTTTTCTTTTTCATTTTCCTGCACTACTTAGCTGTAATTTTCTGCTGATATTAGGTTGAAATTCCACCATAATTGCAGCCAGCTGTTCCTTTTCTTCACATATTTATTAAAAAACACTTCTTTTTTATTCATTTATCTTAAATTTGACATCTGGGTATTCGGTGTTAAGATGAATCATCCTGTTGAAGAAAACTGGTATGGAGGCGGAAACAAACAGCTGCGGCGGAGACAAACGGCGGCACATCAGCACAAACGTGGAGCGGAGCACAGCAACATATAATCAGAGCGCCGATGGCAGGCCGGGGCGGGAGCGGTGCTTTATTGAGTGCAGATGCTTCTGGACGCGCAGCCATTTGGGCTTTGGAAAGCCTTGCAAACAGTCCACGCGCACTTGGCTCTCGTCTCGATAAAATAAAGTCGCAATTGCCTGAGGTATCCCATGAAATAGAATCCGAGCGAGCCGAGCGCCTCAGAGGACCACAAGCGTTCTGTCTAAATAAAGACTCGTTAGCTCATGGGGGCTGCTGCTGCACCTGCCCTGCTGGAATGCGGGGGATTTCAGGGGTCATCACAAAGGCCACCAGTCTGGCCATTAAGTGAAAGATGCGGTCTGTGACCGCAAATTCAATTCTGACCTGAGAAAGGACGATAGCACGTGTGATGTGAGCAAAGTGTTCTCAGGCCAGTAGCAGAGACGTGGGGGGACAGGGGGTGCACTTTGATTTGAAAAGCCCTGATCGCAACTCAGACAATGGGCACAACACAGAGTCAAATCCAGCACCGGCCAACATCTGACACTCCTCAGCCGATTTCCAAACGTCATGGTACTGCCGTGTGTGCAAGAGTAGCAAAGTCATTCAGTTAAGGGAATAACTACAGATCTATAGCGTCCTTACAGTACAGTGCCAGGCACTAGGCAATGTGGCATCATGCTCTGGCATCTGGACTGATAGTGCTTGATATATATGTAAGTAACTATAAGATAGATAGATAGATAGATAGATAGATAGATAGATAGATGTGAAAGGCACTATATAATGATAGATAGATAGATAGATGCGAAAGGCACTATATAATAGATAAACCCACGTGGAAGCACTGAAGTAAAAAGGTGAAATGTCACAACTTAGAGCTCCAAGATCAAATGAATACATAATCACCACTCCACTGACAGATATCAGCTTATCCACCTTCCCATTCACTGCCCCTCCACTCAGAACTGCCGGCTAGCTCAGACCTGGAGGATGGAAGGCCGTCTTATGACTCCATACGTGCAGACCTTACATCCATCCATCCATTTTCTAACCCGCTGAATCCAAACACAGGGTCACGGGGGTCCGCTGGAGCCAATCCCAGCCAACACAGGGCACAAGGCAGGAAACAAACCCCAGGCAGGGTGCCAGCCCACTGCAGGGCACACACACACAGCACAATGTAGAATCACCAACGCACCTAACCTGCATGTCTTTGGACTGTGGGAGGAAACCGGAGTGCCCGGAGGAAACCCACGCATGCAACATGCAAACACCACGCAGGGAGGACCCGGGAAGCGAACCCGGGTCTTCTAACTGCAAGACAGCAGCACTACCAATTGCGCCACCATGCTGGCTCTTTATTATTACATGCATTACAAAATATTTTCCAACAGATGGTGCATTGCAAACATTATTACTGAGGATGTCAAGGTCTACATTGATTATTTAGATTTAATCCTGTCTTAAACAGGTAGTATGATAATAAATTCCCATAGATACAAATTTTAAGAAATAATGGAAAAAAAATAATACAACAAAAAGTTTGACTAGGAGAAGTAATTAACCAAAAAATATAATTCCCGGGAATGTAATGAGGAAATGTACACATCATATTATGTGATATCATCCATCCATTATCCAACCCGCTATATCCTAACTATAGGGTCATCTACTGTTAAATTCTGCTCCGTACTTCTAAAATTTTTTATTTTTATACTGTATTGAGGATTTGTGGGTGGCACGGTGGCACAGTGGGTAGCGCTCACAGTTAGGAGACCTGAGTTTGCTTTCCAGGTCCTCCCTGCGTGGAGTTTGCATGTTCTCCCCATGTCTGTGTGGGTTTCCTCCCACAGTCCAAAGACATGCAGGTTAGGTGCATTGGTGGTCCTAAATGGTCCCAAGTGTGTGCGCACCCTGCGGTGGGCTGGCACCCTGCCCGGGGTTTGTTTCCTGCCTTGCGCCCTATGTTGGCTGGGATTGGCTCCAGCAGACCCCCGTGACCCTGTAGTTAGGATATAGCGGGGTGGATAAGGATTTCTTCTGTTCTGTTCTGTGTATTGAAATGGTATTGACCCCTTCTCTTTGACACCCACTCCACGCCCAACCTACCTGAAAGGGGGTCTCTCTTTGAACTGCCTTTCCCGAGGTTTCTTCCATTGTTTCCCTACTAGAAATTTTTCTATTGGGATTTTTTCCTTGACTTCTCAGAGAGTTAAGGCTGGGGGTCTGTCAAGAGGCAGGGCCTGTTAAAGCCCATTGCGGCACTCATTGTGTGATTTCGGGCTCTATAAAAAGAAATTGTATTGTATTGTATTGTATTGTAGAAGTAAAATGTGAAGAGAGCTCAGCTCCAATCCTTTCGTCACACCTGCCAAGAACTTTGGAAGATCAGATGCTAAAATAAATGCAGGTAAGCAAGCAAGCAGCGGCAGTGTGTTTCAAATCACGCTCTGTTCCATATTCACGAAGAGTCCATGTGGGAGCTGACTTGGAGAGAGACGTTTACATCAGAAAAGTATTGAACCAGTGACAATAATGAATGGGCTCCTGCAGGCGCGCCAGCGTTAAAAATCTTACCGTTCAAGTGAGAGTTTTTGGAGATTAGAAATTCACTGTAAATGAAGTGTCAAAACGTGAGCTACACTCGAGCCCAAGAATAGTAGATTTGTCTGCGAGGTTGTCAGGGGGAGAGAAATTCACAAAATTAAATCTGACTCATACAGAGCTCACGCTTGCACTCGGTGAGGAAGTGTTTCACTGTGAATACTCCAAAAAAGAGGATTTACTGAAACTACACGGCCAAAAGTCTGTGGACGGCCTGCCAAATGATGGCGTTCAGGGGTTTCATTGTTAAGCACGGGGGCCATGCAATCTCCAATTAGAGAATGAGGTGTTGGGGCGGCCAGCAGGGGGCACTTAACCCTGTGGTCTGTGGGACTTGGACACTGGGCTGTAAAAATGGTGCCATCCTTTGAATGAGACGCAAAACTGAAGTCCCGACTCTCTGTGGTCATTAAAGATCCCCGGGCATACTTTGTAAAGAGTAGGGTGGATCTTGATGTCCTGTTGCCCACAACGGCCTGGTCATTCTGGCCCCCTAATCATCCCCTGTCCTTAAATGGATCACGATACCTTTCACCGCTTCAACCACCTCATAGCTAATGTGTGGTGGGCCTACTGGCACAAAAATGGCCGCCTTCCAGGGTGGTGCTGCACTTTAGTGGTGGTTGATGTAAAGCACTTTGAGTAGGGAGAAAAGGACAATATAAATGTAAATTATTATTTATTATTATATGAACTGTCCAAAAACACATCCAGTAACGACTAGAAGGTCCTGTACCTGACATCAATGTTTACGATGAAGTGTTTGAGAATGTCCACTGTAAGAAAGACGCTATATAGCGCCCGACACAACACAGATTAGACGCAGGAGGCACGCGTAAAATTAAATCAATTTTTATTGTTCTTCAGCTGTGAGACACGTCTTCCCCGTGTCCCACTAGCCCAACACAGTCCCAAGCACACAATAAACACTTTTTTCTCCTCTTCTTCTTCTCACTCCATCACTCCTCACCAAGCTTCGTCCTCCTTCCACCCACCTCTGGCCCCTTAGTATTGGTCGCTGGCTCACTTTATAGTTCACCCGGAATTGCTCCAGGTGCTTGATCCCTGATTTCCGGCTGCACTTCCAGGTGTGATGAATTGGTTGCCCACACTGGCTCAGGAGTCCTAAATATAGCACCCCCTGGCGGTACCTGCGGGACCCAACAGGGCTGCACCCAACTCCAATTCCCAGGATGCCCTGCGGGAACCCGAGACACCGTTCCTCCCCAGGGAGGTGGCCAACTAGTGTTCAGGGGTAGGTATTGCCCCCTGAATATAGTGTGCAGGGGCGTCCTGGCTAGGTAAGGACGCCAAGCCCCTGTCACTCCACTCTTTCACCAACCTTAGAAGCCAGACTGTGAGATGATGGGATTCAAATTAGACTCCCATCTCCCTCCTTTGGATGTTTTCCACAGCGAGTGTTTTCGAGTCAAGACCACTGTGTTTCCATTGAGATTGCCATATTGTGTCTCCACCTTGCTGTACACCTCTAAGACTTGGACCCTTTGTCACCCTCATGTCAAACTTCTGGTGGCCTCCTACAGCCATTGCATCCCAAAGATTTTGAGAGATATTTGAGATCCTCCATATCCTAAATTGCCCAACACAGCCTAGCCAGCCTGGCCCCCTAATCACCACCCTGTCTCTATTTGGCTAACTATCTCTCACCCCTTCACCACCTAACAGCTAATTTGTGGTGGGCCTACTGACACAGTAATGGCTGTTGTCACATCATCCAGTTGGGTTCTACACATTAAGTGGCGGTTGAAGTGGCTCCCCTCTGTAGACGAGCGCTATATACAGTCAAAGTAGAAAGCATGTGAACCCTTTGGAATCATCTGGTTTACTGCATGAATTGGTCCTAAAAGTGATCTGATCTTCATCGAAGTCACAGGTCCTGATCTACACAATGAGTTAAGCCAATGACACACAAAACATTCTACTCTTTCATGTCTTCATCTTACAAACGCATTCAACGTTCACAACGGTAGTGGAAAAAGTAAGTGAACCTTGGGATTTAATAACTGGTTGACCCTCCTTTGGCAGCAATGACCTCAACCAGGCACTTCCTGTAACTGCAGATCAGACCTGCACATCGTGCGGAGGGGGAATTTGAGCCCAATTCTTCCCTGCTGAGCTGCCTTAACTCTTTCATATTCTTTGGTTGTCTTCTGTGTGTGGCTCCCTCTCTTCAAGTCATTCAATAGGATTGAGATCTGAGCTCCACAAGGCCGAGTTTGTTCTTCTGAAGCCATCGTGCTGTGGATTTGCTGCCATGTTTGGGCTCGTTGTCCTGTTACATCAACCAGCCTCTTCTGAGCTTAGGTTGACGGACAGACACCCTCACATTATCCTGGGGAATTTGTTGATAAACTTGTGAACTCATTTTCCCCTCCATGATGGCAAGCTGTCCAGGTGCTGATGCAGCAAAGCAGGCCCAAATCCTGATGTTCCCTCCACCATACTTTACCGTATTGATGATGTTTTGATGATGATATGTGGTGCCCTTTTTACACCAATTGAAGTTCTGCTTGTTCCTCCCAAATAGTCCAATTTTGGTTTCATCACTCCACAAAACATTTTCCCAGTACCGTTGTGGAGTGTCCAAGTGCTCGATCAGTAATGTTCTTTTTGGATAGCAGTGACTTCTTTCTTGGTGTCCTGCCATGGACTACTTTCTTGTTCAGTTTTGCATATAGTTGACTCGAGAACAGAGATGTTAGCCAGTTCTGATGACTTCTTCAAGTCCTTTGCTGTCACTCTGGGGTTCTTCTTTACCTCATTGCTGACTTTGCGTTGTTGGGGTCATCTTTGGCAGGCCACCCACTTCTAGGCAGAGTAGCCACAATACCAAACGGTCTCCATTTATAGACAACTTGCCTAACAGTAGACTGAGGAATATCTCAAATCTTTGAGATGACTTTGTAACCCTTTTAAGGCCTTATGTAGATTATGAACAATTCTCCATCGTAGCTCTTCAGACAGCTCTTTAATGTGAGGCGTGATTCCCATCTGGATATGCTTCTTGTCAAAAGCTCAACCTCAAACTTTATCGTGTTTTTGATCAATTAAAGTCATTCTGGGCCGTACCTCTGAACTCGTCTTATTAAATGGACTCCTGGTGTGCTAAATTCGGACTGCAATGAGTTTTTTAAAAAGTCATTAGCTTAGGGTTCAATTACTTTATCCAACCTTCAGTTTCACAGTTTGAATGATTTATTCAATACTAGCAACTGGGAGCTGATCGAATCGGGCTACAAATTCTATGTTTGTGAAATCCATACTTTCTCTGCAAAGAATGTCCTTCTTTCAATCATTTCTTCAGTCCTTGAAATGATTTTGTTATCATGGCACTGATCTGTGCTTCCTGTGCTACCTTTTCGGCCGATGTAATGAAGAGCTTCCTCGTGAACTCAGCTCTTCGGCGCACCGCATTTGATTTTTTCCGGCAAACAAATTTTCAAAACAAACCGTATTTTATGACTCTAATCAGAGTCGGAGTAATAATTATGTTGGTGTGGTCATTTTAGATCTGAGATTGGCTAAAATTTAAACAATGACCGTTGTTAATACCCAGCCATCATTACTCAGTTTGCCAATAGATGTCAGAAGGACAGATGCCAAAACAGAACTGCAAAAGATTGATTTCTAA